>NC_092226.1:5785552-6113052 GCF_036320965.1 Panulirus ornatus | reverse complement strand
CTGCCAACAAGTTTTATTCCGAACCTCCTCCACGTCTTGATCTCCATGGGAGAGAGGGAAACCCGTTGGGATGGGGAGAGTGGGAAGGTGGGAGAGGAGAGCTGCGTGGAAGGCGGAAGGGACGAGTGTTGTGGAAGGTGGGATGGGGCAGTAATGTGGAGGGTGGGAGAGGAGAGTGTTGTGGAAGGTGTGAGGTCAGGGGAGAGTGGTGTGGAAGATGGATGGGGGGGGGGGGGGTATTGAGGATAACGGGAGAGTGAGGTGGGGAGGGGAGACCGTGATGTGGGAGGTGGGACGGGAGAGAGGTGGGGAGGGGAGACCGTGATGTGGGAGGTGGGAAGGAAGAGTGAGGTGGGGAGGGGAGACCGTGATGTGGGAGGTGGGAAGGAAGAGTGAGGTGGGGAGGGGAGACCGTGATGTGGGAGGTGGGAAGGAAGAGTGAGGTGGGGAGGGGAGACCGTGATGTGGGAGGTGGGAAGGAAGAGTGAGGTGGGGAGGGGAGACCGTGATGTGGGAGGTGGGAAGGGAGAGAGGTGGGGAGGGGAGTCCGTGATGTGGGACGGGAGACAGGGGAGTTGACCTGCCCCTGCTGGAACCATCTCCTGCCACACAACAAACACCACACCACCACCACCACACGCGGCACCCCACTGAGAGGCACAACCCTATGAAGGTACACTACCCGTCTCCCATCCTCCCCATCACCCCATACTTTACTATCCTCCAGCCTCTCTTCTCTCACTTCCCCTCCCAGCACGTGGCACGCCATCATGCCCCTGCCCACCCCCGTCCCTCAGCACGTGGCACCTCATCATGCCCCTAGCTCTCTCTCCTCCCCAGCACGTGGCACCTCATCATGCCCCTGAATCCTCTCTCCCCCAGTACGTGGCACGCCATCATGTCCCTGTCCCCCCCCCCCCCATCATCCTCTCCCCCAGCACGTGGCACATTATAAAATCAACCCGACCTCAGGGTTATCAGGAAGTGACCTTTGTGTTGCATTACCCAGCACCTTGATGCAGCGCAAAACTGGAGCCACATGCTCACGCACACACTAGGGTAAAGATCCAAAACAAAAAGAAATACATTTATATTTACTGAACTCGCCTTGCTCAAGGCTACACTGCAAGTGAACAGCCACCTCTGGCGAGGCTGTTATCACTGGGAAGCACACAGTCTTGACAGTTTACATCACCACTTCAAAGGAGTCTACATTTCCCTGCTACTGGAAGCAGCGCAGCCTTAAACCGCAAGATCCTCTCAGAAAAGGCGTGGGCAACACCAGGACTCCCTCAAAAACACTGGTCCTGGCGCAATTACATATATATATATATATATATATATATATATATATAGAGAGAGAGAGAGAGAGAGAGAGAGAGAGAGAGAGAGAGCAAAGGTCAATGGCCCTTTGTGCAGTGAGCGTGTGTGGAAATGGAGGAGGTTAATGATTCAGAGGGTACAGATGATTACGTTTGACGGTACAGTAGTCCCAAAAGTGCTGTATAAGCGACAGTCATGGATCCCTAACCACAACGGAACGTAAGAGAGTGGATGGATGTGCTGGAAATGAAATGCCTGAGGACAGTATGTGGTGCGAGGCACTGATGGTGTCAAAGGGACGCGTGAAAGTAAGCGAAATACTGATGATAAAAGAGCTGATCAGGGTGTGCTCAAGTGGTATGGGCAGAGAGAGGATGTACGATGTGAGACTTGGTATATGTGTCAGAAATGAAGGGAAGAAGAAGGGAGACCAAGATGATGATGGAAGGATAGAGTGCAATAGGCTTTGAGCTATCAGGACTTCCACATGCAGGAGGGTGTGAGGCATGCATGGGATACAGCGAAAATTCGGTCGACGTGCTGTCAATGGACTAATCCAGGGTATGTGGGGCATGGTTGTCGATTGCGGAATCTACCTTCGGTGAAGAATTCGAGTCCGTAACGGAGAGATGGTGGATGCGAGCGTATCCTATCGTGGCTGTAGACAACAGGATCACAGCATAGGAAGTGAACACACACAGACACACAGGCAGGAATGTTGGGGAGGGGATGGGGGGCTTGCTGCACTGGGTCGCTTCAGGCTTGGAGAAACTGCTTCTCCCACTCTGATACTGAAGTTCAGCACGACGCAGTGACCGACTTCATGGGCAGGTCATACAGTTCACACGCGCGTGAAGGCCAACGCGAGAGAGAGAGAGAGAGATTCTTAAACCTTACCAACTCGATGGTGTGACCCTTGACCATGACGATGCGCCCTGGTGAGAACGGCGGTACGCCCATCTAGGCGTGACCTCTGACCCCTGACTCATGGGTTACCGACGAACCAAGGGAGCCAACTGACCCCAGCTGACCCTCTCGGGGTCAGAAGGGGAGTCAACGCACACGGCAAGTCTGGTGTATAAGACTTCGACATCCCATCACTGGTTACTGGCCTCGACTCCCCCGTCACTGGTTACTGGCCTCGACACCCCCTTCACTGGTTACTGGCCTCGACTCCCCCGTCACTGGTTACTGGCCTCGACAACCCCTTCACTGGTTACTGGCCTCGACTCCCCCGTCACTGGTTACTGGTCTCGACACTTCCATCACTGGTTACTGGCCTCGACACTTCCATCACTGGTTACTGGCCTCGACACTTCCATCGCTGGTTACTGGCCTCGACACTTCCATCGCTGGTTACTGGCCTCGACACCCCCTTCACTGGTTACTGGCCTCAACACCCCCCGTCACTGGTTACTGGCCTCGTCTCCCCCGTCACTGGTTACTGGCCTCGACTCCCCCGTCACTGGTTACTGGCCTCGACACCCCCTTCACTGGTTACTGGCCTCGTGTCTCCCTTCACTGGTTACTGGCCTAAATACCCCTGGGTACTGGCACTTAACACCCCCCCCCCCACACCGCCTCTGGCTGGCACACCCCTGCCTGTAAGGTCCGCCCATGTTAACCCTGCTGCTGGGGAGTTGCCCTGAACACCCCTGCCTAGGAGGTGCTCTCCATACCACACCCCCCTGGCTTAATTTACCCCCTGCTTTCGGGTACTGGTCTGGATAATGCACCTGGAAACCCTTGCCTCACGCTTCTGACCTGGACTCTCCTACTTCTTGGCTACTGGCGTCGACACCCCTTCCTCTGGCGACTGACCTGAACACACCCTACCTCTAGTAATGACACCCCTGCATCTGGGCAGACACACCCGCCGCCCACCTTCACAAATGGCCCACCCAAATGATTGAAGGCTATTGAGTGTCTGGCTTTATCCATGGCCCCAGGAAGAGGGTCATGCCCCCTTGATCAAATCCCGACTCCCAGCAGGTCATGACCCCGCAGCAGGTCATGACCCCCCCCCCCTGAGGATCGTGACCTCCAGCAGGTCATGACCCTCGGAGGATCCTGACCCCTCGAAACTTGCACATCACAGCTACCCATCACTCAAAAAAAACGAACACACTATCTATTACTGTTATACAACACTGGTTCAAAATAGTTATAATTGTAGGTTATGATGTCCTAAGGACTCCTCGCTTCAGGAATAACTAATCAATATTGATTTCACTTCCCACAGATAACGAATATAGGACACTCCTTTTTGCCCGCAGTTCTTTCTATGAACTGATATCATTCTTTACGTAATTATATTTCTGACTGATCACATGAGACCTGGCGTGTACAAAGGTATGAGAATCGAGTCGTGATTCTAATCGAAACATTTTCTGATAGAGAGTTACATCCATGACTTCTTAACAGTGGTAACGTTATGTAGTGACCAGCAACCTCCAAAACAGCTGGTGCGGGATAACACACTACCAGAGGAGGAGGAGCTGCTGCTGCTGCCGCCCCGCCCACTGCCTCCCCCTCCCTCCTCCTCTTCTTCTTCTTCCTCCTCCCGTCCACCATGAACCGTTGTAACCTCACTCAGGGCCGCCCACCACCCCCCCTCTTTCACCTTCCTATGTCGATGTGCCGTGTACCCACGACCCGCTCTGTGCTTGCCTCCGCCAACCCCAGAGCCAAAGCGCATTCCATCCACACTACATCACAGAAAATGTTTCGCCCTTGTAGAATTAGACGAGTAAAGTTTCTAATGAAGACCCGGAGCCTGGAACTCACCATGAGCACTCCCTTCACCGACAACCCTACTCCTCCCTCACCCTGGACGCACCCCTCACCCTGAGCACTCCCTCCCTCTCCACCGTCACCGAGACGCCGTCTCCTCACCCTGAGCACTGTAGGCTGGGCTGATGACATCAAACTGATCATCCCCGACTGTTCATCGACTGTCAGTCACCAATCCAACTGATCATCCCCGACTGTTCATCGACTGTCAGTCACCAATCCAACTGATCATCCCCGACTGTTCATCGACTGTCAGTCACCAATCCAACTGATCATCCCCGACTGTTAATTGACTGCCAGTCACCAATCCAACTGATCATCCCCGACTGTTCATAGACTGTCAGTCACCAATCCAACTGATCATCCCCGACTGTTCATCGACTGTCAGTCACCAATCCAACTGATCATCCCCGACTGTTCATCGACTGTCAGTCACCAATCCAACTGATCATCCCCGACTGTTCATCGACTGTCAGTCACCAATCCAAGATCTATGGTCATAACAACCTTACGGAGAAAGTGATCACTCCTTCGTTCCCTCACTCAGTTTTTTTTTTTTCGCATCTTCAATCCACGCCTCGAAGGACATATTCCTACACCATCCCTTCCCCACGGCCGTAGATTTCGCTGCTCTTTTATTTATCTTTTTATTAACTTATGAAGCTCGAGGAGAGCCGGTCATCTATCATCCAAATCACATTCATATCACATTCATAAGTTTCCATACTTGTGACCGTCGTCACTAACTAGTGTGTGATTCACTACAATCATCATTCAGGTCACTAATTACACTCTTCCTTACTCTTTTAATAAAGACGACATACGATTAGTATCTATGTACATAGATATGTACACATAACGTATATATTCACTTATGTATTTCTCTGCCCCTTGAACCCTTGCATGGGCCAAACTCAAAAGGCTACCTATCAAGACCCGAGACGCTGGACCTACGTAGGTGGTGACAGCGAACCAACAGGGTAGAGCCTGAGGGAGGCGTTGGAAAAAAAAATGCATCCTGAAGCCGTGACCACACGGTATCCCAAGCCTGCACAGCCACGACACTGGGTCGGCAGGTGTGACACCCACAGCTAGCCAAAGCCAGCCAGCCACCCGGCCTGCCTGCCAGACAACCACCTATCGTAGATACAATCACCCCCCTCCCCCTAACGTTCCGACAGACGGACGGAGATGATCATCGTAGGTCTGGTGTCGCGACAGTGTTGGAAGCCATTTCGAGAGGGCCGGCCCTTCCTACCACACACATACCATGGGAATGTCTGATGCAAACAACCACCCGTCACCATCATCACGGCCTTCTGACAAACGTAGCTATCCATCGTCCCCTCCAACGGTACGAGAGGACCTGCATTTGGTATGAGAAGACCTGGACTTAGTATGAGAAGATCAGGGCATGCTATGGGAAGACCTGGGCTTGGTATGAGAAGACCTGGGCTTGGTATGCGAAGACCTGGACTTGGTATGAGGAGACCTGGGCATGGTATGAGGAGACCAGGGCATGCTATGGGAAGACCTGGGCTTGGTATGAGAAGACCTGGGCTTGGTATGCGAAGACCTGGACTTGGTATGAGGAGACCTGGGCATGGTATGGGAAGACCTGGGTTTGGTATGGGAGGGCCTGGGCTTGGTATGGGAAGACCTGGGCTTGGGCGCGGTATGGGAAGAGGTGGGCTTGGTGTAGGAGGAGCTGGGTTGGCATAGGAGAATTTGGGACAGTATGGGAGGAACTGAGATGCGTATGGGAGGCCTGGGCTTTGTGTGGATGGACCTGGGAGGCTATAGGGAGTTTAACTCTGATACGTCAGCAGCTGACGCAACCACAACACAAATCTCCCTTACACAAACCAGTGAATAAATATAAATATATAAATATATTATTATCTTTTTCATTATACTTTGTCGCTGTCTCCCGCGTAAACGAGGTAGCGCAAGGAAACAGACGAAAGAATGGCCTAATCCACCCACATACACATACATACACGTCCACACACGCACATATACCTATACATCTCAACGTATACATATATATACACACACAGACATATACATATATACACATGTACAGAATTAATACTGTCTGCCCTTATTCATTCCCATCGCCACCCAGCCACACATGAAATGACAACCCCTTTCCCCCACATGTGCGCAAGGTAGCGCTAGGGAAAGACAACAAAGGCCACATTCGTTCACACTCAGTCTCTAGCTGTCATGTATAATGCACCCAAACCACAGCTCCTTTTCCACATCCAGGCCCCACAAAACTTTCCATGATTTACCCCAGACGCTTCGCATGCCCTGGTTCAATCCATTGACAGCACGTCGACCCCGGTGTGCCATATCGTTCCAATTCACTCTATTCCTCGCACGCCTTTCACCCTCCTTCATATTCAGGCCCCGATCACTCAAAATCTTTTTCACTCCATCTTTCCACCTCCAATTTGGTCTCCCACTTCTCGTTCCCTCCACCTCTGACACATATATCCTCTTTGTCAATCTTTCCTCACTCATTCTCTCCATGTGACCAAACCATTTCAAAACACCCTCTTCGGCTCTCTCAACCACACTCTTTTTATTACCACACATCTCTCTTACCCTTTCATTACCTACTCGATCAAACCACCTCTCACCACACACCGTCCTCAAACATCTCAACTCCAACACATCCACCCTCCTCCGCAAAACTCCATCTACAGCCCAAGCCTCGCAACCATATAACATTGTTGGAACCACTATTCCTTCAAACATACCCATTTTCGCTTTCCAAGATAACGTTCTAGACTTCCACACATTTTTCAACGCTCCCTGAACTTTCGCCCCCTTCCACACCCTATGATTCACTTCCGCTTCCATGGTTCCATCCGCTGCCAAATCCACTCCCAGATATCTAAAACACTTCACTTCCTCCAGTTTTTCTCCATTCAAACTTACCTCCCAGTTGACTTGTTCCTCAACCCTACTGTACCTAACAACCTTGCTCTTATTCGCATATACTCAGTCAACAGCTTCTGCAGTTTCTCACCCGAACCAGCCACCAGCGCTGTATCATCAGCGAACAACAACTGACTCACTTCCCAAGCTCTCTCATCCACAACAGACAGCATACTTGCCCCTCTTTCCAAAACTCATGCATTTACCTCTCTAACAACCCCATCCATAAACAAATTACACAACCATGGAGACATCACGCACCCCTGCCGCAAAGCAACATTCACTGAGAACCAATCACTTTCCTCTCTTCCCACTCGTACACATGTCTTACTTTCCCGATCAAAACTCTTCACTGCCTCCAAGAACTTGCCTCCCACACCATATATTCTTAATACCTTCCACATAGCATCTCTATCAACTCTGTCATATGCCTTCTCCAGATCCATAAATGCTACATACAAATCCATTTGCTTTTCTATGTATTTCTCACATACAAAGCAAACACCTGATCCACACATCCTCTACCTCTACCACTTCTGAAACCACACTGTTCTTCACCAGTATGATGCTCTGTACATGCCTTCACCCTCTCAATCAGTACCCTACTATATAATTTCCCATGAATACTCAACAAACTTATACCTCTGTAATTTGAGCACTCACTTTTATCCTCTTTTGCCTTTGTACAATGGCACTATGCAAGCATTCCGCCAATACTCAGGCACCTCACAATGAATCATACATACATTAAATAACCTTTTTTTTTTTTTCCAAAGGAAGGAACAGAGAAGGGGGCCGGGTGAGGATGTTTCCTCAGAGGCCCAGTCCTCTGTTCTTAATGCTACCTCGCTGATGCGGGAAATGGCGAATAGTATGAAAGAAAGATATATATATATATATATATATATATATATATATATATATATATATATATATATATATATATCACGAGAATTCTGAATGCATCAAGACCTTCCTCCCTTCTCCACACAACCAGCTGATGTAAGAACAGCGCCAAGTTTCTCCAGCTGATGAAACTCCCCAGAGCCTTGGGCTGGGGGGATGGGGGACGAGCGGATTGGGGGGGGTTGGGGTGAGAGGGAGGCCGACGCCCGGCTGGCTGACGCAACCCCACCCTTCATGCGGCCGGCAGAGTGGGGGAAGAGGGGGGGAGGAAGAGGGGATATTGGCGATGGGGGGAGGTGGAAAACGGAGGACAATGGGGTGGGGGAGCACATCCGTCGTGTCTCTACCCAAGACCCACCACCCTCTTCCCAGGATCCTCTGAGCATGACGACCCATAACAAAAACTGCTTCTCATGCCTCTCATGTACTCACCGTACGCTTTATGCTTGCTTGCCTCCACCTGACGCAGCAACCATGCACACCCTTCATGCATGCTCTATTATTACAGTGCTTCGTCTATATACACAAGGCTAATTAAGATATGAAATTAGATCGTGCAGACGAGTCTTTCTTGATGCGCGAAGGAGATATGATCAATAAAGCGTTGCATAACCAAAATTAATCACCTCTCTAGAACTAAGATCACTAATGTCCTTCAAAGAACTAAGATCTAATTAAAATATTAAACTAATATGTTTAAGCAGAGTGTGTTTATGAATTAAGATCACTATACTGTGTTTGATCCAAGTGTGTGTGTGTGTGTGTGTGTGTGTGTGTGTGTGTGTGTGTGTGTGTGTACAAATTAAGGTCACTGTTGAATTGAAGGGCTTAGATCACATTTATACTAAGATCACTTTAACGAAATTAAGACTTGGAGATCAACAATGCACGTAATACCTAAATACAACAAGATTTTTAGAGCTAAAATCAGTGACTTGTGTGAACAAAGATCACTAATACTTTTTAAGAATTAGAAAATGGCCGAGAATTAGGATCACCTAAGACTGAACTTGTATCACAAATAAATATGTAAGAACTGCTGTCACTAATCACCTTCTGGGCTCAGATCACTACTACTACTAATATAAGAACTGCTGTCACTAATCACCTTCTGGGCTCAGATCACTAATGACTTTCAGCGCCAAATGATCAATAATGATGTGTGTCAAAATCGCTTCCGTACAGAGACTATGTTCTAGTCTGGCGTTCATACAGCGTTTCACCGTGTATGTCACTACTTCTCTGACATATTTAAATTATGCATTTACGTTAATTTCCTTAATCCCCCTTCCCCCCACACCCCCCTTCACGGAAATAAAGATGGATGACTATTAGCCTACCCTTTCAAGGGTTTCGAACCCGCGATGCAAAGTTAAAAGCCCTAAAACTTAGCCCGGCGCACATCGACTCCCTGATGAAACAGAAACACACAAACAAACAAAAAACACGTTCCCAAGCATTACCGGTACTCTTGCCCTATCCATCTAATACATTCCTAATCAATAGCCACGTTCATTTTCAATACAATCCTAAGTGATTAATAGCAACATTCATTATCAATACAATCCTAAGTAATTAATAGCCACGATCATTTCCAATACAATCCTAAGTAATTAATAGCAACATTCATTTTCAATACAATCCTAAGTAATTAAAAGCCACATTAATTTTTCAATACAATCCTACGTAATTAATAGCAACATTCATTTCCAATACAGTCCTAAGTAATCAATAGCAACATTCATTTTCAATACAATCCAAAGTAATTAATAGCCACATTCATTTCCAATACAATCCTAAGTAATTAATAGGAACATTTTCAATACAATCCTAAGTAATTAATAGCAACATTCATTTTCTAATAAAGTCCTAAGTAATTAATAGCAACATTCATTCTCAATACTATCCATTGTAATTAATAACCACATTAATTTTCTAATACAATCCTAAGTAATTAATAGCAACATTCATTTTCTAATACAATCCTACGTAATTAATAGCAACGTTCATTTTCTAATAAAATCTTAAGTAATTAAAAGCAACATTTACTTTCAATACAATTCTAAGTATAAATAGTAACATTCATTTTCAATAATCCTAAGTAATTACTAGCAACATTCATTTTCTAATACAATCTTAATTAAAGGCAACTTTCATTTTCTAATACAATCCTGAGTAATTAATAGCAACATTAATTTTCCATACAATCCATAGTAATTAATAGCCACATTCACTTTCCTGAGTTAATGATAATCATGTTAACCTTTCCCAAGCTCTGACAAACACAACGTGGTGATGTTTAAGTAAATACATCCTTAACCCTCATCATGATCCAGCTGGACTGGTTGTATCAAATGGAAGTTGTGAGTTAAACCTATGGGCCAAATATATATATATATATATATATATATATATATATATATATATATATTTTTTTTTTTTTTTTTTTTTTTTTCATACTATTCGCCATTTCCCGCGACAGCGAGGTAGCGTTAAGAACAGAGGACTGGGCCTTTGAGGGAATATCCACACCTGGCCCCCTTCTCTGTTCCTTCTTTGGAAAAATTAAAAAAAAAAACGAGAGGGGAGGATTTCCAGCCCCCCGCTCCCTTCCCTTTTAGTCGCCTTCTACGACACGCAGGGAATACGTGGGAAGTATTCTTTCTCCCCTATCCCCAGGGATAATATATATATATATATATATATATATATATATATATATATATATATATATATATATATATATTTGTCGCTGTCTCCCGCGTTTGCGAGGTAGCGCAAGGAAACAGACGAAAGAAATGGCCCAACCCACCCCCATACACATGTATATACATACGTCCACACACGCAAATATACATACCTACACAGCTTTCCATGGTTTACCCCAGACGCTTCACATGCCCCGATTCAATCCACTGACAGCACGTCAACCCCGGTATACCACATCGCTCCAATTCACTCTATTCCTTGCCCTCCTTTCACCCTCCTGCATGTTCAGGCCCCGATCACACAAAATCTTTTTCACTCCATCTTTCCACCTCCAATTTGGTCTCCCTCTTCTCCTCGTTCCCTCCACCTCCGACACATATATCCTCTTGGTCAATCTTTCCTCACTCATTCTCTCCATGTGCCCAAACCATTTCAAAACACCCTCTTCTGCTCTCTCAACCACTCTTTTTATTTCCACACATCTCTCTTACCCTTACGTTACTTACTCGATCAAACCACCTAACACCACACATTGTCCTCAAACATTTCATTTCCAGCACATCCATCCTCCTGCGCACAACTCTATCCATAGCCCACGCCTCGCAACCATACAACATTGTTGGAACCACTATTCCTTCAAACATACCCATTTTTGCTTTCAGAGATAATGTTCTCGACTTCCACACATTCTTCAAGGCTCCCAGAATTTTCGCCCCCTCCCCCACCCTATGATCCACTTCCGCTTCCATGGTTCCATCCGCTGCCAGATCCACTCCCAGATATCTAAAACACTTCACTTCCTCCAGTTTTTCTCCATTCAAACTCACCTCCCAATTGACTTGACCCTCAACCCTACTGTACCTAATAACCTTGCTCTTATTCACATTTACTCTTAACTTTCTTCTTTCACACACTTTACCAAACTCAGTCACCAGCTTCTGCAGTTTCTCACATGAATCAGCCACCAGCGCTGTATCATCAGCGAACAACAACTGACTCACTTCCCAAGCTCTCTCATCCCCAACAGACTTCATACTTGCCCCTCTTTCCAAAACTCTTGCATTCACCTCCCTAACAACCCCATCCATAAACAAATTAAACAACCATGGAGACATCACACACCCCTGCCGCAAACCTACATTCACTGAGAACCAATCACTTTCCTCTCTTCCTACACGTACACATGCCTTACATCCTCGATAAAAACTTTTCACTGCTTCTAACAACTTGCCTCCCACACCATATATTCTTAACACCTTCCACAGAGCATCTCTATCAACTCTATCATATGCCTTCTCCAGATCCATAAATGCTACATACAAATCCATTTGCTTTTCTAAGTATTTCTCACATACATTCTTCAAAGCAAACACCTGATCCACACATCCTCTACCACTTCTGAAACCACACTGCTCTTCCCCAATCTGATGCTCTGTACATGCCTTCACCCTCTCAATCAATACCCTCCCATATAATTTACCAGGAATAATCAACAAACTTATACCTCTGTAATTTGAGCACTCACTCTTATCCCCTTTGCCTTTATACAATGGCACTATGCACGCATTCCGCCAATCCTCAGGCACCTCACCGTGAGTCATACATACATTAAATAACCTTACTAACCAGTCAACAATACAGTCACCCCCTTTTTTAATAAATTCCACTTCAATACCATCCAAACCTGCTGCCTTGCCGGCTTTCATCTTCCGCAAAGCTTTTACTACCTCTTCTCTGTTTACCAAATCATTTTCCCTAACCCTCTCACTTTGCACACCACCTCGACCAAAACACCCTATATCTGCCACTCTATCATCAAACACATTCAACAAACCTTCAAAATACTCACTCCATCTCCTTCTCACATCACCACTACTTGTTATCACCTCCCCATTTGCGCCCTTCACTGAAGTTCCCATTTGCTCCCTTGTCTTACGCACTTTATTTACCTCCTTCCAGAACATCTTTTTATTCTCCCTAAAATTTAATGATACTCTCTCACCCCAACTCTCATTTGCCCTTTTTTTCACCTCTTGCACCTTTCTCTTGACCTCCTGTCTCTTTCTTTTATACGTCTCCCACTCAACTGCATTTTTTCCCTGCAAAAATCGTCCAAATGCCTCTCTCTTCTCTTTCACTAATACTCTTACTTCTTCATCCCACCACTCACTACCCTTTCTAATCAACCCACCTCCCACTCTTCTCATGCCACAAGCATCTTTTGCGCAATCCATCACTGATTCCCTAAATACATCCCATTCCTCCCCCACTCCCCTTACTTCCATTGTTCTCACCTTTTTCCATTCTGTACTCAGTATATATATATATATATATATATATATATATATATATATATATATATATATATATATATATATATATGTGGAAGTCGAGAACATTATCTCGGAAAGCAAAAATGGGTATGTTTGAAGGAATAGTGGTTCCAACAATGTTGTATGGTTGCGAGGCGTGGGCTATGGATAGAGTTGTGCGCAGGAGGATGGAGGTGCTGGAAATGAGATGTTTGAGGACAATGTGTGGTGTGAGGTGGTTTGATCGAGTAAGTAACGTAAGGGTAAGAGAGATGTGTGGAAATAAAAAGAGCGTGGTTGAGAGAGCAGAAGAGGGTGTTTTGAAATGGTTTGGGCACATGGAGAGAATGAGTGAGGAAAGATTGACCAAGAGGATATATGTGTCGGAGGTGGAGGGAACGAGGAGAAGAGGGAGACCAAATTGGAGGTGGAAAGATGGAGTGAAAAGGATTTTGTGTGATCGGGGCCTGAACATGCAGGAGGGTGAAAGGAGGGCAAGGAATAGAGTGAATTGGAGCGATGTGGTTTACAGGGGTTGACGTGCTGTCAGTGGATTGAATCAAGGCATGTGAAGCGTCCGGGGTAAACCATGGAAAGCTGTGTAGGTATGTATATTTGCGTGTGTGGACGTGTGTATGTACATGTGTATAGGGGGGTTGGGCCATTTCTTTCGTCTGTTTCCTTGCGCTACCTCGCAACCGCGGGAGACAGCGACGAGGTATAAAAAATATATATATATATATATATATATATATATATATATATATATATATATATATATATATATATATATATATATATATATATTTCTTTTTTCTTTCTTTCAAACTATTCGCCATTTCCCGCATTAGCGAGGTAGCGTTAAGAACAGAGGACTGGGCCTTGGAGGGAATATCCTCACCTGGCCCCCTTCTCTGTTCCTTGTTTTGGAAAAAAAAAAAAAAAAAAAAAAAAAAAAAAAAAAGAGAGGGGAAGATTTCCAGCCCCCCGCTCCCTCCCCTTTTAGTCGCCTTCTACGACACGCAGGGAATACGTGGGAAGTATTCTTTCTCCCCTATCCCCAGGGATATAAAATGTTTCTAATGGAAGTTTCTGGCATGCTAATCGAAGATAGATGCCAAGTACCGCATGATTGCAAGGCTTTAGTGAAAAAGTTTCCTGCCTTTGTATCATAATATCTTCTCTTACAAAGACTGCATTTGTTTATGCCACTGTTCATATGTTCAGTAAGCGATATATCCTCCTACAAATACAATGAGAGTTCCGTAGAGTCAATTCCCGTAAGCGAAACTCTTAAGAGGATTAATCAACCGAGATTATTATTAAGAATTAATTACCATACGAATTTCAATAGCATTAACATTCCAATGTATCTAAAATCATCGAATAATTTTCATAAGCTTAATCTATCAAGTTAACGCTAAGACTTAATTCGTCTGATTTTACTCATGGACAAACGATTCACCTCGAATGAGGTGAAGTACTTTTTCTTCAACAGGATTGTTCACACAAGGAACGCCCGGCCGAGAAAAGTGGCTGAAAGCAATTCTGTAGTTACGTTTAAGAATAGACCTGATAAATACATCGTTTAAGGACCACGATTTCTCACATTAACTGCGCCTCCATAGTCAAAATGAACTTGCAGGTTAATCTCGCCGAATTATCTATATATGCCTTCTGATGATATATCTTCCACTATCACAAACAGCCTCGAAAGGACCCAGTGGTCTGTTGCTGTTTGAAATCCTTTGTATTGCTTCGTATATCTTTAAGAAAAACTCGAATATTCTGATATAATGTTAAGTGCAGCTAGACGCGATATCAAGTGACAAGATACTGGATTTGGAAGTGCCAATGTTTATTTACGTCTAAGTTGATGCGGAGACATGATCAATATACAAGGCCAGGTGACTGACAATAATCATACATTATTTATTCAGTAACAGTATTTCAATGACTGGGAAATTTTTCCTTGAAGCGCTGCCCTATTTATAACAGATTATGACGGATTGAAACTGCATCAGTATTGAAAAAACTAAACCACCCTTAGCTAAATGTTCTTGCTTATCTAATCCTTAGAAGAAGAAAAAAAACAATTTTCTGCTTAAACTGAAGATTTCAAACGATACTCATGATACAGAGCACTTTCTTGTTCAAATTATAGAAATATGAACGACAAATCTTACATATAAGGTCTCGAACTAAGACCATACACGTGTCCTCTTCAGTTTCTATACCCAGCTAACTGAAGACAACTTAAATATTCAATCCATACAGATCCTCAAGCTAAAGAATACTAAAATTCTAGCAGGACTTAAAAAGTACACAGAAATCATGTATATATATATATATATATATATATATATATATATATATATATATATATATATATATATACATAGAAAGGAAATCCTGCAATTTTACATTAAACATTTTACACTGAAAAAGAAACAGACATCATTAGGAAGATAACATAAGTGAAAAGTGGGTGAGTAGCTCTTCACTCAAATTCTAAACTGAATCTTTAAAAGATAAAGAAACGAAATCTTGAAAACATAGGAAAGATATCCAAACGTTTTTACTGGTAAACAGAAGGACATAACAGTCCACAAGGTCATGACTTCCATGAACTATTAAGAAAATGTCATACTGATGTCTTTCTGTGTGTTAAGTGGTACACCAGATGAAGATAGGGTTTGCTTGCAAGCCCTCAGGCATCCTGGGATACGTGTGAAAGTCATGGATTCTGAACGTACTGGGGAATAATAAAAAGCCATGCCAAATGTGCTGTTTAAAACCTTACTTTGTGCGTTAGGCGAGATCGAGAAAGATCAGAACCCTTATTTGATAAAAAAAAAAAAAAAAAAACGAAGTTCACCTTCCCCACTCACACTACAGGATGTTTACCTACCAATCCTCATATAAGACAAGGTCATTGACCTTGTACTGTACCGTTGTCCACAAGGTAGCATTATAATATAGCAAAACCTGTTAAGAGATATAATGTGCAACGTAAAATGTAAAGATAAAACAGCAATTTACTCGTTAATTGGCGAGACTTTTACGTCATTTAAGATTAAAAAAAACTGGGATTTTTCCAGTAATAGCATTGCAAGGATTAGTAGGTCATGCAACAATACTGGTAGTTTGTGATAACCCCTTGAACACGACAATACGACCCTCGACGAAGGTACGACCCTTAAACCCTCCGGTATGACCTAAATCACAACAGTACGACCCCTAAATACGACAATGATGTATACCCAGAGGCAGCAACGACCGTGCGATCCTTGGGTATTATGATTTAGCATTTGATCTAACCCTGACGAGAGATGCTCAAGGAGGCAAGAAATCCTCACACCATCCACACTGGCCCTGATAGTTCCCAATCAGTCAACCGTATCTGTCATACATATATACAGAAGACACACTGTGACTACCTTTTATGAGATTGGCCGAAGAGAATAACATGACACATGCAGCCTTTGTCTCGCATGAAATACATAACCACCCTAAGTCTTGGAGATTGAGGTAAATGCCTTACATATTGAACAGCAGACAGCAACAGCTAATAGGAAGCTTAATATTAGTAGCTAACAATTAATAAGAACAGCAGCAAAGAGTAAGGGTATTACTAGCAGCCATCACAAAGTTAATGACAGCAGTTAAATGTAAACACCAGTAGCTAACAGAGAAGTAACATGATATCAGCTAACAAAGAAAATAATGGCTGCGAACAATAATAAAAAAAAAAATCATACAAGTTTACAGGAAAGTAAATAAGTGTGAAGACTTGAAAATAAAAGTTATACGGTGAGGATACGAGATGATATCACCAACAAAGGTAATAAAATGCCCGAGGAAAGACGACTTCTCAGTCTACTGGGTTATTTGAAAACTGTTCCTTTGAGACGCCTAAACCGAACTTGACTTGCATATGTTAAACCCGATTTGGTCGCATATTTCAACTCTTGCCTACTTTCTAAAATTCGGTCCACTCCTCACGTACACCTGCTGACATGCATTGTGGGGGTCTGGGGTGGGGGAGGAGGAGGATGCTCAAACCTATGCCCTTAAGGAAATGAAAATGCCCTTTGTGTGTGTCAAATATGCCTTAAACAAGCCCTTGCTTCCCTCGAGCCCTTACCCATGTAATATATCCTTTACGTACTAGGTATACCCCCGAGCATACCCATGCGATTTTTTTCTACGAAAAACAAAACATTCAAACACTTGAGGAATGGCAAATAACGTGTCCTGTAAGGCAATATACAGCTACAAATTCGAAAAAAAAAGAAGTGAAAGAACAGGGTTTGCGACCGCCGGGTAGAGAAAAAAGGGAATCCCTAACTCGGAGTCGAACATGCATTGGCTGGTTGGTCATTCCAGTTTTAGGCCTATTAACTTTCAAGGTCAAATGAGCCGTCATTGTGTTAAAAATAATTCCAGAACCACAATAAATACTCAAAATATGGCCCAAAGATATGAAACTATCACCCAGTAAAATAACTAGTAATGCGGTATGATACTTCTGGATCTCAGGTACTAAGCAAATTCTGTAAAAAAAGAAAAAAAGGAATCCGCTTTTCTTGTAACTGTTGGTAGTTCTTCCTGAAGGATAACGAGTAATAATTTCTCTGGTAATAAATTAAGAAGCTCAATAAGGGTAATCTCTCTAGCAATAAACTAAAAATCTTAGTGTAAAAACCTGCACAAACAGCAGACTAGCTCAACTGAATTTATATATATATATATATATATATATATATATATATATTACACGTTAGCAACTGCAAGAGGCTGATCATCATACATTAAGGGCCTGGCCTATGGAAGGTAACAAATGAGTTGATCCATAAACACATTTACATAATCATTTTCACTTAACACAACCTGGACTCTTAATTCATATCTATAGGAAATTCTAAACCACCCTATCCTTATCTGCACTTGAGCAACCATGTAATTATATTCAGCGAGATTAACCTGCAAATTCATTTTGACTATGGCACGCAACCTTACCTCTGGGTGACGTAGCTACTGTTGAGTTTCGTGGAACGTGGCATTTTGAACATATTTCCCTCCTTTATCACGCTTATCAGTGGCGTTATCTTGCGGAGCGACTCTCACCTCACCTTCCCTGGAGTGCAACTTGACACTTACTGACGTAGGATTTACCGGGCCTTGTGCATGGAAGGGGTTCGTGAATCTTCCAGCATTCACGGTACCTCATTCCTAGACTTGCTCTCTATGGAAAATGTCTCGTTCCTTGAAATACCATTATATTTTGCAACAAGGTAAAGTGCATTAATTTATCAACTGAGACTGCAAAATAGATAGCTGTAATATTCTCTCCTGCAAAATATCTGGAACGTTTGCGAAGGAATTTAATGTTTTACCTTATTAATCAAATACCTTTTAACTGAAATGTGTGTTGTGGACTGTATTACTTGTTTTTGAATAGTATCTCATTCATAAATTTCCTGTGAAATGCATAATATGGATTGGAAATCCTTATAACCTACATAATATACTTTCCAGGTAACGTAGCACCTCCCCTGACTCACGAGCCTCAACATCAGCTGAGCGCAGCCGCCTACTGATTGGCCACTGCTAGTGAGGGGGCGTGGCGTCAGGAGAAACATTTAAATTGCTTTGTTGTGAACGACCCTTTAAACGTCCATTTTTGCCTGGATATTGTAATTGTTGGAAAAAAAAACTGATGATATTACTCCTGCTCCCCCTTCATATTTAAGAAGGCAATGGTTTATAGAATTATACAGTAAGACTTCTCTAAGTGAAGCATCAATATTCAAGGTCCGCGACTAGAAATACAGAGTGTCGACACAATTTCAGTATCATATCTCATTCTTTACATTGTACTTCCTCCGAGAGAAATGCGAGACATATGACGTTGCTGTACTATATTAGAAATGGGAACAATGTAAGGGATAAATCGCCGTTTCAGACATAGCAGTATTCTCATAAAGAGAAATGCAGAGTATAAAAAAGAAAAAAAAGGCCAACCTTGCGTGGGTAAAAGCACACTTCAGTCATGGCCATTCCCGATGAAAGGTAGGATTATGATTATGAAACAAAAAAAAATAGAAACGATAAAATAATGATAAATCTGAGACACTCGGATGTTTATAGACCTGACTCAGAAGTAAAAATTTAACAGTAGAAAATAATGTAAATTTCACTCCATATGGAAGAGTGATGCATCATTTCTGGTACACAAATTTTTCGATTAGCTTACAGTGAATTTCAAGGAAGTCGTTGATGTGTGTAAGGGATATTTCAGGCTACATGTCTGGGACAGCCGAGGAAGGCTGATATCAGTCATGTGTAAACATATAGTACATACAGATGTCAACAGGGCCTGCTGTGTGTGGCTACTTTATATATAAATAAATAAATAAATATATATATATATATATATATATATATATATATATATATATATATATATATTCATTTATTTATTTATCTATTTATTATACTTTGTCGCTGCCTCCCGCGTTAGCGAGGTAGCGCAAGGAAACAGACGAAAGAATGGCGCAACCTACCTACATACACATGTATATACATACACGTCCACACACAGCACATATACATACCTATACATTTCAACGTATACATATATTTACACACAGACATATACATGTACACACATGTACATAATTCATACTGCCTGCCCTTATTCATCCCGTCGCCACCCCGTCACACATGAAATGACAACCCCCTCCCCCCCGCATGTGCGCGAGTTAGCGCTAGGAAAAGACAACAAAGGCCACATTTGTTCACACTCAGTCTCTAATTGTCATGTGTAATGCACCGAAACCACAGCTCCCTTTCCACATCCAAGCCCCACAAAAGGAGGTGAATGCAAGAGTTTTGGAAAGGCAAGTATGCAGTCTGTTGTGGATGAGAGAACTTGGGAAGTGAGTCAGTTGTTGATCGCTGATGATACAACGCTGGTGGCTGATTCGGGTGAGAAACTGCAGTGACTGAGTTTGGCAAAGTGTGTGAAAGAAAGCTGAGAGTAAATGTCAATAAGAGAAAGGTTATTAGGTACAGTAGGGTTGAGGGACAAGTCAATTGGGAGGTAAGTTTGAATGGAGAAAAACTAGAGGAAGTGAAGTGTTTTAGATATCTGGGAGTGGATTTGGCAGTGGATGGAACCATGGAAGCGGAAGTGAATCATAGGGTGGGGGAGGGGGCGAAAGTTCTGGGAGCCTTGAAGAATGTGTGAAAGTCGAGAACGTTATCTTGGAAAGCAAAAATGGGTATGTTTGAAGGAATAGTGGTTCCAACAATGTTATACGGTTGCGAGGCGTGGGCTATAGATACAGTTGTGCGGAGGAGTGTGTATGTGCTGGAAATGAGATGTTTAAGGACAATATGTGGTGTGAGGTGGTTTGATCAAGTAAGTAATGAAAGGGTAAAAGAGATGTGTGGTAATAAAAAGAGCGTGGTTGAGAGAGCAGAAGAGGATGTTTTGAAATGGTTTGATCACATGGAGAGAATGAGTGAGGAAAGACTGACCAAGAGGATATATGTGTCAGAGGTGGAGGGAACGAGAAGTGGGAGACCAAATTGGAGGTGGAAAGATGGAGTGAAAAAGATTTTGAGTGATCGGGGCCTGAACATGCAGGAGGGTGAAAGGCGTGCAAGGAATAGAGTGAATTGGAACGATGTGGTATACCGGGGTCGACGTGCTGTCAATG
Source organism: Panulirus ornatus (assembly GCF_036320965.1). NCBI lineage: Eukaryota > Metazoa > Arthropoda > Malacostraca > Decapoda > Palinuridae > Panulirus > Panulirus ornatus. The sequence continues at coordinate 6,092,330 of NC_092226.1, read as the reverse complement.
GATTGAACCAGGGCATGTGAAGCATCTGGGGTAAACCATGGAAATTTCTGTGGGGCCTGGATGTGGAAAGGGAGCTGTGGTTTCGGTGCATTATACATGACACCTAGAGACTGAGTGTGAACGAATGTGGCCTTTGTTGTCTTTTCCTAGCGCTACCTCGCGCACATGCGGGGGGGGGGGGGTGTTATTTCATGTGTGGCGGGGTGGCGACGGGAATTAATAAGGGCAGAGTGTATGAATTCTGTACATGTGTATATATGTATATGTCTGTGTGTGTGTGTGTGTGTATATATATATATATATATATATATATATATATATATATATATATATATATATATATATATATATATATTTTTTTTTTTCTTTTTTTGCTTTGTCGCTGTCTCCCGCGTTTGCGAGGTAGCGCAAGGAAACAGACGAAAGAAATCGCCCAACCCACCCCCATACCCATGTATATACATACGTCCACACACGCAAATATACATACCTACACAGCTTTCCATGGTTTACCCCAGACGCTTCACATGCCCTGATTCAATCCACTGACAGCACGTCAACCCCGGTATACCACATCGATCCAATTCACTCTATTCCTTGCCCTCCTTTCACCCTCCTGCATGTTCAGGCCCCGATCACACAAAATCTTTTTCACTCCATCTTTCCACCTCCAATTTGGTCTCCCACTTCTCCTCGTTCCCTCCACCTCCGACACATATATCCTCTTGGTCAATCTTTCCTCACTCGTTCTCTCCATGTGCCCAAACCATTTCAAAACACCCTCTTCTGCTCTCTCAACCACGCTCTTTTTATTTCCACACATCTCTCTTACCCTTACGTTACTTACTCGATCAAACCACCTCACACCACACATTGTCCTCAAACATCTCATTTCCAACACATCCATCCTCCTGCGCACAACTCTATCCATAGCCCACGCCTCGCAACTATACAGCATTGTTGGAACCACTATTCCTTCAAACATACCCATTTTTGCTTTCAGAGATAATGTTCTCGACTTCCACACATTCTTCAAGGCTCCCAGAATTTTCGCCCCCTCCCCCACCCTATGATCCACTTCCGCTTCCATGGTTCCATCCGCTGCCAGATCCACTTCCAGATATCTAAAACACTTTACTTCCCCAGTTTTTCTCCATTCAAACTTACCTCCCAATTGACTTGACCCTCAACCCTACTGTACCTAATAACCTTGCTCTTATTCACATTTACTCTTAACTTTCTTCTTTCACACACTTTACCAAACTCAGTCACCAGCTTCTGCAGTTTCTCACATGAATCAGCCACCAGCGCTGTATCATCAGCGAACAACAACTGACTCACTTCCCAAGCTCTCTCATCCCCAACAGACTTCATACTTGCCCCTCTTTCCAAAACTCTTGCATTCACCTCCCTAACAACCCCATCCATAAACAAATTAAACAACCATGGAGACATCACACACCCCTGCCGCAAACCTACATTCACTGAGAACCAATCACTTTCCTCTCTTCCTACACGTACACATGCCTTGCATCCTCGATAAAAACTTTTCACTGCTTCTAACAACTTGCCTCCCACACCATATATTCTTAATACCTTCCACAGAGCATCTCTATCAACTCTATCATATGCCTTCTCCAGATCCATAAATGCTACATACAAATCCATTTGCTTTTCCAAGTATTTCTCACATACATTCTTCAAAGCAACCACCTGATCCACACATCCTCTACCACTTCTGAAACCACACTGCTCTTCCCCAATCTGATGCTCTGTACATGCCTTCACCCTCTCAATCAATACCCTCCCATATAATTTACCAGGAATACTCAACAAACTTATACCTCTGTAATTTGAGCACTCACTCTTATCCCCTTTGCCTTTGTACAATGGCACTATGCACGCATTCCGCCAATCCTCAGGCACCTCACCATGAGTCATACATACATTAAATAACCTTACCAACCAGTCAATAATACAGTCACTCCCTTTTTTAATAAATTCCACTGCAATACCATCCAAACCTGCTGCCTTGCCGGCTTTCATCTTCCGTAAAGCTTTTACTACCTCTTCTCTGTTTACCAAATCATTTTCCCTAACCCTCTCACTTTGCACACCACCTCGACCAAAACACCCTATATCTGCCACTCTATCATCAAACACATTCAACAAACCTTCAAAATACTCACTCCATCTCCTTCTCACATCACCACTACTTGTTATCACCTCCCCATTTGCGCCCTTCACTGAAGTTCCCATTTCCTCCCTTGTCTTACGCGCTTTATTTACCTCCTTCCAGAACATCTTTTTATTCTCCCTAAAATTTAATGATACTCTCTCACCCCAACTCTCATTTGCCCTCTTTTTCACCTCTTGCACCTTTCTCTTGACCTCCTGTCTCTTTCTATTATACATCTCCCACTCAATTGCATTTTTTCCCTTCAAAAATCGTCCAAATGCCTCTCTCTTCTCTTTCACTAATAATCTTACTTCTTCATCCCACCACTCACTACCCTTTCTAATCAACCCACCTCCCACTCTTCTCATGCCACAAGCATCTTTTGCGCAATCCATCACTGATTCCCTAAATACATCCCATTCCTCCCCCACTCCCCTTACTTCCATTGTTCTCACCTTTTTCCATTCTGTACTCAGTCTCTCCTGGTACTTCCTCACACAAGTCTCCTTCCCAAGCTCACTTACTCTCACCACCCTCTTCACCCCAACATTCACTCTTCTTTTCTGAAAACCCATACAAATCTTCACCTTAGCCTCCAGAAGATAATGATCAGACATCCCTCCAGTTGCACCTCTCAGCACATTAACATTCAAAAGCCTCTCTTTCGCGCGCCTGTCAATTAACACGTAATCCAATAACGCTCTCTGGCCATCTCTCCTACTTACATACGTATACTTATGTATATCTCGCTTTTTAAACCAGGTATATATATATATATATATATATATATATATATATATATATATATATATATATATATATATATATATATATAGGTTGTAGATTTATGTGCTGAAAAAGGACTGGTGATTGGGAATACCTGGTTTAAAAAGCGAGATATACATAAGTATACGTATGTAAGTACGATGAAGAAGTAAGATTATTAGTGAAAGAGAAGAGAGAGGCATTTGGACGATTTTTGCAGGGAAAAAATGCAAATGAGTGGGAGATGTATAAAAGAAAGAGGCAGGAGGTCAAGAGAAAGGTGCAAGAGTTGAAAAAGAGGGCAAATGAGAGTTGGGGTGAGAGAGTATCATTAAACTTCAGAGAGAATAAAAAGATGTTTTGGAAAGAGGTAAATAAAGCGCGTAAGACAAGGGAGCAAATGGGAACTTCAGTGAAGGGGGTTAATGGGGAGGTGATAACAAGTAGTGGTGATGTGAGAAGGAGATGGAGTGAGTATTTTGAAGGTTTGTTGAGTGTGTTTGATGATAGAGTGGCACATATAGGGTGTTTTGGTCGAGGTGGTGTGCAAAGTGAGAGGGTTAGGGAAAATGATTTGGTAAATAGAGAAGAGGTAGTAAAAGCTTTACGGAAGATGAAAGCCGGCAAGGCAGCAGGTTTGGATGGTATTGCAGTGGAATTTGTAAAAGAAAAAAAAAAGGGGGGTGACTGTATTATTGACTGGTTGGTAAGGTTATTTAATGTATGTATGATTGATGGTGATCTGCCCGAGGACTGGCGGAATGCTTGCATAGTGCCATTGTACAAAGGCAAAGGGGATAAGAGTGAGTGCTCAAATTACAGTGGTATACGTTTGTTGAGTATTCCTGGTAAATCATATGGGAGGGTATTGATTGAGAGGATGAAGGCATGTACAGAGCATCAGATTGGGGAAGAGCAGTGTGGTTTCAGAAGTGGTAGAGGATGTGTGGATCAGGTGTTTGCTTTGAAGAATGTATGTGAGAAATATTTAGTAAACAAATGGATTTGTATGTAGCATCTATGGATCTGGAGAAGGCATATGATAGAGTTGATAGAGATGCTCTGTGGAAGGTATTAAGAATATATGGTGTGGGAGGCAAGTTGTTAGAAGCAGTGAAAAGTTTTTATCGAGGATGTAAGGCATGTGTACGTGTAGGAAGAGAGGAAAGTGATTGGTTCTCAGTGAATGTAGGTTTGTGGCAGGGGTGTGTGATGTCTCCATGGTTGTTTAATTTGTTTATGGATGAGGTTGTTAGGGAGGTGAATGCAAGAGTTTTGGAAAGAGGGGCAAGTATGCAGTCTGTTGTGGATGAGAGAGCTTGGGAAGTGAGTCAGTTGTTGTTCGCTGATGATACAGCGCTGGTGGCTGATTCATGTAAGAAACTGCAGAAGCTGGTGACTGAGTTTGGTAAAGTGTGTGAAAGAAGAAAGTTAAGAGTAAATGTGAATAAGAGCAAGGTTATTAGTTACAGTAGGGTTGAGGGTCAGGTCAATTGGGAGGTAAGTTTGAATGGAGAAAAACTGGAAGAAGTAAAGTGTTTTAGATATCTGGAAGTGGATCTGGCAGCAGATGGAACCATGGAAGTGGAAGTGAATCATAGGGTGGGGGAGGGGGCGAAAATCCTGGAAGCCTTGAAGAATGTTTGGAAATCGAGAACATTATCTCGGAAAACAAAAATGGGTATGTTTGAAGGAATAGTGGTTCCAACAATGTTGTATGGTTGCGAGGCGTGGGCTATGGATAGAGTTGTGCGCAGGAGGGTGGATGTGCTTGAAATGAGATGTTTGAGGGCAATAAGTGGTGTGAGGTGGTTTGATCGGGTAAGTAATGTAAGCGTAAGAGAGATGTGTGGAAATAAAAAGAGCGTGGTTGAGAGAGCAGAAGAGGGTGTTTTGAAATGGTTTGGTCACATGGAGAGAATGAGTGAGGAAAGATTGACCAAGAGGATATATGTGTCAGAGGTGGAGGGAACGAGGAGAAGTGGGAGACCAAATTGGAGGTGGAAAGATAGAGTGAAAAAGATTTTGAGTGATAGGGGCCTGAACATGCGGGAGGGTGAAAGGCGTGCAAGGAATAGAGTGAATTGGAACGATGTTGTATACCGGGGTCGACGTGCTGTCAATGGATTGAATCAGGGCATTTGAAGCGTCTGTGGTAAACCATGGAAAGTTGTGTGGGGCCTGGATGTGGAAAGGGAGCTGTGGTTTCGGTGCATTATTACATGACAGCTAGAGACTGAGTGTGAACGAATGGGGCCTTTGGTGTCTTTTCCTAGCGCTACCTCGCACACATGAAGGGGGAGGGGGTTGTTATTCCATGTGTGGCTAGGTGGCGATGGGAACAAATAAAGGCAGACAGTATGAATTATGTACATGTGTATATAGGTATATGTCTGTGTGTGTATATATATGTGTACATTGAGATGTATAGGTATGTATATTTGCGTGTGTGGACGTGTATGTATATACATGTGTATGTAGGCGGGTTGGGCCATTGTTTCGTCTGTTTCCTTGCGCTACCTCGCTAACGCGGGAGACAGCGACAAAGCAAAATGAATAAATAGAGAAATAGATAAATAAATAATAAATGAATATATATATATTTTTTTTTTTGTCGCTGTCTCCCGTGTTTGCGAGGTAGCGCAAGGAAACAGACGAAAGAAATGGCCCAACCCACCCCCATACACATGTATATACATACACGTAGACACACGCAAATATACATACCTACACAGCTTTCCATGGTTTACCCCAAACGCTTCACATGCCCTGATTCAATCCACTGACAGCACGTCAACCCCGGTATACCACATCGATCCAATTCACTCTATTCCTTGCCGTCCTTTCACCCTCCTGCATGTTCAGGCCCCGATCACACAAAATTTTTTTCACTCCATCTTTCCACCTCCCATTTGGTCTCTCACTCCTCCTCGTTCCCTCCACCTCCGACACATATATCCTCTTGGTCAATATATATATATATATATATATATATATATATATATATATATATATATATATATATATATATATATATATATATGTAAGTAGGAGAGATGGCCAGAGAGCGTTATTGGATTACGTGTTAATTGACAGGCGCGCGAAAGAGAGACTTTTGAATGTTAATGTGCTGAGAGGTGCAACTGGAGGGATGTCTGATCATTATCTTCTGGAGGCTAAGGTGAAGATTTGTATGGGTTTTCAGAAAAGAAGAGTGAATGTTGGGGTGAAGAGGGTGGTGAGAGTAAGTGAGCTTGGGAAGGAGACTTGTGTGAGGAAGTACCAGGAGAGACTGAGTACAGAATGGAAAAAGGTGAGAACAATGGAAGTAAGGGGAGTGGGGGAGGAATGGGATGTATTTAGGGAATCAGTGATGGATTGCGCAAAAGATGCTTGTGGCATGAGAAGAGTGGGAGATGGGTTGATTAGAAAGGGTAGTGAGTGGTGGGATGAAGAAGTAAGAGTATTAGTGAAAGAGAAGAGAGAGGCATTTGGACGATTTTTGCAGGGAACAAACGCAATTGAGTGGGAGATGTATAAAAGAAAGAGACAGGAGGTCAAGAGAAAGGTGCAAGAGGTGAAAAAAAGGGCAAATGAGAGTTGGGGTGAGAGAGTATCATTAAATTTTAGGGAGAATAAAAAGATGTTCTGGAAGGAGGTAAATAAAGTGCGTAAGACAAGGGAGGAAATGGGAACTTCAATGAAGGGCGCAAATGGGGAGGTGATAACAAGTAGTGGTGATGTGAGAAGGAGATGGAGTGAGTATTTTGAAGGTTTGTTGAATGTGTTTGATGATATAGTGTCAGATATAGGGTGTTTTGGTCGAGGTGGTGTGCAAAGTGAGAGGGTTAGGGAAAATGATTTGGTAAACAGAGAAGAGGTAGTAAAAGCTTTGCGGAAGATGAAAGCCGGCAAGGCAGCAGGTTTGGATGGTATTGCAGTGGAATTTATTAAAAAAGGGGGTGACTGTATTGTTGACTGGTTGGTAAGGTTATTTAATGTATGTATGACTCATGGTGAGGTGCCTGAGGATTGGAGGAATGCGTGAATAGTGCCATTGTACAAAGGCAAAGGGGATAAGAGTGAGTGCTCAAACTACAGAGGTATAAGTTTGTTGAGTATTCCTGGTAAATTATATGGGAGGGTATTGATTGAGAGGGTGAAGGCATGTACAGAGCATCAGATTGGGGAAGAGCAGTGTGGTTTCAGAAGTGGTAGAGGATGTGTGGATCAGGTGTTTGCTTTGAAGAATGTATGTGAGAAATACTTAGAAAATCAAATGGACTTGTATGTAGCATTTATGGATCTGGAGAAGGCATATGATAGAGTTGATAGAGATGCTCTGTGGAAGGTATTAAGAATATATGGTGTGGGAGGCAAGTTGTTAGAAGCAGTGAAAAGTTTTTATCGAGGATGTAAGGCATGTGTACGTGTAGGAAGGGAGGAAAGTGATTGGTTCTCAGTGAATGTAGGTTTGCGGCAGGGGTGTGTGATGTCTCCATGGTTGTTTAATTTGTTTATGGATGGGGTTGTTAGGGAGGTGAATGCAAGAGTTTTGGAAAGAGGGGCAAGTATGAAGTCTGTTGGGGATGAGAGAGCTTGGGAAGTGAGTCAGTTGTTGTTCGCCGATGATACAGCGCTGGTGGCTGATTCATGTGAGAAACTGCAGAAGCTGGTGACTGAGTTTGGTAAAGTGTGTGAAAGAAGAAAGTTAAGAGTAAATGTGAATAAGAGCAAGGTTATTAGGTATAGTAGGGTTGAGGGTCAAGTCAATTGGGAGGTGAGTTTGAATGGAGAAAAACTGGAGGAAGTAAAGTGTTTTAGATATCTTGTAGTGGATCTGGCAGCGGATGGAACCATGGAAGCGGAAGTGGATCATAGGATGGGGGAGGGGGCGAAAATTCTGGGAGCCTTGAAGAATGTGTGGAAGTCGAGAACATTATCTCGGAAAGCAAAAATGGGTATGTTTGAAGGAATAGTGGTTCCAACAATGTTGTATGGTTGCGAAGCGTGGGCTATGGATAGAGTGGTGCGCAGGAGAATGGATGTGCTGGAAATGAGATGTTTGAGGACAATGTGTGGTGTGAGGTGGTTTGATCGAGTAAGTAACGTAAGGGTAAGAGAGATGTGTGGAAATAAAAAGAGCGTGGTTGAGAGAGCAGAAGAGGGTGTTTTGAAATGGTTTGGGCACATGGAGAGAATGAGTGAGGAAAGATTGACCAAGAGGATATATGTGTCGGAGGTGGAGGAAACGAGGAGAAGAGGGAGACCAAATTGGAGGTGGAAAGATGGAGTGAAAAAGATTTTGTATGATCGGGGCCTGAACATGCAGGAGGGTGAAAGGAGGGCAAGGAATAGAGTGAATTGGAGCGATGTGGTATACCGGGGTTGACGTGCTGTCAGTGGATTGAATCAGGGCATGTGAAGCGTCTGGGGTAAACCATGGAAAGCTGTGTAGGTATGTATATTTGCGTGAGTGGACGTATGTATATACATGTGTATGGGGGTGGGTTGGGCGATTTCTTTCGTCTGTTTCCTTGCGCTACCTCGCAAACGCGGGAGACAGCGACAAAGCAAAAAAAAAAAAAAAATATATATATATATATATATATATATATATATATATACGTTGAGGTGTATAAGTATGTATATGTGCGTGTGTGGACGTATATTTATATACATGTGTATGTGGGTGGGTTGGGCCATTCTTTCGTGTTCCCTTGCGCTACCTCGCTAACGCGGGAGACAGCGACAAAATATAATAATAAAATGAATTATGTACATGTGTATATATGTATATGTCTGTGTGTATATATATATGTATACTTTGAGATGTATAGGTATGTATAAGTGCGGGTGGGTTGGGCCATTCTTTCGTCTGTTTCCTTGCTCTACCTCGCGGGAGAAAGCGACAAAGTATAATAAATGAAAAAGTATATATATATATATATATATATATATATATATATATATATATATATATATATATATATATATATATATATATTATCCCTGGGGATAGGGGAGAAAGAATACTTCCCACGTATTCCCTGCGTGTCGTAGAAGCGACTAAAAGGGGAGGGAGCGGGTGGCTGGAAATCCTCCCCTCTCGTTTTTTTTTAATTTTCCAAAAGAAGGAACAGAGAAGGGGGCCAGGTGAGGATTTTCCCTGTAAGGCCCAGTCCTCTGTTCTTAACGCTACCTCGCAAATGCGGGAAATGGCGAATTGTATAAAATATATATATATATATATATATATATATATATATATATATATATATATATATATATATATATATATATATATATATATATATATATATATATATTCCTAAGAGTCCACGGGGAAAATGAAACACGATAAGTTCCCAAGTGCACTTTCGTTTAATAATCACATCATCAGGGGAGACACAAGAGAGAAATATAACACTCAGTTGATATACAACGAAGAGACGTAGCTAGGACGCCATTTGGTAAACATGCGATTGTTCAAGACAGACAACGAGCGTATCATAAACTTTTTATGTGGACAAGAAGGTGAATTGTTTACAAATTTTATCAAAAATAAAGTTATCCAAGAGAAATATAATTGAATCTTCTATCATTAAACACACAAAGAACTGCAAAAGATGCAATTTCTTCTGTATTTAAAGAAAACAGAGGACCTGAATGTGAATGAAATTAAGCGCGTGATGTTGGTGGGGTGACCGCTGTTGATGTGTTGGTCCCAAAGTCTTCGTGTGAGGGAGAAAGTTGAGGTTGGTAGCTTGGCGGTACCCATGCAAGAAATGCGTTCACGAATAAGATGGAGTAGCAAGACACGAACGGCGAAAAGGCGAAAATTTTGACATATAGAACCAATAATTGAAAAATTTTGATTTTTTCTGTGTGTGTGCGCGCGCGCGCGCACGCTTAGGGTATAAAGATTAGGTCTACCGTCAAAATTGCGTGATCTCGTTTTTTCTAGACGTTTGACATTCAAAGAAAATATAGGTAAATGTTTTAGGGGACACAAATTTAATATTCTTGTTTACATGTGACGGGGAACATTATCGCTTCTGTATGTTCCGTTTTCTACTATCTTATCACATCGGAACATACATGGAAGGAAATCTAATAAGATGAAAATACATTACTACGTTTCATATCAATATGTACCTGATATCTCTTTAACACCGGACTTAAACATGGCAATCATCTCGAGCTAGTGGGGTAGATAAGTAATACTATAATACAGATTGACTTGTCGGTAATGTCTCAACAAATTGGTGGAGATCGGTAATATTCCCGATATGATACCTAATGTTTTCAGAGATATATGAAATAAAAGTGAATTAGAATCTTTATATGCCGTCTCATTTTGAAACCATATTTCAAAAATGTCTAAAGAGATTTTATCATATAAAGTACATAGTGACGTTAACTTATGCATACACAAAAATTAGATATTATTGTTTAATAACTTTACACTATAGGTTTGAAAAAATAAAGAAAATAATTCAATTATCAACGCAAAAGTAGACAAATACATTCACTCAAAACAGACCATCGTTTAGATCAGAATACTAGCAAGTCTACTGTTTTATTTTTCTTTTAACAAAAACATTTCTTTTAACAAAACATTTCTTTTAACAAAACATTTCCACTATTACATTTGCTTTGATAACAAGAAAAATGATTTAAGAAGAGCAAGGACGGGCAGCTGGTAGTTTTTAAGAAAACTGACACAAATGTTGCATGCATGTATGAGACCATTTTTCTATTTCCCTGAAATGTAGAATTACATTTTCATATATCAACTTTGATTAGAAAAGAACATGAAAAGACAATGATATCATGACTGGAAGTCAAATTTGAAAATGCAATGGCTGTCGAATGAGAAGTGTTAACGTCTTTCGTATTTCAATGATTTCCTATTTAAGTTCATAATGATGCGGACACATTATATATAAGAATATCACAGAATTTTCTATTACAAAGCTTTATATATATACAGCGATGGAGTAATATTTTAAATCATTGTTGAACTACCTATTTTCCAGACTTGGAACCTTACAAATTACCTCTTGACGTTAGGAGCTTCCCCTTCCCACTATACGCCAAGATGGTACGTACGCCAGGAGGAAGAGTTCTCAGTGATATCGGGTTATATCCCGTCATCCGATATATCCAAGATGGTAGATATTTATTTTTGTGAAATACGTAGTCTTAAAAGTGTATCAATGTTGTTAGGTAGGAAGAAGAGTGGAAGATAAAGGTGATATGAGTGACATGATTGTATGGTCTGCATTTTTACGTTCCGTGTGCTTATGTTTGTTTTACTATTTTTGTTAGGGAGGCTATACACTGAGCTTCATTGATTAACGATTCAGCTTGATTTTCTTGTCATTTATATTTTGTAATAGGGCATAAATAAGTTACTTTTATTGTAAAAGGAATGAAACTTGTCATAGATGTTCAGTCCTGTGATGCGTTGTGTAAATCTGGTACGGTCATTGATACTAGGCATGATTCATTTAACGCTCTACACTTGTTTTGATGTAATATAATTTTTGAAAAGTGGAATTTTTAAGGTTGTAAATGGGGCATTGAGGCATTTATAAACCATGTGTTAAAATTATTTTGATAATCGGGTGGTCTCCCAATCCCCATAAAAGTCCATCGTAGTTTTCCAGAGTTTTAGTATGGTGTGAAATACATATTTTGCACGTGGGGTGTTGGTCAACTTATGAAATATGCATATACTTATAGTTGCATCTAGGTTTTCATTTCTTTTTTGTGCGATCCTTATGTTAACGATACGGTGCCTACTGCATTATAGCTGCAGCTACTACACCATTATCTAACTCCGCCTCCTTTGTGAAATAATGACTAAGTACTTTTATAAGAGGCCTGTTGGCTCATGCTAATCAGGTCCTGAGTCATGGCTCCATACAACCAACTTCCTGAACCCTTAAACACATCCAACCTTCGTTTAAAGCTACCTAAAGACCCAACTTCCATTGCTATACTTGGCAGCTTGTTCCATATATCGACTACACTATTCTTGAACCAATATTTTCCCACATCAAACCTGCATATGTTTTTTCCAATATGAATCTATTATTTCTTGTCCTATCCGGTGGCGCCATTCAAAGATCTTTCATCATGTTTCCTATATTAATGCGCTTCACCCCTATATCCCTCCTCCACTTGAGTGTAAATTATTTTTCATAAGTGATGTTTGTAATTCTAGAGATCATATCATTTGCCTTTTTACTCTGTAAACTATCTATATCAGTTGCATAGTATTGAACCGTAAAGTGTTCCGCATAATCCAAATGTGGTGTCATTAATGCAAAAAAGTTGCAATAGTACTTGTTTTATTTCCAACATTACTATTAGTGAACCCTAACATCCTATTATCCTTTTGGCACACTTTGATACAGTGTTGCCAAGGCTGAAGATCCTTGCTCAGCAGCACTCCTAAATCTTTCGAATTCGATTTTACCAATAGTAATAATGTTAAATTTGTAATTAGTGTTCCTGTTATACCTACTGTTATGCATATGTGCTGATTTCCAATTTTTTTTTTACTGACCATTCTGATAATCTATTTGTCCCTCTGCAAGTTCGCTTATTTTTCATCCCTGTCGATTACAGCCCCAATTTTTGTATTGGCAGTTTCTTTAAGTCGCTGGCTAGTTCTATATCCAAATCGTTAATATATTTAAAAAGCTAGTGGTCCCAAGACTGAGCTGAGGAACACCATTGGCTATATTGCCTCGGTCTGATGTAACTGATGATGCATACTCTTCTATTTTGTTAGTAAGCCACTCCCTAGTCCAATTGAATTATACAACCCCCAGTGCCGTTGCAGCTATTTTTTTTAAGACATTAGTTACTTGCCTCTGTGTAATTATACAATATTTTACCCTGGTCATCAGTTTTAAATTGTTATAGAAGGGAATGTTGCTGTCACATAACTTCCCTTTTGTAAACATGTGTTGAGAATCCATGATGACATTCTCCAAGTGTTTCTGTGGTTTTTCCGCTATGATTTGAAAAGTTTCTCTTTGGTTGATGTTGAGCTGATAGAATGTTAGGTCCACTTTCTTGAAAATAGGAACATTTGCTGCCCTCCATTTCGTAGGAACTACGCCTGATTCCAGAAACTTTAAACATGTTTTGAGTGGAACACACTGCCTCCTTGCATTCTTTCAAGATCCTTGTATAAATACTATCTGGACTAGGATTCGTGTACTTTTATTAATTGTATTTGTTTTGATTGTTTTATAGCATACCACTTTCGTTCCCCCTGTAAATTTGCTGTGGATATATAGAAAGTGATTGTTCAGAGCTTCACATTTCAATCTTGCTATTGATTAATCTACCAGAATGGAACTTGATAGGTGAACTTTCCTCCTAGACCTTTGTTCTGTAAATTGAAAAAAATTACATTTTGCTTCATAACCTATCTTAATTTCTTGGCATTCTTAATCTCTGATTTCACTATCTTATTATTGTTAGCTTATCGTCAGACTGTTTCCCACTTTACCTTGTACATGTCCTTCTGCCCTCTAAGTTGCTTTAAGCTATTATTTAGTCATTTTGAGTCGATTAGTTCTACATTGCCAATACGGAATATTCAATTCACTGCTACCTGAAACCATTCTGTGGAAACTTCCATTCTGTTAATGGTCCCCACTGCCTCGCCTTGACTCCACACCCCCTGCACTGCTTGGTCCATGTGACGTAGCCCCTGAAAGTTGGCCATATGAATGTCTGGAACAGTCATTTTGTTCTCATTCCAATTTGCTTCCTTCATTATTTTGAATTTGAATATTTTCTTGTGATCTCTTGTTTAACTGCGTTTTCACCTGAACTTCATCTATAAGGTTTACAATTGTCAGTAGCAAATTTAAAATGTTATCACCCTTTTTGTCTTAGGAAATGTGATGTTGGAAAATAATCTTGGACTGTCTCCATATATTCCTCTGACTTGACATCTCCCATATTATCTTCCCAGTTAATTGTACTGAAGTTGAGGTGGTCTAGAATGATACATTTTGATCTAGCGTTCCTAATATTGTTCCATAAAAATTTTTCCCTTAGACTCTAATATAGGTGGGTCCTTATAATACTCCCTTCATTTTCATCTATTCCAACTTTTTTTTTTTTTTTTTTTTTTTTTTTTTTTTTTTTTTTACTATTATTGCTAACATAAAATGCAATCCTATCACCCCTTCTGTCCCAACCGTCTTAAGAACGTGAACGCCGCAAGCAGCATACTGTCCCATACTAGGTGGGTCCTTCCTACATCCACCCCACAGAGCTCGTATACCTATCCAACCTCCTCTTAAAATAAGTCGAGGTTCCAACCCTATTGCTAAACCAGTGTTACCCCACACAAATCTTGACCAAAATTTTTCCATATTGAATCAATTATTGTTTTAACCTAGTTAGCAATCCTTAGAACAATGCTAATTTTCCTCTTATTTAAACCTGTCATACATTTGTACACATTTGTCGTATCCCCTCTGGCCTTCCTTTTCAGTGAATGTAAATTCGTTCTAGAAAGTCTTTCTTTTACAATACGTAATTCCTGGAATCATTCCAGTCAAATCTCTGCACCCTCTCCACTATGTCTGTCTATGTGATGACAAAGCGACCAAAATTGCACAGCATAGTTTGTCAAACTAATGTTAGGGATTTGTTATTAACACCTAATAAATCCCAACATTTTGTTTGCTAAGTTTTTAACTTTGATATTGTTACCTTCGTCCTTCTTGCTATTATTGCCAAATCCCTCTTGCTGTTTGATTTCCTTACAACTCTGTTGTGTAAATTAGTTTGTGTTACCCCCTTTCCCTAGACTTGCATTAATGCTGAAATCCATTTGACACTCCCTCACCCATAAACGGTAGCCAAGTCCTCTTGTAACTTCGCTCCACCACTAGGCAAGTTTATAACAATTCCCATTTTCATATCTGCATATTACTCATCACTCATGATTCCACTATCCAAATCGTTTACATAACGGAAAGGCCTTGGCACTGTCCCATTTGACACACCACTTTGATTATATCACCCCAACCCAACAAGGACCCATTTATACATGCCCTCTTCCTGTCTGTCAGCCACTCCCCAATCCAGTTTGATCTCTCTCTCTCTTCCCCCCCCCATACCATGTGCCTCCACTTTTCAGCAGTTGTTGATTTGGCACCTTATCAAAAGCTTTACTAAAATCCAAATATATGTCATAATTACTGCCCTTGTCCACAGTTTCAAAATCTTTTAAGAAATGTAATTAGATTAGTAAGGCATGATCTTCCTTTGGTAAACCTGTGGTGTTTCCCTAATTAAACTATGCCTATCCATATGTACTCTAATTGTTTGCTTTTATTGACTACAAATTTCCCCACAATAGATGTTAAACTAACAGGTATATAATTTGTTGCATCTGATTTATCCCCCCTCTTAGAAATAGGCACAATGTTAACGGTCTTCCATTATTTGTATCCATTAATAGAAAAGGATATTCCCTCAAAGGCCCAGTCCTCTGTTCTTAACGCTACCTCGCTAATGCGGGAAATGGCGAATAGTTTAAAAAAAAAAATAATAAAGTCTGACAACAGATCCCTTTCATCTAACTTCAACCATTTTTCAGTTAAACATAAAATGTGTAGATTTGGTGCTATCACCCACAAATGATCCATCTTAAATTCTAAAAATTTATATAGTATACATTGTCCTTTATAATATCCTATATTATATCCTTCTTTTTTGTATTTGACACTTCCTTAAGTAGGCTTTTCTTGGCATTTAGTCCCTGACTCGTTCCTTGACCCAAACCTTCTAATGGAAAAAAGACACCTGAAACTTTATTCTCCAAACAACTAGCAAACTAAACAAATCCTGTTGAAGACAAATGCACCCCATCCCTAGCATACATAGCGATTGCTGGTGTTGTTCAGATAATGCAATAATTGTTGTAGAGCATGAAGTGTGTAGTGTGGGATTTTGTGTTGGACACGCAACTTTATCAGTTTTTATTTATGAATTGGGAGGGCCGGTTAATTGATGGGAAATTGTTGGAGTCATAAGAATGAACAAGATATTGGGACATTTTCATGTTAAAGAAGCAAATTTCAGACAAACGGGAGGGCTGCTTATGGTGTTATGCTGTCATTTTCTAATGCCCTTGTGCTGTGTGAGAACATTTGGAAAGTGACCACCCTTCAGATGGCTGACTAGAAAATTTTGCAGGTATAAATGCAGTAAAATGTTGTCCTTTGGTATTTTAGCATTTTGAATTTTGGCATGCCATGTAGTGTTTGGATCTGACTCCGAATTTTGCAAATATGTTTGGCGAGTTTGGATATATGCATAACTTAAGACATGAATTAGTTCCTGAGATTTCACCTATACAGGGTCATATACTTTCATTGCTATAGACATGAAATCCGTTTTACGTTTTCAATCAAACTAAGAAACATTAAGAATTTTTTTTTTTTTTTTTTTTTTTTAAGGGAATAATGGGAACTTTATTGCAGTCTTTAAATGTTAAGAGCATATGATAGGATTTTCACATTTTCCTACCTTGTGCTATTTAATCTCATATTTTCCCTGTCTCATGACCCTATCTACAGTTAGAGCTAATGATTAACATTTGAAGATGGATTTAAAGGGTAGTAAAGCAAAATCCCAATCATGTATACCACCATTTTTGCTGGATATTTTAATGCTTCTGATATTTCCTTACAAATATACTGCTTGCACTACCTAATTTTACGAAAATTAATTCCACAATATAGTGTTGATTTACCAGAAAGTAGATATGTCTGATTTTGTAATGTACCAGAAGTCATCATACTGTAGGGTACAGGTCATTACTTTTTTTTGGGGTGATTTGTTATTTATGCACTTCATACTGGTTATTTATTTGGTTATATCCATACTGAGCAGGAAATGTACTTGAGAATGCTTATAATGATTTTAAGCCTATGTTAATAGTGGTGTTAGTACTGTGTAATGGTGGTGTTTGTTTATATAGTGATATACATGTGTATGTGGGTGGTTTGGGCCATTCTTTCATCTGTTTCCTTGCGCTACCTCGCTAACGCGGGAGATGGTGATTAAGTATAATAAAAAAAATAAATTGTACCTTTGTTTAGGTTAAGCAGTAATGGTTGCAAATTTCATTGGGGGTGGGAGTACAAGTACTAACACTTTTGAAGTTTGGGGATACATGATCAGTTGTACGTCTAATCAAAAGTTGATAGAGCTAACTTGAATCTTATGTCCCAAAAGGAAGTTCTGTGATATGTACTATTTACTAGTTTCTATTCTTTGTTAGGTAGTACTTATTGATCCATGGCAATATTATGAATTACTTTTCATATTAATGTCTTGAATACCTTTACCAAAAATCCATTTTACATGCAGATGTATCCCGTACTTTTTAATACTGATTTTCATCCATGGAAGCAGGGATGAATGAGGTTAGTAGGCTCTTCTTTACCGAATAGCGATGGGGACAGGTATTCCCTTTAACTCAAGTCACTCTTGCATTACATATTTCTTGAGTGCAGTATGTGAAGGGAGATTATATGGAAGATTCCACTTGGATTAACTGACTGTCATGTAGTTATTCCAAACTAATCTTCTAGACAAGGTCATTGTACCTGATTTTAAGTTGGCTGTTGAAATAATAAGAAAGGTATCTCCCATTCCAGAATAGTGATTTTTTAAAGATTTGTAATTTGGTGCAAAATCTTTTTGTAATGTGTAGCAGCACGAAGAATCAAGAAGGGCAAAGTGTGTGTATATGTGTAGGCTTTTTTGTTCAGCTATGTTGAACATATGACCATGTAAGTATAACGCACCTTGTGTAGAAAAAGTATTGAATGATAGAAGTGTGCTTTAAGCATACATAGCATTCAAAAGTGCATGTAGGACATTATCACCCTCGTATCAGTTGGCCACCCATGGGTCAGTCATTGGACATGAGATAACTCAAGAACAGGACATGACAGAATCATTGTTATAGGTAAACATTGTACTTGCTAATTAATGCACAATGTGGAGGTGATGAAGTAAGATTATTTTGGGGTGTTGAATTTTTCCAAATGTATGGAATGTGGGAGTATGTATTGCTGATTCAAAAGTATATTTTTTCCTCTCATAGAGGGGTGTATGACAGATGCATCAAGTATTGACAAATATTCTCCAAATTTTTTAATCTTTTTTTAATTTTACTTGTTTAAAGGAATGACATGTTGCAGAACATGCCTTCATTTCTGAACTAGAAGAGAAATGGAAAGAAAAACTGATGCCTTTGTAAGCCTGTACATGCAAGAGAGAACATTGAAAATAGTCTTCAGTAAAATCTATTAGCAAATGTTACTGTTGCTTCATATTTGGACCTGTAGGGTCTAGATGTGGAAAGGGAGCTGTGGTTTCGGTGCATTACACATGACAGCTAGAGATTGTGTGAACGAATGTGGACCTTGTGTCTTGACCTACCTTGCTGAAGGGTGGGGGGCAATTTCCTGTGTGGTGGGGTAGCGACAGGAATGGATGAAGGCATCAAGTATGAAAACATACCTAAATGTCTGTATATATATAACAATGGAAGCAAGGGGAGTGGGGGAGGAATGGGATGTATTTAGGGAATCAGTGATGGATTGCGCAAAAGATGCTTGTGGCATGAGAAGAGTGGGAGGTGGGTTGATTAGAAAGGGTAGTGAGTGGTGGGATGAAGAAGTAAGAGTATTAGTGAAAGAGAAGAGAGAGGCATTTGGACGATTTTTGCAGGGAAAAAATGCAATTGAGTGGGAGATGTATAAAAGAAAGAGACAGGAGGTCAAGAGAAAGGTGCAAGAGGTGAAAAAAAGGGCAAATGAGAGTTGGGGTGAGAGAGTATCATTAAATTTTAGGGAGAATAAAAAGATGTTCTGGAAGGAGGTAAATAAAGTGCGTAAGACAAGGGAGGAAATGGGAACTTCAGTGAAGGGCGCAAATGGGGAGGTGATAACAAGTAGTGGTGATGTGAGAAGGAGATGGAGTGAGTATTTTGAAGGTTTGTTGAATGTGTTTGATGATAGAGTGGCAGATATAGGGTGTTTTGGTCGAGGTGGTGTGCAAAGTGAGAGGGTTAGGGGAAATGATTTGGTAAACAGAGAAGAGGTAGTGAAAGCTTTGCGGAAGATGAAAGCCGGCAAGGCAGCAGGTTTGGATGGTATTGCAGTGGAATTTATTAAAAAAGGGGGTGACTGTATTGTTGACTGGTTGGTAAGGTTATTTAATGTATGTATGACTCATGGTGAGGTGCCTGAGGATTGGCGGAATGCGTGCATAGTGCCATTGTACAAAGGCAAAGGGGATAAGAGTGAGTGCTCAAATTACAGAGGTATAAGTTTGTTGAGTATTCCTGGTAAATTATATGGGAGGATATTGATTGAGAGGGTGAAGGCATGTACAGAGCATCAGATTGGGGAAGAGCAGTGTGGTTTCAGAAGTGGTAGAGGATGTGTGGATCAGGTGTTTGCTTTGAAGAATGTATGTGAGAAATACTTAGAAAAGCAAATGGATTTGTATGTAGCATTTATGGATCTGGAGAAGGCATATGATAGAGTTGATAGAGATGCTCTGTGGAAGGTATTAAGAATATATGGTGTGGGAGGAAAGTTGTTAGAAGCAGTGAAAAGTTTTTATCGAGGATGTAAGGCATGTGTACGTGTAGGAAGAGAGGAAAGTGATTGGTTCTCAGTGAATGTAGGTTTGCGGCAGGGGTGTGTGATGTCTCCATGGTTGTTTAATTTGTTTATGGATGGGGTTGTTAGGGAGGTAAATGCAAGAGTTTTGGGAAGAGGGGCAAGTATGAAGTCTGTTGGGGATGAGAGAGCTTGGGAAGTGAGTCGGTTGTTGTTCGCTGATGATACAGCGCTGGTGGCTGATTCATGTGAGAAACTGCAGAAGCTGGTGACTGAGTTTGGTAAAGTGTGCGGAAGAAGAAAGTTAAGAGTAAATGTGAATAAGAGCAAGGTTATTAGGTACAGTAGGGTTGAGGGTCAAGTCAATTGGGAGGTGAGTTTGAATGGAGAAAAACTGGAGGAAGTGAAGTGTTTTAGATATCTGGGAGTGGATCTGGCAGCGGATGGAACCATGGAAGCGGAAGTGGATCATAGGGTGGGGGAGGGGGCGAAAATTCTGGGGGGCCTTGAAAAATGTGTGGAAGTCGAGAACATTATCTCGGAAAGCAAAAATGGGTATGTTTGAAGAAATAGTGGTTCCAACAATGTTGTATGGTTGCGAGGCGTGGGCTATGGATAGAGTTGTGCGCAGGAGGATGGATGTGCTGGAAATGAGATGTTTGAGGACAATGTGTGGTGTGAGGTGGTTTGATCGAGTGAGTAACGTAAGGGTAAGAGAGATGTGTGGAAATGAAAAGAGCGTGGTTGAGAGAGCAGAAGAGGGTGTTTTGAAGTGGTTTGGGCACATGGAGAGAATGAGTGAGGAAAGATTGACCAAGAGGATATATGTGTCGGAGGTGGAGGGAACGAGGAGAAGAGGGAGACCAAATTGGAGGTGGAAAGATGGAGTGAAAAAGATTTTGTGTGATCAGGGCCTGAACATGCAGGAGGGTGAAAGGAGGGCAAGGAATAGAGTGAATTGGAGCGATGTGGTATACCGGGGTTGACGTGCTGTCAGTGGATTGAATCAAGGCATGTGAAGCGTCTGGGGTAAACCATGGAAAGCTGTGTAGGTATGTATATTTGCGTGTGTGGATGTATGTATATACATGTGTATGGGGGGGGTTGGGCCATTTCTTTCGTCTGTTTCCTTGCGCTACCTCGCAAACGCGGGAGACAGCGACAAAGTATAAAAAAAAAAAAAAAAATGTCTTGTGTTTATGGGCGTTTGTGTATATGAATGGTAAGGCTATTCTTTGTTTGATTGCAATACCTTCTTGATGTGGGAAACCGATTAAGTATAGTAAATATTAATATATTTATATTTGACCTTAGTTTTCCACAACATTGAGGTAGTGAAAGGAAATAGATGAGGAATGGCACAACCCACCCACATACACCAGCCTAAGTTTGTTAAGTATTCCTGGAAAATTACATTGGGGAGGGTATTGCTTGAGAGGCTTAAGGCATGCATGTACAGGGCATCGGATTGGGGAAGAGCAGTGTGGTTTCCGAAGTGGTAGAGGATGTGTGGATAAGGTGTTTTCTTTCAAAAATGAAATACTTAGAAAAGCTGATGGATTTGCATGTAGCATTTATGGATCTGGAGAAGGCATATGATAGTTGATAGAGATGCTTTGTGGAAGGTTTTAAAAGTATATTGTGTGGTAGGTAAGTTGCTAGAAGCAGTGAAAGTTTTTACCAAGGATGTAAGACATGTTTATGAATAGGAAGAAGAAAGTAATTGGTTCCCTGTGAATGTGTTTTTGCAGCAGGGGTGCGTAATGTCTCCTTGGATTAATTTGTTAATGAATGGGGTGGTTAGGGAGGTGAATGCAAGTTTTGGAGGGGCAAATATGCATATGTTGGGGATTGGAGGGCATTGGAAGAGAGTCAGTTGTTAGCTGAATATATTCATATTTGTATCATACTTTGATCACCGTTTCCCACGTCAGTGATGTAGTGATAGGAAATGGTTGAAGAACAACCCATCCACTTGTATTCATTCATTCATGTATATATACATACTCAGGAAATGGTTGAAGAACAACCCATCCACTTGTATTCATTCATTCATGTATATATACATACTCATACATATACATAAACATTCACATAACATACTTGTTTATGTACACAACCATGTATGTACACATGTACATGTTCACACTTGCCTTCATCCATGCCCAGCACCACCCTGCCCCACAGGAAATGGCATTCCCACCTCTTGCGTCGGCAAGGTAGCAAAAGGGAAACTGACAAAAGGCCGCTTTTGATGACACAGTCTCCAACTGTCATGTGTAATGTACTGAAACTACCACACATCCAGGTCCCATATCCTTTCATGGTTTACTTCATACATGTTTGCCATTTACCACATTAGCAAGGTAGCCTCAAGAAAAGAGGACCGAGCCTTTGAGGAAATATTCTCGCTTGGCCCCCTTCTCTGTTCCATGCTTTGGAAAATTAAAAACTAGAGAGGAGGATGTCTATCTCCTTGCTCCCTCCCCTTTTAGTGGCCAACATCATGCAGGTAATACTTGGCAAGTATTCTCTCCTCAGTCCACAGGGATATATACCCTAGCCTGACCCTGGTACCCATTTTACTGACCAACCCCTAGGGGTGGATGAACATCTAGGTTGATTCTATATTGACTGCTGTAACCAGGATTCCAACTTGTGCGCTCAACCCTGAATGGGCAGCCCTTGAAAATGTTATGGTCAGGAATAACTGCTTCACCATGGGAGTTCATACATGAACAGTATAACCTGTGACAGTAGCCCACCCTAAAAAATAATTTTCTTAATTTGCTGCACCTTCCTTTCTTCGTAGTACTATAATTTGTTAGGTGGCTAAGGTCTGGTTTTAAGGTTTTCATAGCAACTCTGAACATATAGCAGGGGAAGGGTTTGTTGCAACTGAGTCAACACAGTAACTGCACTTTGGATGTTTTGAGAATTTATTATTGCATGTCAGCGATGACCACATGGTTACTTTAAATGGATTTGCTCTATTTAAGAAGATTTATGTACATGTCTTTGTACTTGATTTTTTTTTTTTTGCACCTTTTTTTTTTCCGACTTTGGAGTGTTATACAAGTCATGGAATTAGTTTGAATGTTTGCCTTGTCTACATTGTTAAAGCTTTTATATCTTTTACAGTCGTTGGTGATGCCAGAAAAGTTTCAGCATATTCTGCGTTTGATGAACACTAATATCGATGGCCACGAAAAGTTATGTTTGCCTTGACAGCCACCAAGGGTGTTGGTCGCCATTATTCAAACATTGTTTTGAAGAAGGCTGACATTGATCAGTCCAAGCATGCTGGAAAGCTGAGTGAGGAGGAGGTATGTATACTGTTGTCTATGACAAATGTACTTTTTAATTTACCAAGAAAGTTAATGATAGATTGAAGTATCAGAATTAATGAATGTGATTATGAAAAGAAACTGAAATTGGCCTTTTGGCCATTGCGTTCATAATCGTCTAGTATCATTAAGTTATAAGTTAAAAGCTTTACAGCAGCACAGTTCAGTTTTTTATGGGTCATACATTGTTTTCAGAGTATTTTTTTTTTTTTTTTCTTTTTTTTGCTGTCTCCCGCGTTTGCGAGGTAGCGCAAGGAAACAGACGAAAGAAATGGCCCAACCCACCCCCATACACATGTATATACATACGTCCACACACTCAAATATACATACCTACACAGCTTTCCATGGTTTACCCCAGACGCTTCACATGCCCCAATTCAATCCACTGACAGCACGTCAACCCCGGTATACCACATCGCTCCAATTCACTCTATTCCTTGCCCTCCTTTCACCCTCCTGCATGTTCTGGCCCCGATCACACAAAATCTTTTTCACTCCATCTTTCCACCTCCAATTTGGTCTCCCTCTTCTCCTCGTTCCCTCCACCTACGACACATTTATCCTCTTGGTCAATCTTTCCTCACTCATTCTCTCCATGTGCCCAAACCATTTCAAAACACCCTCTTCTGCTCTCTCAACCACGCTCTTTTTATTTCCACACATCTCTCTCACCCTTACGTTACTTACTCGATCAAACCACCTCACACCACACATTGTCCTCAAACATCTCATTTCCAGCACATCCATCCTCCTGCGCACAACTCTATCCATAGCCCACGCCTCGCAACCATACAACATTGTTGGAACCACTATTCCTTCAAACATACCCATTTTTGCTTTCCGAGATAATGTTCTCGACTTCCACACATTCTTCAAGGCTCCCAGAATTTTCGCCCCCTCCCCCACCCTATGATCCACTTCCGCTTCCATGGTTCCATCCGCTGCCAGATCCACTCCCAGATATCTAAAACACTTCACTTCCTCCAGTTTTACTCCATTCAAACTCCCCTCCCAATTGACTTGACCCTCAACCCTACTGTACCTAACAACCTTGCTCTTATTCACATTTACTCTTAACTTTCTTCTTTCACACACTTTACCAAACTCCGTCATTATGAATATAAGTAAAAGATAATATAGTGTGAGTGCCAATTCTTAATTGGGCAGCAGTGTTGTAAAACAGTCGAAATGATGTAGGTTCATGTAAATTGGGCAGGAAGAATGTGTTGACTCTTGTGCTTTAAAGAATGCCTTGATTGTACCATTACATTCACCACAACCTTGCATAACCAAGGTCATCTTTGGGTATGGATTTAGCTTTGTCCCCAATCCCTGGGGATGGGATGAAAGAATACTCCCCACGTATCGTTGAAGGCGATTAAAGGGGATGCTGGAAACTACCCCGCCCCTCCTTGTATTTAAATTTCTAAAAGGGGAAACAGGAGTCATGTGGGGAGCTCTTATCCTCCTCGAAGGCTCAGATTAAGGTGTCTGGGTGTGAATGTAACCAAGATGATAAAAAAGTAGAGATAGGTAGTATGTTTGAGGAAAGGAACCTGGATGATTTGGCCGAGTGAAATGAAGCTCAAGGGTAAAGGGAAAGAGTGTTTTGGGAATGTCTTGGGAGTAAAGTTGGGTTTAGTGAGAGGACAATAGCAAAGGAAGGAGTAGCACTCCTGAAGCAGTTGTGGGAATTGATAGTGTAAGAAAGTAAACTCTGAATTGATATGGGTAAAACTGGAAGTGAATGGAGAGAGTTGGGTGATCATTGGTGCGTATGCACCTTGTCATGAGAAGAAAGATCATAAGGCAAGTGTTTTGGAAGCAGTTTAGTGAGTGTGTTAGCAGCTTTGTTGAACAAGACCGGGTTGTAGTGATAGGTTATTTGAATGCAAAGGTGAACAATGTGGTAGTTGAAGTTGTAATTGGTGTACATGGGGTGTTCAGGGGAGAATGGTTTGGTGAACAAAGAGGTGATGAAAGCTGGCAAGGTGGCAGGTTTGGATGGTATTGTAGTGGAATTTATTAAAGAAAGGGGTTGACTTGTTGATTGGTTGGTAAGGATATTCAGTGTATGTGTGGATTATGGTGAAGTGTCTGAGGATTGGCGGAATGCATGTATAGTGCCATTGTACAAAGGCAAAGGTATAAAGGTGTGTTCAAATTAGAGGCATAAGTTAGAGTATTCCTGGGAAATTTTATGGGAGGATAGTGATCGAGAGGGTGAAGGCATGTACAGAGCATCAAATTGGGGAAGAGCAGTGTGGTTTCAGAATTGGTAGAGAATGTGATAAGGTGTTTGCTTTGAAGAATGTATTTAAGAAATACTTAGAAAAGATGGCATTGTATGTAGCATTTATGGAAGTAGAGAAGGCATATGATAGGTTGGATAGAGATGATTTGTTGAAGATAAGAGTATATGGTGAGGGAGTTAAGTTGCTATAAGCAGTGAAAAGTTTTTACCAAGGATGTAAGGCATTTGTACGAGTAGGAAGAGAGGAAAGTGATTGGTTCCTTGTGAATGTCGATTTGTGGCAGGGGTGCATGATGTTTCCATGGTTATTTAATTTGTTTATGAATGGGGTTGTTGTGCAGGTGAATGCAAGAGTTTTGAGATAGGGTCAAGTATGCAGTCTGTTGTGGAAGAGAGTGCTTGGGAAGTGAATTGGTGGTTGTTCACCGATGATACAGTGCTGGTAGCTGATTCGGGTGATAAACTGCGGAGTTGGTGACTGAGTTTGGTAAAGTGTGTGAAAGAAGAAAGTTGAGAGTAAATGTGAATAAGGTCAAGGTTATTTGGTCCAGTAGTGTTGAGGGACAAGTTAATTGGGAGGTAAGTTTGAATTGAGAAAAAATGGACGAAGTGAAGTGTTTTAGATATCAGGGAGTGGAGTTAGCACTGGATGGAACCATGGAAGCAGAAGCGAATTGCTGGATGGGAGTGGGGGCAAAAGTTGTGGGAGCGTTGAAGACTGTGTGGAAGGTGAGAACATTATCTCTTAGAGCACAAATGAGTGTATTTGAAGGAATAGTGGTTCCAACAATGTTATATGGTTGAGGCATGTGCTGTAGATAGGGTTGTGTGGAGGATGGTGGCTGTGTTGGAAATGAAATGTTTGAGGACAATATGTGGTGAGGTAGTTTGATGAGTAAATAATGAAAGGTTAAGAGAGATGTGTGGTAATAGTGTGGCTGAGAGAGCTAAAGAGGGTGTGTTGAAATGGTTTGGACACATGGATAGAATGATTAAGAAAAGATAGACAAATAGGATGTGTCAGAGGTGTAGGGAAGAAGCGGGAGACCAAATTGGAGGTGAAGGAAATGAAAAGGATTGACCGATCGAGGCTTCGAACATACAGAAGGGTGAAAGGTGTGCAGGGAATAATGAATTGTAAAAATGTGGTATATCTGGTTTGACATGGTGTCAATGGATTGAACCAGAGCCTGTTAAGTGTCCTAGGGTAAACCATGGAAAGGTCTTTGGAGCCTGAATGTGGAAAGGGAGATGTGGTGCAGTCCACATGACAGAGACTTAGTGTTAACAAGTGTATTTGAAGGAATAGTGGTTCCAACAATGTTATATGGTTGAGGCATGTGCTGTAGATAGGGTTGTGTGGAGGATGGTGGCTGTGTGGAAGTGAAATGTTTGAGGACAACATGTAGTGGGGTGGTTTGATCGAGCAAATAATGAAAGGGTAAGAGAGATGTGTGGTAATAGTGTGGCTGAGAGAGCTAAAGGGGGTGTGTTGAAATGAATGGTTTGGACACATGGATAGAATGAATGAGAAAAGATAGACAAATAGGATGTGTCAGAGGTGGAGGGAAGAAGCGGGAGGCCAAATTGGAGGTGAAGAAAGTGAAAAGAATTGACTGATCGAGGCTTTGAACATACAGGAGGGTGAAAGGCGGGCAAGGAATAGTGAATTGTAAAAATGTTGTTTATTGGGTTCAACATGCTGTCAATGGATTGAACCAGAGCTTGTGAAGTGTCCTAGGGTAAACCATGGAAAGGTCTGTGGAGCCTGAATGTGGAAAGGGAGATGTGGTGCAGTCCACATGACAGAGACTTAGTGTTAACGAGTGTGGCCTATTTTGTCTGTTCCTGGCTCTTCCTCAGTGGAGAGGGGAATGCAATTTCCTGTGTGGTGGGGTGGTGACTGGAATGGATGAAGGCAGCAAGTATGAAAGTGTACTGAAGTTATGATTTGGATTCCTTAGGAAGTTCCTTGATGAACAAGATGCTAAGATCTGTCCTGGACAGTCACTTGTTTACCAAATGGCATCCTAGCTATGTTTCTTTGTATATCAACTGACTTGCACTTCTCGCTTGTATCTCCCATGATGTGATTACACAAAAAAAGTGCTCTTGGGTACTTATCGTGTTTCATTTCCCCATGGACTCTTAGGAATGTCTGTATATGTATATATACACTGAAATGTATGTATGAATATGTGCATGTGGGCCATTCCTTGTTTCGTTGTTACCTTGCTAACGCGGGAGACAGCGGTTAAGTATAATGAACTGTTGTTCATTACCCAATACTCTGAATTGGATGACGATTTATTGAAAAGTGGAATTTAAAAGACCAGGCATAAGTGTACCTTTAAGATATATCCTTCCCTTAAAGCACTTGCACATTTTGCTGTGCCAATGTGTAATATCAGAAGGTAGATGAAATTTGAAAATTGATAACAACCTAGATGAACTTATATAGTTGGTCTCGGTAAACGTTTTCTAACATTGATAAATTTCAATCTAGTAAGTTGTTCTGGAGAAGAAAATAAAACTTTGTGCAAGGATTGAAAATTTATTAGGAGTGTGTTATGGGTCTGATATATTTTTGCACGTTTTGATTTTTTTTCTTACAAAATTGAACATCAAATGTACTACGTTTTCAGTTGAAGTAATGTAGAAGTAATTGCTTGAATTTTAAGTCAATTTCTGTACTTTATATTCCTCATCAGAAAATGCTTAATTTTTTCATTTCTGTTTCAGCTTTGTGTAGTTTATGCAGTTAGAAATGCTTTTTTTTTTTTTTTTTATTCAATAACCAAGTTTATTTCATACTAGATTGCTGTTTCCCATGTTTGTGAGGTGGTGCCTGGAAGAAAGAAAGAAAGGTTGTATCCGTTCATATATAGTTTTTGGCTGTCACTTGTAATGCCCCAAAACCAGTTTATCTACAATCAGGCCCCACAGACATTTCCATGCTTTACCCTTGCTTCACATGCCGTAGTTCAGACAACTGACAACCTCTTCTGTATTTTATTATTTTATTTTGCTTTGTTGCTGTCTCCTGTGTTAGCGAGGTAGCGCAAGGAAACAGACGAAAGAAATGGCCCAACCCACCCACATACACATGTATATACATACACGTCCACACACGCAAATATACATACCTATACATCTCAATGTATACATATATATACACATAGACATGTATATATATATATATATATATATATATATACACATGTAATAACATATGAAATAACAACCCTATCCCCCCAAATGTGCACGAGGTAGCGCTAGGAAAAGACATCAAAGGCCACATTTGTTCACACTCTGTCTCTAGGTGTCATGTAAGAATGCACCGAAACCACAGCTCCCTTTCCACATCCAGGCCCCACAGAACTTTCCATGGTTTACCCCAGACGCTTCACATGCTCTGGTTCAATCCATTAACAGCACGTCGACCCCAGTATACGACATCGCTCCAATTCACTCTATTCCTTGCACACCTTTCACCCTCCTGCATGTTCAGGCCCCGATCACTCAATCTTTTTCACTTCATCTTTCCACCTCCAATTTGGTCTCCCACTTCTCCTCGTTCCCTTCACCTCTGACACGTATATCCTCTTGGTCAATCTTTCCTCACTCATTCTCCCCATGTGACCAAACCATTTCAAAACACCCTCTTCTGCTCTCTCAACCACCCTCTTTGTATTACACATCTCTCGTGCCCTATTATTACTTACTTGATCAAACCATCTCACACCACATATTGTCCTCAAACATCTTATTTCCAGCACATCCACCCTCCGCCGCACAACTCTCTTCATAGCCCACGCCTCGCAACCATATAACATTGTTGGAACCACTATTCCTTCAAACATATCCATTTTTGCTTTGAGATAATGTTCTCGACTTCCACACATTCTTCAACGCTCCCAGAACTTTCGCCCCCTCCCCCACTCTATGATTCACTTCTGCTTCCATGGTTCCATCCGCTGCCAAATCCACTCCCAGATATCTGAAACACTTCACTTCCTCCAGCTTTTCTCCATTCAAACTTACCTCCCAGTTGAATTGTCCTTCAACCCTACTGTACCTAATTACCTTACTCTTCACATTTACTCTTAGCTTTCTTCTTTCACACACTTTACCAAACTGTCACCAGTTTCTGCAGTTTCTCACACGAATCGGCCACCAGTGCTGTATCATCAGCGAACAACTGACCGACTTCCCAAGCTCTCTCATCCACAGCAGACTGCATACTTGCCCCTCTTTCCAAAACTCTTGCATTTACCTCCCTAACAACCCCATCCATAAACAAGTTGAATAACCATAGAGACATCACAAACCCCTGCCGCAAACCTACATTCACTGAGAACCAATCTTTTTTCTCTTCCTACACGTACACATGCCTTACATCCTCGATAAAAACTTTTCACTGTTTCTAACAACTTGCCTCCCACACCATATATTCTTAATACCTTCCACAGAGCATCTCTATCAACTTTATATGCCTTCTCCAGATCCATAAATGCCACACACAAATCCATTTGCTTTTCTAAGTATTTCTCGCTTGCATTCTTCAAAGCAAACACCTGATCCACACATCCTCTACTACTTCTGAAACCACTCTGCTCTTCCCCAATCTGATGCTCTGTACATGCCTTCACCCTCTCAATCAGTACCCTCCCATATAATTTCCCAGGAATACTCAACAAATTTATACCTCTGTATTTGAGCACTTCACTTTTATCCCCTTTGCCTTTGTACAATGGCACTATGCAAGCATTCCGCCAATTCTCAGGCACCTTACCATGAGACATACATACATTAAATAACCTTACAAACCAGTTAACAATAGTCACCCTTTTTTTTTTTTTTTTAATAAATTCCACTGCAATATCATCCAAACCCGCTGCCTTGCCGGCTTTCATCTTCTGCAAATGTTTTACTACCTCTTCTCTGTTTACCAAATCATTTTCCCTAACCCTCTCACTTTGCACACCACCTCAACCTAAACACCCTATATCTGCCACTCTTATGAAACACATTCAACAAATCTTCAAAATACTCTCTCTATCTCCTTCTCACATCACCATTGCTTATCACCTCCCCATTATCCCCCTTCAGTGAAGTTCCCATTTGCTCCCTTGTCTTATGCACTTTATTTACCTCCTTCCAAAACATCTTTTTACTCCCTAAAATTTAATGATACTCTTTCACCCCAACTCTCATTTGCCCTCTTTTTCACCTCTTGCACCTTTCTCTTGACCTCCTGCCTCTTTCTTTTATACATCTCCCACTCATTTCCATTATTTCCCTGCAAAAATTGTCCAGATGCCTCTCTTCTCTTTCACTAATAATCTTGCTTCTTCATCCCACCACTCGCTACCCTTTCTAATCTGACCACCTCCCACGCTTCTCATGCCACAAGCATCTTTTGTGCAAGCCATCACTGCTTCCCTTAATACATCCCATTCCTCCCCCACTCCCCATACCTCCTTAGTTCTCACCTTTTTCCATTCTGTACTCAGTCTCTCCTGGTACTTTGTCACACAAGTCTCCTTCCCAAGCTCACTTACTCTCACCACTCTTTTCACCCCAATATTCTTTTGTTTTCTGAAAACCTCTACAAATCTTCACCTTCGCCTCCACAAGATAATGATCAGACATCCCTCCAGTTGCACCTCTCAGCACATTAACATCCAAAAGTCTCTCTTTTGTGCGCCTATCAATTAACACATAATCCAATAATGCTCTCGGGCCATCTCTCCTACTTAACTGCAACATTACTCACCTTTGCATTCAAATCACCCATCACTATAACCTGGTCTCTTGCACCAAAACTAGTAACACACTTGCTCAGGTGCTCCCAAAACACTTGCATCTCATGATCTCATGCCTAGGTGCATATGCACCAATAATCACCCATCTCTCTCTATCAACTTTCAGTTTTACCCATATCAATCTAGAGTTTACTTTCTTACACTCTATCACATACTCCCACCACTCTTGTTTCAGGAGTAGTGCTACTCCTTCCCTTGCTCTTCTCTCATTAACCCTTGACTTTACTCCCAAGATATTGCCAAACCACTCTTCCCCTTTACCCTTGAGCTTCGTTTCACTCAGAGCCAAAACATCCAGGTTCCTCTCCTCAAACATGCTACCTATCTCTCCTTTTTTCTCATCTTGGTTACATCCACACACATTGACACCCCAATCTGAGCCTTCGAGAAGGATGAGCACTCCCCGCGTGACTCCTACTTCTGTTTCCCCTTTTAGAAAGTTAAAATACCAGGTCTAATTCATGTTATCTTGTACATGCCTTTCAAAATCTTTTTCACCCGTCCATTCATATCCAGTTTTTTTCCCATTCTCCTTGTTCCCTCATCTGACTGGTTTATCTACTTATTTTTTTCTTTCTTCAGTCATTCTCTCCATATCAAACTATTTAACGAAACCATCTTTAGTGCTGAACCTCGCACTTTTACCAATCTAATTTTGCTGTTTTATTTATTTATTTTGCTTTGTCACTCTCTCCTGCGTTAGCGAGGTAGCGCAAGGAAACAGACGGAAGAATGGCTAGTGAGGTAGCACAAGGAAACAGATGAAAGAATGGCCCAACCCATACACATGTATATACAGACATGTCCACACACGCACATATACTTACCTATACATCTCAACTTATACATATATATACACACAGTCATATACATATATACACATGTACATAATTCACACTGTCTGCCCCTATTCATTCCCGTCGCTACCCCACCATGCATGAAATGAAAACCCCCTACCCCCGCTTGTGCGTAAGGTAGCACTAGGAAAAGAGAACAAAGGCCACATTCGTTCACACTCAGTCCGTAGCTGTCATGTATAATGCACCAAAACAACAGCTCCCCTTCCACATCCAGTCCCCACAGAACTTTCCATGGTTTACCCCAGATGCTTCACATGCCCTGGTTCAATCCATTGACAGCACGTCGACCCCGGTATACCACATTGTTCCAATTCACTCTATTCCTTGCATGCCTTTCACTCTCCTGCATGTTCAGGCCCCGATTACTCAATCTTTTTCACTCCATCTTTCCACCTCCAATTTCGTCTTCCACTTCTCATTTCCTCCACCTCTGACACACATATCCTCTTTGTCAATCTTTCCTCACTCATTCTCTTCATGTGACCAAACCATTTCAAAACACCCTCTTCTGCTTTCTCAACCACACTCTTTTTATTACCACACATCTCTCTTACCCTTTCATTTCTTACTCGAACAAATCACCTCGCACCACATATTGTCCTCAAAAATCTCATTTCCAGCACATCCACCCTCCTCTGCACAACTCTGTCTATAGCCTCACAAAGTCACAACAATATAACACCCCAACAAACCTTTCTCTCACCCTTTTGTTGAATTTTTTTTTTTTCCAGGTTGAAAAGATTGTGACAATCATGAGTAATCCTCGGCAGTACAAAATACCCGATTGGTCCCTCAAGGCAGAAGGACATCAAGGATGGCAAATGCAGTCAGGTGAATTTTTAGGTTTCACTAAATGCAAAATTGATTATATGCATTTATGAATATGTAGTTATTTCTCATATGCATTGATAATTTTTTCACAAACCAGTTGCACATACATCATGCTTGGTCACTTATTATAGTACTAAGGTTATTCTTTGTGCCAGAGCAAAATGGAAGTCTTTCAAACTTTGCTGGAAACTATAGGCAAAAGTTCACAATCATTTCAACATAAGATTGGTGTTGCATAACAGGTTTGAAATTAACATGCAACTTGTCCATCATTGGTGTGCCAAAGAAAATAGATTAGTGGTTGATTTAGGAAGGAAACTTCATGTTTTTCTGTTCAGAATTTTTGGATTTTGTGTTGGGTAATTATATTTTGATAGTAAATGGCAGCAGAGTGATTGTGTTAGTAGTTTTGTTGCACAAGACTGGGTTATAGTGATGGGTGATTTGAATGCAAAGTTGAGTAATGTGGCAGTTGAGGGAATAATTGGTGCACATGGGGTGTTCAGCGCTGTAAATGGAAATGGTGAAGAGCTTGTAGATTTATGTGCTGAAAAAGGACTGGTGATTGGTAATACCTGTTTTAAAAAGAGAGATCCATAAGTATAAGTGGGAGAGATGGCCAGAGAGCGTTGTGCAGAGGAGGGTGGATGCGTTGGAAATTTGTGCAGTTTTTCACATGAATCGGCCACCAGCGCTGTATCATCAGTGAACAACTGACTCGCTTCCCAAGGTATCTCGTCCACAACATACTGCATGGTTGCCCCTTCCCAAAACTCTTACATTCACCTCCCTAACAACCCCATCCATAAACAAATTAAACAACCATGGAGACATCATGCACCCCTTCCGCAAACCAACATTCACGTAGAACCAATCACTTTCCTGTCTTCCTACACTTACACATGCCTTACATCGTCGATAAAAACTTTTCACTGCTTCTAACAACTTGCCTCCCACACCATATGTTCTTAATACTTTCCACAGAGCATCTCTATCAACTCTTATCATATTCCTTCTCAAGATCCATAAATGCTACAATCAAATCCATTTGCAATTCTAAGTATTTCTCGCATACATTTTTCAATCAAACACCTGATCCACACATCCTCTACCTTTTCTGAAACCACACTTTTCTTCCTCAATCTGATGCTATGTACATGCCTTCACCCTCTCAATCAATACTGTCCCATATAGTTTCCCAAGAATACTCAACAAAGTTATACCTATGTAATTTGAGCTCTCACTCTTATCCCCTTTGCCTTTGTACAGTGGTACTATGCAAGCATTCCGCCAGTCATCAGGCACCTCACCATGAGTCATACATACATTAAATAACCTTATCAACCAGTCGACAATACAGTCACCCCCTTTTTTAATAAATTTCACTGCAATACCATCCAAACCCTTGCTGGCTTTCATCTGTTTACCAAATCGTTCTCCCTAGCCCTCTCACTTTGCACACCACCTCGACCAAAACATCCTATATCTGCCGCTCTATCATCAAACACATTCAACAGACCTTCAAAATACTCGCTCCATCTCCTCCTCACATCACCACTACTTGGTATCACCTCCCCATTATCTACCTTCACTGATGTGCCCATTTGTTCCCTTGTCTTACACACTTTACCTCCTTCCAGAACATCTTTTTATTCTCCCTAGAATTTAATGATACTCTCTAACCCCAACTCTCATTTGCCCTCTTTTTCACCTCTTGCACCTTTCTCTTGACCTCCTGCCTCTTTCTTTTATACATCTCCCACTCATTTGCATTATTTCCCTGCAAAAATTGTCCAAATGCCTCTTCTCTCACTAATAATCTTACTTCTTTTTCCCACCACTCGCTACCCTTTCTAATCTGCCCACCTCCCACGCTTCTCATGCCACAAGCATTGTTTGCACAAGCCATCACTGCTTCCCTAAATACATCCCACTCACCTTATGTCCTATGTTCTCACCTTTTTCCATTCTGTACTTAGTCTCTCATTGTACTTCCTCACTCAAATCTCCTTCCCAAGCTCACTTTCTCTCACCACTCTCTCCACCCCAACATTCTCTCTTCTTTTCTGAAAACCTCTACAAATCTTCACCACCTTCTCAAGATAATGATCAGACATCCCTCCAGTTGCACCTCTCAGCACATTAACATCCAAAAGTCTCTCTCGCGCTCCTATCAATTAACACGTAATCCATTAACGCTCTGTGGCCATCTCTCCTTACATACGTATACTTATGTATATCTCTTTTTAAACCAGGTATTCCCAATCACCAGTCCTTTTTCAGTACATAACTCTACAAGCTCTTCTCCATTTCCATTTAGAACACTGAACACCCCATGTACACCAATTATTCCCTCAACAGCCACATTACTCACCTTTGCATTCAAATCACCCATCACTATAACCCGGTCTCGTGCAGCAAAACTACTAAGACAGACACTCGGCTGCTCCCAAAACACTTGCCTCTCATGATCTTTCTTTTCAGGGGCAGGTGCATATGCACCAATAATCACCTGTCTCTCTCCACCCACTTTGTTTTACCCATATCAATCTAGAGTTTACTTTCTTAGACTCTATCACATACTCTCACCACTCTTTCAGGAGCAGTGCTACACCTTCCCTTGCTCTAGTCCTCTCACCAACCCCTGACTTTACACCTAAGACATTCCCAAACCACGCTTCCCCTTTACCCTTGAGCTTCGTTTCACTCAGAGCCAAAGCATGCAGGTTCCTTTCCTCAAACAAACTACCTATCTCTCCTTTTTTCTCGTCTTGGTTACATCCATACACATTTAAACACCCCAATCTGAGCCTTCGAGGAGGATGAGCACTCCCTGCATGACTACTACTGTCTCCCTGTTTAGAAAGTTAAAATACCTATATATTTTAATGTATACATATATATACATTATCCCTGGGAATAGGGGAGAAAGAATACTTCCCATGTATTCCCTGCGTGTCGTAGAAGGCGACTAAAAGGGAAGGGAGGGGGGGCTAGAAATCCTCCCCCTCATTTTTTTTTTATTTTCCAAAAGAAGGAACAGAGAAGGGAGCCAGGTGAGGATATTCCCTCAAAGGCCCAGTCCTCTGTTCTAAACGCTACCTCACTAATGTGGGAAATGGCGAATAGTATGAAAGAAAGATTTATATACATAGACAGACATACATTCTCATGCACATAATCCATACTTGCTGCCTTTATTCATTCCCGTCGCCACCCCACCACACATGAAAATGGCGTTTGTCGTTTGTGTATGTGAGTGGTTGGGCTATTCTTTGTTTGATTGCCCTACCTTGTTGATGTGAGAAAGAGATATTAAGTATAGTAGATATGTTATTTATACTTAATTTTAGTGTTCCGCATCGAGGTAGTGAAAGGAAACAGACGAGGAATGGCCCAACCCACCCACATAAACCAGCATAAGTATGTTGAGTATTCCTGGAAAATGACATTGGGGTGGGTATTGATTGAGAGAATTAAGGCATGTACAGAGCATCAGATTGGGGAAGAGCAGTGTGGTTTCCAAAGTGGTAGACGATGTGGGGATGAGGTGTTTGATTTGAAAAATGAAATGATTAGAAAAGCTGATGTTTTTGTATGTAGGATTTATGGATCTGGAGAAGGCATATGATAGGGTTGATAGAGATGCTTTGTGGAGGGTTTTAAAAGTATACTGTGTGATAGGTAAGTTGCTAGAAGCAGTGAGAAGTTTTTACCAAGGATGTAAGGCATGATTATGAATAGGAAGAGGAAAATAA
The DNA here is from genome assembly GCF_036320965.1 of Panulirus ornatus. Lineage (NCBI taxonomy): Eukaryota > Metazoa > Arthropoda > Malacostraca > Decapoda > Palinuridae > Panulirus > Panulirus ornatus. The sequence goes on along the minus strand of NC_092226.1, from coordinate 6,055,808 downwards.
TTGGTTCCCTGTGAATGTATGTTTGCAGTGTGGGTGCGTGATGTCTCCTTGGTTTGATTTGTTTATGAATGGGGTATGAATGGGTTAGTTAGGAAGGTGAATGCAAGAGTTTTGGAGAGAGGAGCAAAAAAATATGCAGTCTGTTGTGGATGAGAGGGCTTGGGAAGTGAGTCAGTTGTTAGCCGAGTATATTCATTTGTATTATGTTTGATCACCGTTTCCCACGTCAATGACGTAGTGATAGGAAATGGTTGAAAAATAGCCATATATGTATATACATCTGTACGTGTTCACGCTTGCGTGCCTTTATCCATGCCCAGCACCACCCTACCCCACAGGAAACAGCATTCCCACCATTTGCGTCGGCAAGGTAGCAAAAGGGAAACTGACTAAAGGCCACTTTCGTTCACACACTGTCTGCAACTGTCATGTGCAATGCACTGAAACTACCACACATCCAGGTCCCATATTCTTTCATAGTTTGCTTCATACATGTTTGCCATTTACCTCATTAGCAAGGTAGCGTTAAGAAAAGAGGACTGAGCCTTTGAGGAAATATTCTCGCTTGGCTCTCATCTCTGTTCCTCGATTTGGAAAATTAAAAATGAGAGGAGGATCATCATCCCCTTCCTCCTTCCCCTTGTAGTGGCCTATATCATGCAGGTAATACTTGGCAAATATTCTTTCTCCCCCGTTCTAAGGGATATATACCCTAGCCTGAGCCTGGTATCAATTTTACTGACCAACCCCTAGGGGTGGATGAACGTCTGGGTTGATTCTGTATTGATTGCTGTAACCAGGATTCCAGCTTATGTGCTCAACCCTGAATGGGCAGCCCGTGAATGTGTTATGGTCAGGAATAACTGCTTCACTATGCGAGTCCATATATGAATAGTATAACCTGTGACAGTAGCCACCCTTAAAAATGATTTTCTTAGTTTGCTTCACCTTCATTTATTAGGAGTACTATAATTTGTTAGGTGGTTAAGGTCTGTGGTTTTAAGGTTTATATAGCAAGTCTTAATATATAGCAGGTAGAAGGGTTTGTCGCAATTAGCCACTACAGTAACTGCACTTTGGATGTGTTTTGTATTGAGAATTTGAGATTATTGCACATCAGTGACTACCATATGGTAACTTTAAATGGATTTGTTCTATTTAAGAAGATTTATGCACATGGCTTTTTATTTAATTTTTTTGCTCCCTTTTTTTTTTTTTTTTTTTTTTTCAGAATTTGGAGTGTTGAGTTGTGGAATTGGTTTGAAAGTTCACCTTGTCTACATTGTTAAAGCTTTTATGTCTTTTACAGTCATTGGTGATGCCAGAAAAGTTTGAGCATATCCTGCGTTTGATGAACACTAATGTCGATGGCCGACGAAGTTGTTTGCCTTGACAGCCATTATTGGTGTTGGTCGACGTTATTCGAACATTGTTTTGAAGAAGACTGACATTGATCAGTCCAAGCCTGCTGGAGAGCTGAGTGAGGAGAAGGTATGTATATTGTTGTCTGTGACAAATGTACTGTTTAATTTACCAAGAAGGTTAATGATAGTTTGAAGTATCAGAATAAATGAATGTGATTATGAAAAGAAACTGAAATTGGCCTTTTGGCAATTTCGTTCACAACCATCTAGTATTGTCAAGTTATTGGTTCAAAGCTTTACAGAAGCACCGTTGTTTTTTTATGGGTTTTGATTTGTTTTCAGAGTATTTAGATATTTGATTTTGCATTATAGATATAAGTAAAAGTGTATGAGTGCCAATTCTTAATTGTGGGGAGTTCTTATCCTCCTCGGAGGCTCAGATTGGGGTTTCTTGAGTGTGGATGTAACCAAGATGAGGAAAAAGGAGAGATAGGTAGTATGTTTGAGAAAAGGAACCTGGATGATTTGGCTGAGTGAAATGAAGCTCAAGGGTAAAGGGGAAGAGTGTGTTGGGAATGTCTTTGGAGTAAAGTCGGGGGTTAGTGAGAGGACAATAGCAAAGGAAGGAGTAGCGCTCCTCTTGAAGCAGTTGTGGGAATGTGATAGTGTAAGAAAGTAAACTCTAAATTGATATGGGTAAATCTGAAAGTGGATGGAGAGAGATGAGTGATCATTGGTGCCTATGCACTTGGTCATGAAGAAAGATCACGAGGAAAGTTTTTCGGGAGCAGCTGAGTGAGTGCGTTAGCAGCTTTGTTGAACGAGACCGGGTTGTAGTGATAGGTGATTTGAATGCCAAGGCGAGTAATGTGGTAGTTAAGGTTATAATTGGTGTACATAGGATCTTCAGGGGAGAATGGTTTGGTGACCAGAGTAGAGGTGGTGAAAGCTTTGTGGAAGATGAAAGCCAGCAAGGTGGCAGGTTTGGATGGTATTGTAGTGGAATTTATAAAAGAAGGCGACTTGTTGATTGGTTGGTAAGGCTATTCAGTGTATGTATGGATTATGGTGAAGTGCCTGAGGATTGGTGGAATGCATGTATAGTGCCATGTACAAAGGCAAAGGGTATAAAGGTGTGTTCAAATTAGAGACATAGGTTTGTTAGAGTATTCCTGGGAAATTTTATGGGAGGGTATTGATTGAGTGGGTGAAGGCATGTACAGAGCATCAAATTGGGGAAGAGCAGTGTGGTTTCAGAAGTGATAGAGGGTGTGTGATCAGGTGTTTGCTTTGAAGAACGTATTTGAGAAATACTTAGAAAAATATGGAATTGTATGTAGCATTTATGGATCTGGAGAAGGCATATGATAAGAGTTGATAGAGATGCTCTGGAAGGTACTAAGAATATGTGGTGTGGGAGGCAAGTTGTTAGAAGCAGTGAAAAGTTTTTATCGAGGATGTAAGGCATGTGTACGTGTAGGAAGAGAGGAAAGTGATTGGTTCTCAGTGAATGTAGGTTTGTGGCAGGGGTGTGTGATGTCTCCATGGTTGTTTAATTTGTTTATGGATGGGGTTGTTAGGGAGGTGAATGCAAGACTTTTGGAAAGAGGGGCAAGTATGAAGTCTGTTGTGGATGAGAGAGCTTGGGAAGTGAGTCAGTTGTTGTTTGCTGATGATACAGCGCTGGTGGCTGATTCATGTGAGAAACTGCAGAAGCTGGTGACTGAGTTTGGTAAAGTGTGTGAAAGAAGAAAGTTGAGTAAATGTGAATAAGAGCAAGGTTATTAGGTACAGTAGGGTTGAGGATCAAGTCAATTGGGAGGTAAGTTTGAATGGAGAAAAACTGGAGGAAGTAAAGTGTTTTAGATATCTGGGAGTGGATCTGGCAGCGGATAGAACCATGGAAGCGGAAGTGAATCGTAGGGTGTGGGAGGGGGTGAAAATCCTGGGAGCCTTGAAGAATGTGTGGAAGTCGAGAACATTATCTTGGAAAGCAAAAATGGGTATGTTTGAAGGAATAGTGGTTCCAACAATGTTGTATGGTTGCAAGGCGTGGGCTATGGATAGAGTTGTGCACAGGAGGATGGATGTGCTGGAAATGAGATTTTTGAGGACAATATGTGTTGAGGTGGTTTGATCGAGTAAGTAATGTAAGGGTAAGAGAGATGTGTGGAAATAGAAAGAGCGTGGTTGAGAGAGCAGAAGAGGGTGTTTTGAAATGGTTTGGTCACATGGAGAGAATGAGTGAGTGAGGAAAGATTGACCAAGAGGATATATGTGTCGGAAGTGGAGGGAACGAGAAGAGGGAGACCAAATTGGAGGTGGAAAGATGGAGTGAAAAAGATTTTGAGTGATCAGGTCCTGAACATGCAGGAGGGTGAAAGGCGTGCAAGGAATGGAGTGAATTGGATCGATGTGGTATACCGGGGTCGACATGCTGTCATTGGATTGAATCGGCATGTGAAGCGTCTGGGGTAAGCCATGGAAAGTTCTGTGGGGCCTGGATGTGGAAAGGGAGCTGTGCTTTTGGGCATTATTGCATGACAGCTAGAGACTGAGTGTGAACGAATGGGGCCTTTGTTGTCTTTTCCTAGCACTACCTTGCACACATGAGGGGGGAGGGGGTGTTATTCCATGTGTGGCGGGGTGGCGATGGGAGTTAATAAAGGCAGACAGTGTGAATTGTGTGCATGTGTATATATGTATGTGTCTGTGTGTATATATATGTGTACATTGAGATGTATGGGTATGTATATTTGCGTGTGTGGACGTGTATGTATATACATGTGTATGGGGATGGGTTGGGCCATTTCTTTCGTCTGTTTCCTTGTGCTGCCTTGCAAACGCGGGAGACAGTGACAAAGCAAAATAATAATAAAAAATTTATGGATGTAGCGAAGGCATAAGATAGGTTGGATAGAGATGCTTTTTGGAAGGTAATAAGAGTATATGGTGTGGGAGTTAAGTTGTTATAAGCAGGGAAAAGTTTTTGCCAAGGATGTAAGGCATGTGTACAGGTAGGAAGAGAGGAAAGTGATTGGTTCCTTGTGAATGTTGAATAGTGGCAGTGGTGCGTGATGTCTCCATGGTTGTTTAATTTGTTTATTGATGGGGTTGTTAGGGAGGTGAATGCAAGAGTTTTGAGATGCGGGCAAGTATGCAGTCTGATGTGGATGAGAGGGCTTAGGAAGCGAGTTGGTTGTTGCTTGCTGATGATACAGAGCTGGTGGCTGATTTGGGTGATAAGCTGCTGAAGTTGGTGACTGAGTTTGGTAAAGTATGAAAGAAGAAAGTTGAGAGTTAATGTGAATAAGATCAAGGTTATTAGGTTCAGTAGGGTTGAGGGACAAGTTAATTGGGAGGTAAGTTTGAATGGAGAAAAACTGGAGGAAGTGAAATGTTTTAGATATCAGGGAGTGGACTTAACACCAAATGGAACCATGGAAGCAGAAGCAAGTTGCAAGTTGGGAGTGGGGGCAAAGGTTCTGTGAGCGTTGAAGAATGTGTGGAAGGCGAGAACGTTATCTCTTAGAACACTAGTGAGTGTATTTGAAGGAATAGTGGTTCCAACAATGGTATATGGTTGAGGTATGTGCTATAGATAGGGTTGTATGGAGGATGGTGGTTGTTGGAAATGAAATGTTTGAGGACATATGTGGTGAGGTGGTTTGATCGAGTAAGTAATGAAAGGGTAAGAGAGATGTTTGGTAATAGTGTGGCTGAGAGAGCAGAAGAGAGTGTGTTGAAATGGTTTGGACACATGGATAGAATGAGTGAGGAAAGATAGACAAATAGGATGTGTCAGAGGTGGAGGGAAGAAGCAAACACCTAATTGGAGGTGGAAGGATGAAGTGAAAAGGATTGAGCAATCAAGGCCTGAACATACAGAAGGGTGAAAGGTGTGCAAGGATTATTGAATTGTAAAAGTGTGGTATATTGGGTTCGACATGTTGGCAATGTATTGAAACACAGCCTGTGAAGTGTCCTAGGTTAAACCATGGAGAGGTCTGTGGGGCCTGGATGTGGAAAGGGAGATGTAGTGCAGTACACATGACAGACTTAGTGTGAACGAGTGTGGCTTTTTTTGTCTGTTCCTGGCTCTTCCTCAATGGAGAGGGGATAGCAATATCCTGTGTGGTGGGGTGGTGACTGGAATGGATGAAGGCAGCAAGTGTGAATGTTTACTGAAGTTACGATTTGGATTCCTTAGGAAGTTCCTTGATGAACAAGATGCCAAGATCTGACCTGGACAGTCGCTTGTTTACCAAATGGCGTCCTAGCTATGTTTCTTCGTTGTATATCTCCCTTGTATCTCACATGATGTAATTACACAAAAGTGCTCTTGGGTACTTATTGTGTTTCATTTCCCCATGGACTCGTAGGAATGTCTGTATATTTATATATACACTTGAAATGTATGTATGTGCATATGTGCATGTGGGCCATTCCTTGTTTCCTTGTGTAACCTTACTAACGCGGGAGACAGCAGTTAAGTATAATGAACTGTTGCTCACTGCCCAGTACTCTGAATTGGATGATGATTTATTGAAAAGTGGAATTTAAAAGACCAGGCATAAGTGTACCTTTAAGATATATCCTTCTTCAAAGGCACTTGCACATTTTGTTGTGTAATGTGTAACAAGAGAAGGTAGATGAAATTTGAAAATAGATTGCAATCTAGATGAACTTAAAGTTGGTGTGGGGAAATGTTTTCTAACATTGATAAATTTCAATCTAATAAATTGTTCTGGAGAAGAAAATCAAACATTGTGCAAGGATTGAAAATTTATTAGGAGTGTGTTATGGGTCAGATATATTTTTGAACGTCTTGATGTTATTTCTGACGAAATTGAACATCAAATGTACTACGTTTTCAGTTGAAGTAATGTAGAAGCAACTGCTTTAATTGTAAGTCAATTTTTGTACTTTATATTCCTCATCAGAACATGCTTGATTTTTTTCATTCCTATATCAGCTTTGTGTAGTTTATGCAGTTAGAAATGCTTTTTTTTTTTTATTCAATAACCGAGTTTATTTCATACTAGATTGCTGTTTCCCACGTTTGTGACATAGTGCCTGGAAGAAAGAAAGAAAGGTCGTATCCGTTCATATATATTTTTTTGGCTGCCATTTGTAATGCCCCAAAACCACAGTTTATCTACAGTCAGGCCCCACAGACCTTTCCATGCTTTACCCTTGCTTCACATGCTGTAGTTCAGACAACTGACAACCTCCTGTGTATACCAGGTCTAATTCATATTATCTCGTATATTTGCGTGTGTGGACGTGTATGTATATACATGTGTATGGGGGTGGGTTGGGCCATTTCTTTCGAATGTTTCCTTGCGCTACCTCGCAAACGCGGGAGACAGTGACAAAGCAAAATAATAATAGTGATGGGTGATTTGAATGCAAAGGTGAGTAATGTGGCAGTTGAGGGAATAATTGGTATACATGGGGTGTTCAGTGTTGTAAATGGAAATGGTGAAGAGCTTGTAGATTTATGTGCTGAAAAAGGACTGATGATTGGGAATACCTGGTTTAAAAAGCGAGATATACATAAGTATACTTATGTATACTCCATGGTTGTTTAATTTGTTTATGGATGGGGTTGTTAGGGAGGTAAATGCAAGAGTTTTGGAAAGAGGGGCAAGTATGAAGTCTGTTGGGGATGAGAGAGCTTGGAAAGTGAGTCAGTTGTTGTTCGCTGATGATACAGCGCTGGTGGTTGATTCATGTGAGAAACTGCAGAAGCTGGTGACTGAGTTTGGAAAAGTGTGTGGAAGAAGAAAGTTAAGAGTAAATGTGAATAAGAGCAAGGTTATTAGGTACAGTAGGGTTGAGGGTCAAGTCAATTGGGAGGTGAGTTTGAATGGAGAAAAACTGGAGGAAGTGAAGTGTTTTAGATATCTGGGAGTGGATCTGGCAGCGGATGGAACCATGGAAGCGGAAGTGGATCATAGGGTGGGGGAGGGGGCGAAAATCCTGGGGGCCTTGAAGAATGTGTGGAAGTCGAGAACATTATCTCGGAAAGCAAAAATGGGTATGTTTGAAGGAATAGTGGTTCCAACAATGTTGTATGGTTGCGAGGCGTGGGCTATGGATAGAGTTGTGCGCAGGAGGATGGATGTGCTGGAAATGAGATGTTTGAGGACAATGTGTGGTGTGAGGTGGTTTGATCGAGTGAGTAACGTAAGGGTAAGAGAGATGTGTGGAAATAAAAAGAGCGTGGTTGAGAGAGCAGAAGAGGGTGTTTTGAAGTGGTTTGGGCACATGGAGAGGATGAGTGAGGAAAGATTGACCAAGAGGATATATGTGTCGGAGGTGGAGGGAACAAGGAGAAGAGGGAGACCAAATTGGAGGTGGAAGGATGTATTGAAAAAGATTTTGTGTGATCGGGGCCTGAACATGCAGGAGGGTGAAAGGAGGGCAAGGAATAGAGTGAATTGCAGCGATGTGGTATACCAGGGTTGACGTGCTGTCAGTGGATTGAGTTCAGGGCATGTGAAGCGTCTGGGGTAAACCATGGAAAGCTGTGTAGGTATGTATAGTTGCATGTGTGGACGTATGTATATACATGTGTATGGGGGGGGGTTGGGCCATTTCTTTCGTCTGTTTCCTTGCGCTACCTCGCAAACGCGGAGACAGCGACAAAGTATAATAAAAAAAGAATATACTTATGTAAGTAGGAGAGATGGCCAGAGAGCGTTATTGGATTACGTGTTAATTGACAGGCGTGCGAAAGAGAGACTTTTGGATGTTAATGTGCTGAGAGGTGCAACTGGAGGGATGTCTGATCATTATCTTGTGGAGGCTAAGGTGAAGATTTGTATGGGTTTTCAGAAAAGAAGAGTGAATGTTGGGGTGAAGAGGGTGGTGAGAGTAAGTGAGCTTGGGAAGGAGACCTGTGTGAGGAAGTACCAGGAGAGACTGAGTACAGAATGGAAAAAGGTGAGAACAATGGAAGTAAGGGGAGTGGGGGAGGAATGGGATGTATTTAGGGAATCGGTGATGGATTGCGCAAAAGATGCTTGTGGCAAGAGAAGAGTGGGAGGTGGGTTGATTAGAAAGGGTAGCGAGTGGTGGGATGAAGAAGTAAGAGTATTAGTGAAAGAGAAGAGAGAGGCATTTGGACGATTTTTGCAGGGAAAAAATGCAATTGAGTGGGAGATGTATAAAAGAAAGAGACAGGAGGTCAAGAGAAAGGTGCAAGAGGTGAAAAAAAGGGCAAATGAGAGTTGGGGTGAGAGAGTATCATTAAATTTTAGGGAGAATAAAAAGATGTTCTGGAAGGAGGTAAATAAAGTGCGTAAGACAAGGGAGCAAATGGGAACTTCAGTGAAGGGCGCAAATGGGGAGGTGATAACAAGTAGTGGTGATGTGAGAAGGAGATGGAGTGAGTATTTTGAAGGTTTGTTGAATGTGTTTGATGATAGAGTGGCAGATATAGGGTGTTTTGGTCGAGGTGGTGTGCAAAGTGAGAGGGTTAGGGAAAATGATTTGGTAAACAGAGAAGAGGTAGTGAAAGCTTTGCGGAAGATGAAAGCCGGCAAGGCAGCAGGTTTGGATGGTATTGCAGTGGAATTTATTAAAAAAGGGGGTGACTGTATTGTTGACTGGTTGGTAAGGTTATTTAATGTATGTATGACTCATGGTGAGGTGCCTGAGGATTGGCGGAATGCGTGCATAGTGCCATTGTACAAAGGCAAAGGGGATAAGAGTGAGTGCTCAAATTACAGAGGTGTAAGTTTGTTGAGTATTCCTGGTAAATTATATGGGATGGTATTGATTGAGAGGGTGAAGGCATGTACAGAGCATCAGATTGGGGAAGAGCAGTGTGGTTTTAGAAGTGGTAGAGGATGTGTGGATCAGGTGTTTGCTTTGAAGAATGTATGTGAGAAGGATCTGGAGAAGGCATATGATAGAGTTGATAGAGATGCTCTGTGGAAGGTATTAAGAATATATGGTGTGGGAGGAAAGTTGTTAGAAGCAGTGAAAAGTTTTTATCGAGGATGTAAGGCATGTGTACGTGTAGGAAGAGAGGAAAGTGATTGGTTCTCAGTGAATGTAGGTTTGCGGCAGGGGTGTGTGATGTTTCCATGGTTGTTTAATTTGTTTATGGATGGGGTTGTTAGGGAGGTAAATGCAAGAGTTTTGGAAAGAGGGGCAAGTATGAAGTCTGTTGGGGATGAGAGAGCTTGGGAAGTGAGTCAGTTGTTGTTCGCTGATGATACAGCGCTGGTGGCTGATTCATGTGAGAAACTGCAGAAGCTGGTGACTGAGTTTGGTAAAGTGTGTGGAAGAAGAAAGTTAAGAGTAAATGTGAATAAGAGCAAGGTTATTAGGTACAGTAGGGTTGAGGGTCAAGTCAATTGGGAGGTGAGTTTGAATGGAGAAAAACTGGAGGAAGTGAAGTGTTTTAGATATCTAGGAGTGGATCTGGCAGTGGATGGAACCATGGAAGCGGAAGTGGATCATAGGGTGGGGGAGGGGGCGAAAATTCTGGGGGCCTTGAAGAATGTGTGGAAGTCGTGAACATTATCTCGGAAAGCAAAAATGGGTATGTTTGAAGGAATAGTGGTTCCAACAATGTTGTATGGTTGCGGGGCGTGGGCTATGGATAGAGTTGTGCGCAGGAGGATGGATGTGCTGGAAATGAGATGTTTGAGGACAATGTGTAGTGTGAGGTGGTTTGATCGAGTGAGTAACGTAAGGGTAAGAGAGATGTGGGGAAATAAAAAGAGCGTGGTTGAGAGAGCAGAATAGGGTGTTTTGAAGTGGTTTGGGCACATGGAGAGAATGAGTGAGGAAAGAATGACCAAGAGGATACATGTGTCGGAGGTGGAGGGAACGAGGAGAAGAGGGAGACCAAATTGGAGGTGGAAAGATGGAGTGAAAAAGATTTTGTGTGATCGGGGCCTGAACATGCAGGAGGGTGAAAGGAGGGCAAGGAATAGAGTGAATTGGAGCGATGTACCAGGTATACCGGGGTTGACGTGCTGTCAGTGAATTGAATCAGGGCATGTGAAGCGTCTGGGGTAAACCATGGAAAGCTGTGTAGGTATGTATATTTGCGTGTGTGGACGTATGTATATACATGTGTATGGGGGGGGGGTTGGGCCATTTCTTTCGTCTGTTTCCTTGCGCTACCTCGCAAACGCGGGAGACAGCGACAAAGTATAATAAAAAATAATGTATTATGGTGAGAGGTGCAACTTGAGGGATGTCTGATCATTATCTTGTGGAGGCTAAGGTGAAGATTTGTATGGGTTTTCAGAAAAGAAGAGTGAATGTTGGGGTGAAGAGGGTGGTGAGAGTAAGTGAGCTTGGGAAGGAGACTTGTGTGAGGAAGTACCAGGAGAGACTGAGTACAGAATGGAAAAAGGTGAGAACAATGGAAGTAAGGGGAGTGGGGGAGGAATGGGATGTATTTAGGGAATCAGTGATGGATTACGCAAAAGATGCTTGTGGCATGAGAAGAGTGGGAGGTGGTTTGATCAGAAAGGGTAGTGAGTGGTGGAATGAAGAAGTAAGATTATTAGTGAAAGAGAAGAGAGAGGCATTTGGATGATTTTTGCAGGGAAAAAATGCAATTGAGTGGGAGATGTATAAAAGAAAGAGACAGGAGGTCAAGAGAAAGGTGCAAGAGGTGAAAAAGAGGGCAAGTGAGAGTTGGGGTGAGAGAGTATCATTAAATTTTAGGGAGGATAAAAAGGTGGAAAGATGAAAGATGAAGAAGATGAAAGCCGGCAAGGCAGCAGGTTTGGATGGTATTACAGTGGAATTTATTAAAAAAGGGTGTGACTGTATTGTTGACTGGTTGTTAAGGTTATTTAATGTATGTATGTATGTATGTATGAGTGCTCAAATTACAGAGGTATAAGTTTGTTTGGGCACATGGAGAGAATGAGTGAGGAAAGATTGACCAAGAGGATATATGTGTCGGAGGTGGAGGGAACGAGGAGAAGTGGGAGACCAAATTGGAGGTGGAAAGATGGAGTGAAAAAATTTTGTGATCGGGGCCTGAACATGCATAATGGTGAAAGGAGGGCAAGGAATAGAGTGAATTGGATCGATGTGGTATACCGGGGTTGACGTGCTGTCAGTGGATTGGATCAGGGCATGTGAAGCGTCTGGGGTGAACCATGGAAAGCTGTGTAGGTATGTATATTTATGTGTGTGGACGTATATATATACATGTGTATGGGGGTGGGTTGGGCCATTTCTTTCGTCTGTTTCCTTGCGCTACCTCGCAAACGTGGGAGACTGGAAAAAAAAAAAAAAAAGAAACATGGTGAGGTGCCTGAGGATTAGCGGAATGCGTGCATAGTGCCATTGTACAAAGGCAAAGGGGATAAGAGTGAGTGCTCAAATTACAGAGGTATAAGTTTGTTGAGTATTCCTGGTAAATTATATGGGAGGGTATTGATTGAGAGGGTGAAGGCATGTACAGAGCATCAGATTGGGGAAGAGCAGTGTGGTCTCAGAAGTGGTAGAGGATGTGTGGATCAGGTGTTTGCTTTGAAGAATGTATGCGAGAAATAGTTAGAAAAACAAATGGATTTGTATGTAGCATTTATGGATCTGGAGAAGGCATATGATAGAGTTGATAGAGATGCTCTGTGAAAGTTATTAAGAATATATGGTGTGGGTGGCAAGTTGTTAGAAGCAGTGAAAAGTTTTTATCTTGGATGTAAGGCATGTGTATGTGTAGGAAGAGAGGAAAGTGATTGGTTCTCAGTGAATGTAGGTGTGTGGCAGGGGTGTGTGATGTCTCCATGGTTGTTTAATTTGTTTATGGATGGGGTTGTTAGGGAGGTGAATGCAAGAGTTTTGGAAAGAGGGGCAAGAATGAAGTCTGTTGTGAATGAGAGAGCTTGGGAAGTGAGTCAGTTGTTGTTTGCTGATGATGCAGTGCTGGTGGCTGATTCATGTGAGAAACTGCAGAAGCTGGTGACTGAGTTTGGTAAAGTGTGTGAAAGAAGAAAGTTAAGAGTAAATGTGAATAAGAGCAAGGTTATTAGGTACAGTAGGGCTGAGGGTCAAGTCAATTGAGACGTAAGTTTGAATGGAGAAAAACTGGAGGAAGTGAATTGTTTTAGATATCTGGGAGTGGATCTGGCAGCAGATGGAACCATGGAAGCGGAAGTGAATCATAGGGTGGGGGAGGGGGCGAAAATCCTGAGAGCCTTGAAGAATGTGTAGAAGTCGAGAACATTATCTCTGAAAGCAAAAATGGTTATGTTTGAAGGAATAGTGGTTCCAACAATGTTGTATGGTTGTGAGGCGTGGGTTATGGATAGAGTTGTGCGCAGGAGGGTGTATGTGCTGGAAATGAGATGTTTGAGGACAATGTGTGGTGTGAGGTGGTTTGAACGAGTAAGTAATGTAAGGGTAAGAGAGATGTGTGGAAATAAAAAGAGCGTGGTTGAGAGAGCAGAAGAGGGTGTTTTGAAATGGTTTGGGCACATGGAGAGAATGAATGAGGAAAGATTGACCAAGAGGATATATGTGTCAGAGGTGGAGGGAACGAGGAGAAGTGGGAGACCAAATTGGAGGTGGAAAGATGGAGTGAAAAAGATTTTGAGTTATTGGGGCCTGAACATGCAGGAGGGTGAAAGGAGGGCAAGGAATAGAGTGAATTGGATCGATGTGGTATACCGGGGTTGACGTGCTGTCAGTGGATTGAATCAGGGCATGTGAAGCGTCTGGGGTAAACCATGGAATGTTGTGTGGGGCCTGGATGTGGAAAGGGAGCTGTGGTTTCGGGCATTATTGCATAACAGCTAGAGACTGAGTGTGAACGAATGAGGCCTTTTTTGTCTTTTCCTAGCGCTAACCCGCACACATGAGGGGGAGGGGGATGGTATTCCATGTGTGGCGAGGTGGCGATGGGAATGAATAAAGGCAGACAGTGTGAATTGTGTGCATGGGTATATATGTATGTGTCTGTGTGTATATATATGTGTACATTGAGATGTATAGGTATGTATATTTGCGTGTGTGGACGTGTATATATATATATATATATATATATATATATATATATATGTGTATGGGGGTGGGTTTGGCCATTCCTTTCGTCTGTTTCCTTGCGCTACCTCGCAAACGCGGGAGACAGCGACAAAGCAAAATAAATATATATTATGCTTTGTCGCTGTCTCCTGAGTTAGCGAGGTAGCGCAAGGAAACAGATGAAAGAATGGCCCAACCCACCCACATGCACATGTATATACATACATGTATGCACACGCTAAATATACATACCTATACATCTCAACGTATACATATATATACACACACAAGACATATACATATATACGCATGTACATAATTCATACTGTCTGCCTTTATTCATTCCCATCGCCACCTCGCCATACATGAAAAGCAACCCCCTCCCCCCTCATGTGTTCGAGGTAACGCTAGGAAAAGACAACAAAGGCCACATTCGTTCACACTCAGTCTCTAGCTGTCATGTAATAATGCACCAAAACCACAGCTCCCTTTCCACATACAGGCCCCACAGAACTTTCCATGGTTTACCCCAGATGCTTCACATGCCCTGGTTCAATCCATTGACAGCACGTCAACCCTGGTATACCACAACATTTAGATTCACTCCATTCCTTGCACGCCTTTCACCCTCCTGCATGTTCAGGCCCTGATCACTCAAAATCTTTTTCACTCCATCTTTCCACCTCCAATTTGGTCTCCCACTTCTCCTCATTCCTTCCACCTCTGACACACATATCCTCTTTGTCAATCTTTCCTCGCTCATTCTCTCCATATGACCAAACCATTTCAAAACACCCTCTTCTGCTCTCTCAACCACACTCATTTTATTACCACACATCTCTCATATCCTATTATTACTTACTCGATCAAACCACCTCACACTACATATTGTCCTCAAACATCTCATTTCCAGCACATCCACCCTCCTGCGCATAACTCTATCCATAGCCCATGCCTCGCAACCATACAACATTGTTGGAACCACTATTCCTTCAAACATAGCCATTTTTGCTTTCTGAGATAATGTTCTCGACTTCCACACATTCTTCAAGGCTCCCAGAATTTTCGCCCCCTTCCCCACCCTATGATTCACTTCCGATTCCATGGTTCCATCCGCTGCCAAATCCACTCCCAGATATCTAAAACGCTTCACTTCCTCCAGTTTTTCTCCATTCAAACTTACGTCCCAATTGACTTGATCCTCAACCCTGCTGTACCTAATAACCTTGCTCTTATTCACATTTACTCTCAACTTTCTTCTTTCACACACTTTACCAAACTCAGTCAACAGCTTCTGCAGTTTCTCACATGAATCAGCCACCAGCGCTGTATCATCAGTGAACAACAACTGACTCACTTCCCAAGCTCTCTCATCCCCAACAGACTTCATACTTGCCCCTCTTTCCAAAACTCTTGCATTCACCTCCTTAACAACCCCATCCATAAACAAATTAAACAACTATGGAGACATCACACACCCCTGCCGCAAACCTACATTCACTGAGAACCAATCACTTTCCTCTCTTCCTACACGTACGCATGCCTTACATCCTCGATAAAAACTTTTCACTGCTTCTAACAACTTGCCTCCCACACCATATATTCTTAATACCTTCCACAGAGCATCTCTATCAACTCTATCATATGCCTTCTCCAGATCCATAAATGCTACATACAAATCCATTTGCTTTTCTAAGTATTTCTCGCATACATTCTTCAAAGCAAACACCTGATCCACACATCCTCTACCACTTATGAAACCACACTGCTCTTCCCCAATCTGATGCTCTGTACATGCCTTCACCCTCTCAATCAATACCCTCCCATATAATTTACCAGGAATACTCAACAAACTTATACCTCTGTAATTTGAGCACTCACTTTTATACCCTTTGCCTTTCTTTGTACAATGGCACTATGCAAGCAGGTGGCTAATCCTCAGGCACCTCACCATGAATCATACATACATTGAATAACCTTACCAACGAGTCAACAATACAGTCACCCCCTTTTTTGATAAATTCCACTGCAATACCATCCAAACCTGCTGCCTTGCCACCTTTCTCTTCGCAAAGCTTTTCCTACCTCTTCTCTGTTTACCAAATCATTTTCCCTAACCTCTCTCACTTTGCACACCACCTAGACCAAAACACCCTATATCAGCCACTCTATCATCAAACTTTCTCAACAAACCTTCAAAATACTCACTCCATCTCCTTCTCACATCACCACTACTTATCAACTCCCAATTAGCCCGTTTCACTGAAGTTCCCATTTGTTCCCTTGTCTTACGCACTTTATTTACCTCCTTCCAAAACATCTTTTTATTCTCCCTAAAATTTAATGATACTCTCTCACCCCGACTCTCGTACATGCCTTTCAAAATCTTTTTCGCTCGCCTATTCATATCCAGTTTTTTGTCCCCATTTACCTTGTTCCCTCATCTGACAGGTTTATCTACCTTTGTCTGTTTTTATTGTCATTCTCTCCATGTCAAACTATTTAACGAAACCATGTTTAGTGCTGAACCTCGCACTTTTTATTACCAATGTAATTTTGCCATTTTTTTTTTTTTTTTTTTATACTTTGTCGCTGTCTCCCGCGTTTGCGAGGTAGCACAAGGAAACGAACGAAAGAAATGGCCCAACCCACCCCCATACACATGTATATACATACGTCCACACACGCAAATATACATACCTACACAGCTTTCCATGGTTTACCCCAGACGCTTCACATGCCTTGATTCAATCCACTGACAGCACGTCAGCCCCGGTATACCACATCGCTCCAATTCACTCTGTTCCTTGTCCTCCTTTCACCCTCCTGCATGTTCAGGCCCCGATCACACAAAATCTTTTTCACTCCATCTTTCCACCTCCAATTTGGTCTCCCTCTTCTCCTTGTTCCCTCCACCTCCGACACATATATCCTCTTGGTCAATCTTTCCTCACTCATCCTCTCCATGTGCCCAAACCACTTCAAAACACCCTCTTCTGCTCTCTCAACCACGCTCTTTTTATTTCCACACATCTCTCTTACCCTTACGTTACTCACTCGATCAAACCACCTCACACCACACATTGTCCTCAAACATCTCATTTCCAGCACATCCATCCTCCTGCGCACAACTCTATCCATAGCCCACGCCTCGCAACCATACAACATTGTTGGAACCACTATTCCTTCAAACATACCCATTTTTGCTTTCCGAGATAATGTTCTCGACTTCCACACATTCTTCAAGGCCCCCAGAATTTTCGCCCCCTCCCCCACCCTATGATCCACTTCCGCCTCCATGGTTCCATCCGCTGCCAGATCCACTCCCATATATCTAAAACACTTCACTTCCTCCAGTTTTTCTCCATTCAAACTCACCTCCCAATTGACTTGACCCTCAACCCTACTGTACCTAATAACCTTGCTCTTATTCACATTTACTCTTAACTTTCTTCTTCCACACACTTTACCAAAATCAGTCACCAGCTTCTGCAGTTTCTCACATGAATCAGCCACCAGCGCTGTGTCATCAGCGAACAACAACTGACTCACTTCCCAAGCTCTCTCATCCCCAACAGACTTCATACTTGCCCCTCTTTCCAAAACTCTTGCATTTACCTCCCTAACAACCCCATCCATAAACAAATTAAACAACCATGGAGACATCACACACCCCTGCCGCAAACCTACATTCACTGAGAACCAGTCACTTTCCTCTCTTCCTACACGTACACATGCCTTACATCCTTGATAAAAACTTTTCACTGCTTCTAACAACTTGCCTCCCACACCATATATTCTTAATACCTTCCACAGAGCATCTCTATCAACTCTATCATATGCCTTCTCCAGATCCATAAATGCTACATACAAATCCATTTGCTTTTCTAAGTATTTCTCACATACATTCTTCAAAGCAAACACCTGATCCACACATCCTCTACCACTTCTGAAACCACACTGCTCTTCCCCAATCTGATGCTCTGTACATGCCTTCACCCTCTCAATCAATACCCTCCCATATAATTTACCAGGAATACTCAACAAACTTATACCTCTGTAATTTGAGCACTCACTCTTATCCCCTTTGCCTTTGTACAATGGCACTATGCACGCATTCCGCCAATCCTCAGGCACCTCACCATGAGTCATACATACATTAAATAACCTTACCAACCAGTCAACAATACAGTCACCCCCTTTTTTAATAAATTCCACTGCAATACCATCCAAACCTGCTGCCTTGCCGGCTTTCATCTTCCGCAAAGCTTTCACTACCTCTTCTCTGTTTACCAAATCATTTTCCCTAACCCTCTCACTTTGCACACCACCTCGACCAAAACACCCTATATCTGCCACTCTATCATCAAACACATTCAACAAACCTTCGAAATACTCACTCCATCTCCTTCTCGCATCACCACTACTTGTTATCACCTCCCCATTTGCGCCCTTCACTGAAGTTCCCATTTGCTCCCTTGTCTTACGCACTTTATTTACCTCCTTCCAGAACATCTTTTTATTCTCCCTAAAATTTAATGATACTCTCTCACCCCAACTCTCATTTGCCCTTTTTTTCACCTCTTGCACCTTTCTCTTGACCTCCTGTCTTTCTTTTGCCATATGATTACTTAATTGTCTGGCCAAAGCACCTCACGCTACATATCCTCAAACATTTCATTTTTATCACGTCTACCCTCCTCCTCATGGCCTTATTTATAGCCCATACTTCATATAATGTTAGGACTATTATACATACTAATGCCCATTTTTGCCCTGTCTGATAACTCTCTTTCCACACGTTCTTCATTGCTCCCAGAACTTTCTTCAGATAACGATCTCACTTTCTGCATGTTCTTCAGTGTTCGCAGAACTTATGCTCCATCAGGTGCCTTATAACTTGCTTCTGCTTCCATGATTACATTTGGTACCATATCTATTCCCATGTATATAAACTTCACTCTTCCAGTTTTTCTCCCTTGAGACTTGCACCCCAACAAACCTGTCTCTTAAGCCTTTTTTGATGAATGTATTTTTTTTTTTCAGGCTGAAAAGATCACAATCATGAGTAATCCTCAGCAGTACAAGATACCCGATTGGTTCCTCAATAGGCTGAAGGACATCAAGGATGGCAAATAGTCAGGTGGATTTTTGGGTTTTACTAAACACAAAATTAATTACATGCATTTATGAATATGTAGTTATTTCTCCTTTATGTATTATACTTTGTTGGTGTGTCCCGCGTTAGCGAGGTAGTGCAAGGAAACAAGATGAAAGAATGGCCCAACCCACCCACATACACATGCATATACATACACGTTTACACACGCACATATACATACCTATACATCACATCGTATACATATATATACACACAGACATATACATAAATACACATGTACATAATTCATACTTGCTGCCTTTATTCATTCCTGTTGCCACGATGCCACACATGAAATGAAAACCCCCTCCCCCCCTGCATGTGCGCGAGGTAGCACTAGGAAAAGACAACAAAGGCCACATTCGATCACACTGTCTCTAGGTGTCGTGTATAATGCACTAAGTGTCATGTATAATGCATTGATAAGTTTTTCACAAAACCAGTTGCACATTCTATCCTTGGTCACTTATTTATTATAGTACTAAGGTACATCAGTTGTCCCAGAGCAAAATGGAAGTCACTTTTCACTCTGCTGGAAACTACAGGCAAGAGTTTACCATCACCATATGATTGGTGTTACATAACAGGTTTAAAATTAACATGTAATGTCCATCATTGATGTGCCAAAGAAAAAAGAGTGGAGGTTGATTTGGAAAGGAAACTTCATGGCTTTTCTGTTCAGCATTTTTGGATTTTGTTGGGTAATTATATTTTGATAGTAAATGGCACTATGAATTGGAGGTTTTTCCCAGCACCCTGGACTCAAGGATAGTCATGGGGCTTCTGTGATTATTTGGGAATTTGTCATTCTTGCGTACTAACCCTTGTCATGATTTAGAAATTTTTATTATACTTTGTCGCAAGGTAGCGCAAGGAAACAGACGAAATAAATGGCTCAACCCACACACACGTATATACATACATAGCCACACACGCACATATACATACCTATACATGTTAACATATGCATATATATACACAGACATGTACACATGTACATAATTCATGAAGTCTGCCCTTATTCATTCCAGTCGCCACCCCGCCACACATGAAATGAGAACCCCCTCCCCCCACATGTGTGCAATGTAGTATTAGGAAAAGACACAAAGGCCACATTTGTTCACACTCAGTCTCTAGCTGTCATGTATAATGCACCGAAACCACAGCTCCCTTTCCACATCCTAGACCCACAAAACTTTCTATGGTTTACCCCAGATGCTTCACATGCCCTGGATCAATCCATTGACAGCATGTTGACCCTGTATATGACATCATTCTAATTCACCATTCCTTGCACGCCTTTCACCCTCCTGCATGTTCAGGCCCCGATCACTCAAAATCATTTTCGCTCCATCTTTCCACCTCCAATTTGGTCTTCCACTTCTCCTTGTTCCCTCCACCTCTGACACACATATCCTCTTTGTCAATCTTTCCTTACTCATTCTCTCCATATGACCAAACCATTTCAAAACACCCTCTTCTGCTCTCTCAACCATACTCTTTCTACCATCACACATCTCTCTTACCCTCTCATGACTTACTCGATCAAACCACCTCACACCACAGATTGTCCTCAAACATTTCATTTTCAGGACATCCACCCTCTGCACAACTCTATCTATAGCCCACACCTCACAACCAAGTTTTTGCCAAGGATGTAAGGCATGTGTACAAGTAGGAAGAGAGGAAAGTAATTGGTTCTCTGTGAATGTCAATTTGGGCAGGGGTGCGTGATGTTTCCATGGTTGTTTAATTTGTTTAAGGATGGGGTTGTTAGGGAGGTGAATGCAAGAGTTTTGAGATAGGGGCAAGTATGCAGTCTGATGAGAGGGCTTGGGAAGCGAGTTGGTTGTTGTTCGCTGATGATACAGTCCTAGTGGCTGATTCGGGTGATAACTGCTGAAGTTGGTGACTGAGTTTGGTAAAGCATGTGAAAGAAGAAAGTTGAGAGTAAATGTGAATAAGAGCAAGGTTATTAGGTTCAGTAGGTTTGTGGGACAAGTTAATAGGGAGGTAAGTTTGAATGAAGTCAAGTATTTTAGATATCAGGGAGTGGATTTAGCACCGGATGGAACCATGGAAGCAGAAGCGAGTTGCAGGTTGGGAGTGCGGGCAAAGTTCTGGGAGCATTGAAGAATGTGTGGAAGGCGAGAACATTATCTCTTAGAGCATAAATGAGGGAAGGAATAGTGGTTCCAACAATTTTATATGGTTGCGAGGCATGTGCTTTAGGTAGGGTTGTGTGGAGGATGGTGGCTGTTTTGGAAATGAAATGTTTGAGGACAGATGTGGTGTGTGGTGGTTTGATTGAGTAATGAAAGGGTAAGAGAGATGTTTGGTAATAGTGTGGCTGAGAGAGCAGAAGAGGGTGTGTTGAAATGGTTTGGACACATGGATAGAATGAGTGAGGACAGATTGAGAAATGGATGTGCCAGAGGTGGAGGGAAGAAGCTGAAGACCAAATTGGAGGTGGAAGGATGAAGTGAAAAGGGTTTAGCAATCGAGGCCTGAACATATAGAAGGGTGAAAGGCATGCAAGGAACAGTGAATTGTAAAAATGTGGTATATCGGGTTTGACATACTGTCAACGGATTGAACCAGAGCCTGTGAAGTGTCTTAGGGTAAACCATGGAAAGGTCTGTGGGGCCTGGATGTGGAAAGGGAGATGTGGTGCAGTACACATCACAGCTAGAGACATAGTGTGAACGAGTGTGGCCTTTTTTGTCTGTTCCTGTTCCTGTCTGTTCCTCAATGGAGAGGGGAATGCAGTTTCCTGTGTGTTGGGGTTGTGACTGGAATGGATGAAAGCAGCAAGTATGTATATGTACTGAAGTTACAATTTGGATTCCTTAGGAAATTCCTTAATGGACAAATGATGCAAAGATCTGACCTGGACAGTCACTTGTTTACCAAATGGCATCCTAGCTTTGTTTCTTAGTTGTATATCAACTGACTTTCATTTCTCTCCTGTATTTCCCATGGTGCGATTATTACACAAAAGTGCTCATTTCTCCATCGACTTGTTGGAATGTCTGTATATGTATGTATATGTGCATGTGGGCCATTCCTTGTCTGTTTCCTTATGTTACCATACTAACGCAGGAGACAGCGGTTAAGTAAAAATGAACTGTTGCTCATTGCCCAGTACTCTGAATTGGATGACGATTTATTGAAAAGTGGAATTTAAAAGACCAGGTATAAGTGTACCTTTAAGATATATCCTTCATAAAAGGCACTTGCACATTTTGTGTGATGTGCAACTCGAGAAGGTAGATGAAATTTGAAAATAGTCAAGGACCTAGATGAACTTATATTTAGTCTGGGTAGACTGTTTTCTAACATTGATGAATTTGAGATTAATAAGTAGTTCTGGAAAAGAAAATCAAAATTTGTGCAAGGATTGAAAATTTATTAGGAGTGTGTTATGGGTCATATATTTTTGCACATTTTGATGTTCTTTCTGATGAAATTGAACATCACATGTACTACGTTTTCAGTTGAAGTAATGTAGAAGTAACTGCTTGAATTTTAAGCCAATTACTGTAATGTATATTCCTCATAAGAACATGCTTAATTTTTTCATTTCTGTTTCAGCTTTGTGTAGTTTATGCAGTTAGAAATGCTTTTTTTTTTTTTTATTCAATAACAGAGTTTATTTCATACTAGATTGCTGTTTCCCCTCATTGGTAAGGTAGTGCCTGGAAGAAAGAAAGGTCGTATCCATTCATATTTATTTTTTGGATGTCATTTGTAATGCCCCAAAACCAGTTTATCTACAAGCAGGCCCCACAGACCTTTCCATGCTTTACCCTGTCTTCACATGCTGTGGTTCAGACAACTGACAACCTCTTCTGTATACCAGGTCAAATTCATATTATCCCATACATGCCTTTCGAAAGTTTTTTCACTCGTCCATTCATATCCAATTTTTTGTCCCCATTCTCATTGTTCCCTCATCTGACACATTTATCTACTTTTTTCTGCGTTTCTTCAGTCATTCTCTCCATATCAAACCATTTAACTTTTCGAAACCATCTTTAGTGCTGAACCTCACACTTTGTTTTCACTCTACTTTTGCTGTATGATTACTTAATTGTCTGGCCAAAGCACCTCGCACTGCATATGCTCAATTTCATTTTTATCACATCCACCCTCCTCATGGCCTTATTTATAGCCCATACTTTATATAATGTTAAGACCGCTATACATACTAACGCTGATTTTTGCCGTCTGATAACTATCTCCCTTTCCACACATTCTTCAGTGCTCCCAGAATTTTCTTCAGATTATGATCTCAATTTCCACATGTTCTTCATTGCTCGCAGAACTTTTGCCCCCTCGGGTGCCTTATTTATAACTTGCTTCTGCTTCCATGATTACATTTGCAACTATATTTACTCCCATGTATATAAACTTCTCTTCCAGTTTTTCTCCATTGAGACTCACACCCCAACAAACCTTTCTCTCACCCTTTTGTTGAATATTTTTTTTTTTCCAGGTTGAAAAGATTGTGACAATCATGAGTAATCCTCGGCAGTACAAAATACCCGATTGGTTCCTCAGTAGGCAGAAGGACATCAAGGATGGCAAATACAGTCAGGTGAATTTTTGGGTTTCACTAAACACAAAATTAATTATGCATTTATGAATATGTAGTTTCTCGTATTCATTGATAAGTTTTTAACATAAAACCAGTTGCACATATTATACCTTGGTCACTTATTATAGTACTAAGGTACATCAGTTGTGCCAGAGCAAAATGTAAGTCCTTGCATTCTACTGGACACTGCTGGTAAGAGTTACAAAGATCCTTTCAACATATGATTGGTGTTGCATAACAGGTTTAAAATTAACATGCAACTTGTCCATCATTGGTTTGCCAAAGAAAATAGATTGGAGGTTGATTTAGGAAGGAAACTTTATGGCTTTTCTGTTCAGAATTTTTGGATTTTGTGTTGGGTAATTATATTTTGATAGTAAATGGCACTATGAATTGGAGGCTTTTCCCAGCACACTGGACTCGAGGATAGTCATGGGGCTACTATGATTATTTGGGAATTTGTCATTCTTGCGTACTAACTCTCGTCATGATTTCAAAATTTATTTATCTATTTATTTATTTTGCTGGATCTGGAGAAGGCATATGATAGAGTTGATAGAGATGCTCTGTGGAAGGTATTAAGAATATATGGTGTGGGAGGCAAGTTGTTAGAAGCAGTGAAAAGTTTTTATCTTGGATGTAAGGCATGTGTACGTGTAGGAAGAGAGGAAAGTGATTGGTTCTCAGTGAATGTAGGTTTGTGGCAGGGGTGTGTGATGTCTCCATGGTTGTTTGATTTGTTTATGGATGGGGTTGTTAGGGAGGTGAATGCAAGAGTTTTGGAAAGAGGGGCAAGTATGAAGTCTGTTGGGGATGAGAGAGCTTGGGAAGCGAGTCAGTTGTTG
Organism: Panulirus ornatus; assembly: GCF_036320965.1. Classification (NCBI taxonomy): domain Eukaryota; kingdom Metazoa; phylum Arthropoda; class Malacostraca; order Decapoda; family Palinuridae; genus Panulirus; species Panulirus ornatus. The sequence goes on along the minus strand of NC_092226.1, from coordinate 6,031,823 downwards.
TTCGCTGATGATACAGCGCTGGTGGCTGATTCATGTGAGAAACTGCAGAAGCTGTTGACAGAGTTTGGTAAAGTGTGTGAAAGAAGAAAGTTAAGAGTAAATGTTGAATAAGAGCAAGGTTATTAGGTACAGTAGGGCTGAGGGTCAAGTCAATTGGGAGGTGAGTTTGAATGGAGAAAAACTGGAGGAAGTAAAGTGTTGTAGATATCTGTGAGTGGATCTGGCAGCGGATGGAAGCCTTCGGAAGTGGATCATAGGGTGGGGGAGGGGGCGAAAATTCTGCGAGCCTTGAAGAATGTGTGGAAGTCGAGAACATTATCTCTGAAAGCAAAAATGGGTATGTTTGAAGGAATAGTGGTTCCATCAATGTTGTATGGTTGCGAGGCGTGGGCTATGGATTGTGGTGCGCAGGAGGATGGATGTGCTGGAAATGAGATGTTTGAGGACAATGCGTGGTGTGAGGTGGTTTGTTCGAGTAAGTAACGTAAGGGTAAGAGAGATGTGTGGAAATAAAAAGAGCGTGGTTCAGAGAGCAGAAGAGGGTGTTTTGAAATGGTTTGGGCACATGGAGAGAATGAGTGAGGAAAGATTGACCAAGAGGATATATGTGTCGGAGGTGGGGGGAAGGAGGAGAAGTGGGAGACCAAATTGGAGGTGGAAAGATGGAGTGAAAAGGATTTTGTGTGATCGGGGCCTGAACATGCAGGAGGGTGAAAGGAGGGCAAGGAATAGAGTGAATTGGATTGATGTGGTATACCGGGGTTGACGTGCTGTCAGTGGATTGAATCAGGGCATGTGAAGCGTCTGGGGTAAACCATGGAAAGCTGTGTAGGTATGTATATTTGCGTGTGTGGACGTATGTATGGGGGTGGGTTGGGCCATTTCTTTTGTCCGTTTCCTTGTGCTACCTCGCAAACGCGGGAGACAGCGACAAAGCAAGAAAAAAAAAATTTATTTTGCTTTGTCACTGTCTCCCACGTTAGCGAGGTAGTGCAAGGAAACAGACGAAAGAATAGCTCAACCCACCCACATACACAAGTATATACATACTCGTCCACCCACACAAGTATACATACCTGTATATCTCAATGTATACATATATATACACACACAGACATATACATATATACACATGTACATAATTCATACTGTCTGCCTTTATTTATTCCCATCGCCACCTCGCCACACATGGAATAACAACCCCCTCCCCTCTCATGTGTGCGAGGTAGTGCTAGGAAAAGACAACAAAGGCCCCATTCGTTCACACTCGGTCTCTAGCTGTCATGTAATAATGCACCGAAACCACAGCTCCCTTTCCACATCCAGGCCCCAAAGAACTTTCCATGGTTTACCCCAGACGCTTCACATGCCCTGCTTCAATCCATTGACAGCACATCGACCCCAGTATACCACATCGTTCCAATTCACTCTATTCCTTGCACGCCTTTCACCCTCCTGCATGTTCAGGCCCCGAGCACTCAAAATCTTTTTCACTCCATCTTTCCACCTCCAATTTGGTCTCCCACTTCTCCTTGTTCCCTCCTCCTCGACACGTATATCCTATTTGTCAATCTTTCCTCACTCATTCTCTCCATGTGACCAAACCATTTCAAGACAACCACTTCTGCTCTCTCAACCGCATTCTTTTTATTTCCACACATCTCTCTTACCCTTACATTACTTACTTGATCAAACCACCTCACACCACATATTGTCCTCAAACATCTCATTTTCAGCACATCCACCCTCCTGCGCTCAACTCTATCCATAGCCCACGCCTCGCAACCATACAACATTGTTGGAACCACTATTCCTTCAAACATACCCATTTTTGCTTTCTGAGATAATGTTCTCGACTTCCACACATTCTTCAAGGCTCCCAGGATTTTCGCCCCCTCCCCCACCCTATGATCCACTTCCACCCTATGATTCCAGATATCTAAAACACTTCACTTCCTCTCCAGTTTTTCTCCATTCAAACTTACCTCCCAGTTGACTTGACCTTCAACCCTACTGTACCCAATAACCTTGCTCTTATTCACATTTACTCTCAACTTTCACACACTTTACCAAACTCAGTCACCAGCTTCTGCAGTTTCTCACATGAATGAGCCTCCAGCGTTTTATCATCAGCAAACAACAACTGACTCGCTTCCCAAGCTCTCCCATCCACAACAGACTGCACACTTGCCCTCTTTCCAAGACTCTTGCATTCACCTCCCTAACAACCCCATCCATAAACAAATTAAACAACCATGGAGACATCACACACCCCTGCCGCAAATTTACATTCACTTAGAACCAATCACTTTCCTCTCTTCCTACACGTAACCATGCCTTACATCCTTGATAAAAACTTTTCACTGCTTCTAACAGCTGCCTCCTACACCATATATTCTTCATACCTTCCACAGAGCATCTGTATCAACTCTATCATATGCCTTCTCCAGATCCATAAATGCTACATACAAATCCATTTGCTTTTCTAAGTATTTCTCGCATACATTCTTCAAAGCAAACACCTGATCCACACATCCTCTACCACTTCTGAAACCACACTACTCTTCCCCAATCTGATGCTCTGTACATGCCTTCACCCTCTCAATCAATACCCTCCCATATAATTTACCAGGAATACTCAACAAACTTATACCTCCGTAATTTGAGCACTCGCTTCTATACCCTTTGCCTTTCTTTGTACAATGGCACTATGCAAGCAGTTGGCTAATCCTCAGGCACCTCACCATGAATCATACATACATTAAATAACTTTACCAACCAGTCAACAATACAGTCACCCCCTTTTTTTAATAAATTCCACTGCAATACCATCCAAACCTGCTGCCTTGCCACCTTTCTCATCGCAAAGCTTTTCCTACCTCTTCTCTGTTTACCAAATCATTTTCCCTAATCTCTCTCATTTTGCACACCACCTAGACCAAAACACCCTATATTAGCCACTCTATCATCAAACTTTCTCAACAAACCTTCAAAATACTCACTCCATCTCCTTCTGACATCACCACTACTTATCAACTCCCAATTAGCCCGTTTCACTGAAGTTCCCATTTGTTCCCTTGTCTTACGCACTTTATTTACCTCCTTCCAAAACATCTTTTTATTCTCCCTAAAATTTAATGATACTCTCACCCCAACTCTCATTTGCCCTCTTTTTCACCTCTTGCACCTTTCTCTTGACCTGCTTCTTTGTTTTATACATCTACCACTCATTTGCAGTATTTCCCTGCAAAAATCGTCCAAATGCCTCTCTTCTTTCACTAATAATCTTACTTCTTCATCCCACCACTCACTACCCTTTCTAATCTGCCCACCTCCCAGGTTCTTATGCCACAAGCATCTTATGCGCAAGCCATCACTGCTTCCCTAAATACATCCCATTCCTCCCCCACTCCCCTTACCTCCTTTGTTCTCACCTTTTTCCATTTTGTACTCAGTCTCCCATGGTACTTTCTCACACAAGTCTCCCTCCCAAGCTCACTTACTCTCAGCACTCTCTTCACCCCAACATTCTCTCTTCCTTTCTGAAAACCTCTAGAAATCTTCACCTTCGCCTCCACAAGATAATGATCAGACATCCCTCCAGTTGCACCTCAGTACATTAATATCCAAAAGTCTCTCTTTCACGCGCCTATCAATAAACACGTAATCCAATGATGCTCTGTGGCCATCTCTTCTATACCTTTTAACGTATACATATATATATATACATAGATATATACATACATACTCATGCACATAATCCATACTTGCTGCCTTTATTCATTCCCGTTGCCACCTCACCACACATGAAAATGGCATCCCCCCCCACCTCCCATGAGGTAGTGTTGGGAAAGGACAAAAGGTCACATTTGTTCATACTGTCTCTAGCTGTAATGTGTGATGCACTGAAACCACAGCTCTTTTCATATCCAGGCCCCACAAAACTTTCTATGGTTTACCTTAGCACATCAACCTCAGTGTACCACAGCGTTCCAATTCATTCTATTCCTTGCGTGCCTTTCACCCTCCTGTATGTTCAGGGCCCGATTGCTCAAAACCTTTTTTAACTCACTCCTTCCACCTCCAAATTGGTCTCGTGCTTCTTGTTCCCTCCACCTCTTACACGTATATCCTCTTTGTCAGTCTTTCCTCACTCATTCTTGCCATGTCCAAACTGTTTTTACTCACCCTCTTCTGCTCTCAACGCCTCTTTGTCACACATCTCTTACTCTTTCATTACTTAGTCAATCAAACCACCTTGCACCACATATTGTTCTCAAACATTTAATTTCCAATACATCCACTCTTCTCCATACACCGCTATCAATAGCCCATGCCTCACAGCCAAACAACATAGGAACTATTCCTTCAAACCTAACCTTTTTTGCTCTCCGAGATAACATTCTCTCTTTCCACACGTTAATTACTCCCAGAACCTTTACCCTGTCCCCCACCCTGTGACTCTTCTGCTTCCATGGTTCCATCTGCTTCTAAGTCTACTCCCAGATATCTAAAACCCTTTACTTCCAATTTTTCTACATTCAAACTTGCATCCCAATTAACTCCCTTCAACCCTACTGAACCTAATAAACCTTGCTTTCTTTCATTTACTCAACTTTCACCTTTCACACATTTTCCAAACTTGGTCACGAACTTCTGTAGTTTCACACAAATCAGCCACTAGACCTGTATCATCGGCAAACAACTGACTCGCTTCTAGGCCCTCTTATCCCCACCGGACTGCATACTTGCCCCTTTCCAAAACTCTTGCATTTGCCTCCCTAACCACCCCATCCATAAACAAATTAAACAACCTTGGGGACATCACACACTTGTGCTGCAGACCAACATTCACTGGGAACCAGTCGCTCTTATGTTTTCCTACTATTACACATGCTATACATCCCTGGTAAAAACATTTCAAAGAGCCTGAGCTAGGTACCCATTTTATTGACCAAAGTGTAGGGGTGGACGGACAGCTAGGTTGACTAGACAGCATCAACCAGGATTTGAACCTATGTGCTTGACCCTAGGCAGCCCGTGAATGCATCTCAGGAACACTAACTTCCACACCATGGGAAGCCATAGGTACCTGGTAGTTGGTATGGCATCTGATTGGAGCAGAATGGAGCCAAGGTCCGGAGTCCACTGAGGAGAGTGTGGAAAGATAGGCCCCTGACTGTGAAGGCAAAGATTAGTATGTACCGATGGTGTTGAGGTTATGAGGCATGGGGCCTAGGTATAAGAAGCATGGAGGCAGGTGGATGTGTTGGGAAATTATTGATTTAGAGGAATATGGGGTTTGAGGTTGATAAGGGATGAAATGATGGGTAAGAGAGAAGCGAGATAGTAAGAAGAGCATGTAAGAGAGAGCTGAAGAGTGTCTGCTGAAATTAAGAGGTGATTAATGTGGAGAGGCTGACTTGTTGGATGGAGGAAACAGAAAATGAAAGCAGATGGAGGTGGAAGGATGGACCAAAAAAATTCTTTTAGTTGTGGGGCTAGATGTGCAAGAGGATGTGATGTATGCATGGGTCATAGCAAATTGGAACGATGCATATGGAGCAGTTTGCTGTCATTTCACAGAGTCCGGGTTTGTAAAGTTTAGAAGAATCCATGGAAAGGTCTGTGATGCTTGACTTGTTGGGGAGGGGCAGCTCTGGAGTCAGTGCATTATAAATGATGGCTAAAGAGGATACTAGTAAATGAAGCCATTCTTTATGTGTTACTGGTAACCTTTTTATGAGGCAAACTGGGAACACTATATAGTATTTTTTGTATCTAATTGCCCCGCCCATTTATTTGAGTTAGTCATGAACAAAGAAACATTGACATTCATGCCATACTATGACATTTACATGCTTAATTTTTGAAGAGAAGTGATATTTTAGGTTGATTGTTGTTCTTTGGTTACATTAAATATATGTTAAGAACATGTAGAAGTTCTGTAAATGTGTAGTATATGTGTAGTATCCTTTTTCTTTTGTGTTTTCAGGTGATGTCTAATGGCCTTGAGACAAAACTATGTGAGGATCTTAAGAGATTGAAGAAAATTCGTGCCCATTGTGACTGCGTCACTTTTTGGCGTCTGCGTGTGCATGGTCAACGCACAAAGATGACAGGCCGTCGTTGTCGCACTGTTGGTGTGTCTAAGAAGAAGTAAAGCTTGAGTGTCGTTTGATTTTTTCATTAACCAACCAAAAGACGGTATCAATAAGAGTGCAAGAAAGTAATGAGATGTAGACAAAGTGCAGAGTGCATCTCTTGTACAATGATTTGTGTGCACATGTTGGATGGATGTTTACGAACTTCTGCCAGTATATCATAAAGTTTGATGAAACTGAATTTTTTGATACTGAAAGGTTATCAAAGTCTCAAGTTGTATGCACTAGAAAACAAGGAAACTATTTAGTTCGCTTGTATTAGTTGACTTGATTTATCTGGTTGGTGTCACTGAGCTGGCTTTATATTCAGTATCATGGTTAGATTAGTGTACAATATTGTTTTATCTAGTTGAAAATGTCGGACTGCTTTATTGTAACATCTCTTTTGGCTGTATCTATCAAGATACCTAAGTTTTTATTTTTTACTTTTTTCGTATCGCTATCACCGACGCCTTTTCCCGTAAAGTCCATCTAGGGGATGGCCATGGCAATAGTGTCACAACTATTGAACTCCAGTGCTACTGTCTCTCTATTGCCTGACCCTTAACAGGCCATTGGCAGATGGGAAGTCGTGTGAAATGTTTGTAGAGGCTCCTACATGCTAATTACTACTACCTAATGCTCTTGCTTAATGTTCGTAAGTACTACTACTACCTAATGTTTCTACCTATTGCTCATAATGTCATTACTTGCATTAGTAAGTTATCACATGAACAGGCGAAAAAGTCATTGTTTGCTCACATTCACTGTCATGTTATACTAATGCACTGAAGCTAGAGTACCTCTGTTCATGAACGTCCCCGAGACCAATCAACCCACCCTGCTTCACTAAATGTCCATCATCCATTACATTTTTTAAAGGCCAAAGCCTTGCATCCATATGCTATAACATCAAACGTGCTTATCTTTCTCTCCCCCCCCCCCCCCATCATGGACCAAAGTCTACATCAAACCCGGGCCCTGATTGAAATATAGTGGGTAATGAAATGTAGAGAAGTATTTATGAATTTTAGAGTTCAAAAAAAAATGCCAGGTCATAAGTTTGAAAGACGAGGGATACCTTTTTCCAAAGCTTTGAGATGAAAGAAACATGTCAAAGCTCATATTTGAGTTGCCCATGGCTACAACATAAATTGGACAGACGTATTTCTCGATGAGAATGTAAAGCTCCAAAATTATCGCTCTCCTAATAACCTCTACAGTTAATAGCCTTCCTATTCTATTACTAAAACGTCTTTCACAGCCTCCCAAACTAAAACGCCAGCTGCTGCAGTTTGCCATCAGCATTGATACAAGAAGACGACCATATTACCCACCCACTAACTCCCAACTGACCCTTGCATTCACCTCTCTCCACACCACCCAAAAAGAAATTAAAACAGCCATGGTAACCATACACACCGGTCGTGAACTCAGATACATCATACAAACCCATCAGAAACCCAACCAACCAGGCAGAGGGGTGTCTGTCATATACATCACAAGTTTTAACATCCTGATAACTTTTATATAAAACCCATGATACAACTACCTTATAGAAGAAAATTTGCAACCTTATTTCCTTGCACTTACTGCAAGTGGTTGTGCAAACATCATAGAACATAAATTGTGGGATCAAACGGTGAAGTAACCGGCTTTCTAGATGTAGTAGTCTAGATCCGGTAATTTTTTTTTCTTAAAATGCCGTTTCACGCGTTAAGTTGCCTCCAAGAACACTGAAATGGGCTTTGTGTAAGTGCGCGCGTGTGTGATGCACTTGTTTTTAAGAAAGAAGTTGACGGGCTAGTGTAGGGCTGGAATTCCTACCCTACGTTTCCAAATTTTTAAAAGGAGGAACAATGAAGGGCACCACGTGAGGATTTTGACTTCTAAGGCTCATTCATGTTTTTTATGCTACCTTGGTAATGCGAGAAATGTGTGTATATATATATATATATATATATATATATATATATATATATATATATATATATATATATATATAATTTAATCCCTGGGGATAGGGGAGAAAGAATACTTCCCACGTATTCCCTGCGTGTCGTAGAAGGCGACTAAAAGGGGAGGGAGCGGGGGCTGGAAATCCTCCCCTCTCGTTTTTTTTTTTTTTTTTTTTTTTAATTTTCCAAAAGAAGGAACAGAGAAGGGGGCCAGGTGAGGATATTCCCTCAAAGGCCCAGTCCCCTGTTCTTAACGCTACCTTGCTAATGCGGGAAATGGCGAATAGTTTGAAAGAAAAAGAAAGATATATATATATCTTTCTTTTTCTTTCAAACTATTCGCCATTTCCCGCATTAGCAAGGTAGCGTTAAGAACAGGGGACTGGGCCTTTGAGGGAATATCCTCACCTGGCCCCCTTATCTGTTCCTTTGTGAGGTAGCGCAAGGAGAGAAGAAAGAAAGGCCCAACCCACCCACATACACATGTATATACTTACACGTCCACACACGCAAATATACATACCTATACATCTCAATGTACACATATATATATATTTTTTTTTTTTTTTTTTATACTTTGTCGCTGTCTCCCGCGTTTGCGAGGTAGCGCAAGGAAACAGACAAAAGAAATGGCCCAACCCCCCCCCCCCATACACATGTACATACACACGTCCACACACGCAAACATACATACCTACACAGCTTTCCATGGTTTACCCCAGACGCTTCACATGCCTTGATTCAATCCACTGACAGCACGTCAACCCCTGTATACCACATCGCTCCAATTCACTCTATTCCTTGCCCTCCTTTCACCCTCCTGCATGTTCAGGCCCCGATCACACAAAATCTTTTTCACTCCATCTTTCCACCTCCATTTAGTCTCCCTCTTCTCCTCGTTCCCTCCACCTCCGACACATATATCCTCTTGGTCAATCTTTCCTCACTCATTCTCTCCATGTGCCCAAACCATTTCAAAACACCCTCTTCTGCTCTCTCAACCACGCTCTTTTTATTTCCACACATCTCTCTTACCCTTACGTTACTTACTCGATCAAACCACCTCACACCACACATTTTCCTCAAACATCTCATTTCCAGCACGTCCATCCTCCTACGCACAACTCTATCCATAGCCCACGCCCCGCAACCATACAACATTGTTGGAACCACTATTCCTTCAAACATACCCATTTTTGCTTTCCGAGATAATGTTCTCGACTTCCACACATTTTTCAAGGATCCCAAAATTTTCGCCCCCTCCCCACCCTATGATCCACTTCCGCTTCCATGGTTCCATCCGCTGACAGATCCACTCCCAGATATCTAAAACACTTCACTTCCTCCAGTTTTTCTCCATTCAAACTCACCTCCCAATTGACTTGACCCTCAACCCTACTGTACCTAATAACCTTGCTCTTATTCACATTTACTCTTAACTTTCTTCTTCCACACACTTTACCAAACTCAGTCACCAGCTTCTGCAGTTTCTCACATGAATCAGCCACCAGCGCTGTATCATCAGCGAACAACAACTGACTCACTTCCCAAGCTCTCTCATCCCCAACAGACTTCATACTTGCCCCTCTTTCCAGGACTCTTGCATTTACCTCCCTAACAACCCCATCCATAAACAAATTAAACAACCATGGAGACATCACACACCCCTGCCGCAAACCTACATTCACTGAGAACCAATCACTTTCCTCTCTTCCTACACGTACACATGCCTTACATCCTCGATAAAAACTTTTCACTGCTTCTAACAACTTGCCTCCCACACCATATATTCCTAATACCTTCCACAGAGCATCTCTATCAACTCTATCATATGCCTTCTCCAGATCCATAAATGCTACATACAAATCCCTTTGCTTTTCTAAGTATTTCTCGCATACATTCTTCAAAGCAAACACCTGATCCACACATCCTCTACCACTTCTGAAACCGCACTGCTCTTCCCCAATCTGATGCTCTGTACATGCCTTCACCCTCTCAATCAACACCCTCCCATATAATTTACCAGGAATACTCAACAAACTTATACCTCTGTAATTTGAGCACTCACTCTTATATATATATATATATATATATATATATATATATATATATATATATATATATATATATATATATATATACACACACACACACAGACATATACATATATACACATGTACATAAACATACTATCTGCCTTTATTCATTCCCATCGCCAACCCGCCACACATGAAATAACCCCCTCCACCCTCATGTGAGAGGTAGCGCTAGGAAAAGACGATAAAGGCCCCATTCGTTCACACTCGGTCTCTGTCATGTAATAATGCACCGAAACCACAGCTCCCTTTCCACATCCAGGCCCCACAGAACTTTCCACGGTTTACCCCAGACGCTTCACATACCCTGGTTCAATCTATTGACAGTACGTCGACCACGGTATACCACATCGTTCCAATCCACTATTCCGTGCACGCTTTTCACCCTCCTCCATGTTCAGGCCCCGATCACTCAAAATCTTTTTCACTCCATCTTTCCACCTCCAATTTGGTCTCCACTTCTTGTTCCCTCCACTTCTGACACATATCCTCTGTCAATTTTTCCTCACTCATTCTCTCCATGTGACAAAAGCCATTTCAAAACACCCTCTGCTCTCTCAACCACACTTTTTATTACCACACATCTCTCTTACCTTATTATTACTTACTCGATCAAACCACCTCACCATATATTGTCCTCAAACATCTCATTTCCAGCACCTCCACACTCCTCCGCACAAATCTATCTATATCCCACGCCTCGCAACCATATAACATTGTTGGAACCACTATTCCCTCAAATATACCCATTTTTGCTTTCCGACATACAACGTTCTCGACTTCTACACATTCTTCGACGCTCCCAGAACTTTCGCCCCCTCCCCCACCCTATGATTCACTTCCGCTTCAATGGATCCATCCGCTGCCAAATCCACTCCCAGATATCTAAAACACTTCACTTCCTCCAGTTTTTCTCCATTCAAACTTACCTCCCAATTGACTTGTCACTCAACCCTACTATACCTAATAACCTTGCTCTTATTCACATTTACTCTCAACTTTCTTCTTTCACACTTTACCAAACTCAGTCACCAGCTTCTGCAGTTTCTCACGAATCAGCCACCAGCGCTGTATCATCAGCGAACAACAACTGACTCACTTCCCAAGCACTCTCATCCACAACAGACGGCATACTTGTCCCTCTTTCCAAAACTCGAATTCACCTCCCTAACAACCCCATCCATAAACAAATTAAACAACCATGGAGACATCACACACCCCTGCCGCAAACCTACATTCACTTGTTGAATGCGTTTGATGATAGAGTGGCAGATAAAGGGAGTGTTGGTCGAGGTGGTGTGCAAAGTGAGAGGGTTAGGGAAAATGATTTGGTAAACAGAGAAGAGGTAGTAAAAGCTTTGCGGAAGATGAAAGCCGGCAAGGCAGCAGGTTTGGATAGTATTGCAGTGGAATTTATTAAAAAAAGGGGGTGACTGTATTGTTGACTGGTTGGTAAGGTTATTTAATGTATATATGATTATCCCTGGGGATAGGGGAGTTATCCCTGGGGATAGGGGAGAAAGACTACTACCCACGCATTCCTTACGTGTCGTAGAAGGCGACTAAAGGGAACGGGAGCGGGGGGCCAGAAACCCTCCCCTCCTTTTATTTTAACTTTCTAAAAGGGGAAACAGAAGGAGTCACGCGAGGAGTGCTCACCCTCCTCGAAGGCTCAGATTGGGGTGTCTAAATGTGTGTGGATGTAACCAAGATGAGAAAAAAGGAGAGATAGGTAGTATGTTTGAGGAAAGGAACCTGGATGTTTTGGCTCTGAGTGAAACGAAGCTCGAGGGTAAAGGGGAAGAGTGGTTTGGAAATGTCTTGGGAGTAAAGTCAGGGGTTACTGAGAGGACAAGAGCAAGGGAAGGAGTAGCACTACACATGAATCAAGAGTGGTGGGAGTATGTGACAGTGTAAGAAAGTAAATTCTAGATTGATATGGGTAAAACTGAAAGTTGATGGAGAGAGATTGGTGATTATTGGTGCATATGCACCTGGGCATGAGAAGAAAGATCATGAGAGGCAAGTGTTTTGGGAGCAGCAGAATGAGCGTGTTAGTGGTTTTGGTGCAAGAGACCAGGTTATAGTGATGGGAGATTTGAATGCAAAGGTGAGTAATGTGGCAGTTTAGGGAATAATTGGTATACATGGAGTGTTCAGTGTTGTAAATGGAAATGGTGAAGAGCTTGTAGATTTGTGCTGAAAAAGGACTGGTGATTGGGAATACCTGGTTTAAAAAGCGAGATATACATAAGTATACGTATGTAAGTAGGAGAGATGGCCAGAGAGCGTTATTGGATTGTGTTAATTGATAGACGCACGAAAGAGAGACTTTTGGATGTTAATGTGCTGAGAGGTGCAACTGGAGGGATGTCTGATCATTATCTTGTAGAGGCGAAGGTGAAGATTTGTGGGGGTTTTCAGAAAAGAAGAGAGAATGTTGGGGTGAAGAGAGTGAGTGAGCTTGGGAAGGAGACTTGTGTGAGGAAGTACCAGGAGAGACTGAGTACAGAATGGAAAAAGGTGAGAACAAAGGAGGTAAGGGGAGTGGGGGAGGAATGGGATGTATTTAGGGAAGCAGTGATGGCTTGCGCAAAAGATGCTTGTGGCATGAGAAGCGTGGGAGGTGGGTTGATTAGAAAAGGTAATGAGTGGTGGGAAGAAGTAAGATTATTAGTGAAAGAGAAGAGAGAGGCATTTGGACGATTTTTGCAGGGAAAAAATGCAAATGAATGGGAGAGGTATAAAAGAAAGAGGCAGGAGGTTAAGAGAAAGGTGCAAGAGGTTGAAAAGAGGGGAAATGAGAGTTGGGGTGAGAGAGTATCATTAAATTTTAGGGAGAATAAAAAGATGTTTTGGAAGGAGGTAAATAAAGTGCGTAAGACAAGGGAGCAAATGGGAACTTCAGTGAAGGGGGCTAATGGGGAGATGATAACAAGTAGTGGTGATGTGAGAAGGAGATGGAGTGAGTGTTTTGAAGGTTTGTTGAATGTGTTTGATGATAAGAGTGGCAGATATAGGGTGTTTTGGTCGAGTTGGTGTGCAAAGTGAGAGGTTTAGGGAAAATGATTTGGTAAACAGAGAAGAGGTAGTAAAAGCTTTACGGAAGATGAAAGCCGGCAAGGCAGCAGGTTTGGATGGTATTGCAGTGGAATTTATTAAAAAAGGGGGTGACTGTATTGTTGACTGGATGGAAAGATTATTTAATGTATGTGTGATTCATGGTGAGATGCCTGAGGATTGGCGGAATGCTTGCATATTGCCATTGTACAAAGGCAAAGGGGATAAGAGTGAGTGCTCAAATTACAGAGGTATAAGTTTGTTGAGTATTCCTGGGAAATTATATGGGAGGGTATTGATTGAGAGGGTGAGGGCATGTACAGAGCATCAGATTGGGGAAGAGCAGTGTGGTTTTAGAAGTGGTAGAGGATGTGTGGATCGGATGTTTGCTTTGATGAATGTATGTGAGAAATACTTAGAAAAACAAATGGATTTGTATGTAGCATTTATGGATCTGGAGAAGGCATATGACAAGAGTTGATAGAGATGCTCTGTGGAAGGTTTTAAGAATATATGGTGTGAGGCAAGTTGTTAGAAGCAGTGAAAAGTTTTTATCTTGGATGTAAGGCATGTGCACGTGTTGGAAGAGTGGAAAGTGATTGGTTCTAAGTGAATGTAGGTTTGCGGCAGGGGTGTGTGATGTCTCCATGGTTGTTTAATTTGTTTATGGATGGGGTTGTTAGGGAGGTGAATGCAAGAGTTTTGGAAAGAGGGGCAAGTATTAAGTCTGTTGTGGATGAGAGAGCTTGGGAAGTGAGTCAGTTGTTGTTCGCTGGTGATAGATCGCTGGTGGCTGATTCATGTAAGAAACTGCAGAAGCTGGTGACTGAGTTTGGTAAAGTGTGTGAAAGAAGAAAGTTAAGAGTGAATGTGAATAAGAGCAAGGTTATTAGGTACAGTAGGGTTGAGGGTCAAGTCAATTGGGAGGTAAGTTTGAATGGAGAAAAACTGGAGGAAGTAAAGTGTTTTAGATATCTGGAAGTGGATCTGGCAGCGGATGGAAGCGGAAGTGAATCATATGGTGGGGGAGGGGGCGAAAATTCTTGGAGCCTTGAAGAATGTGTGGAAGTTGAGAACATTATCTCTGAAAGCAAAAGTGGTTATGTTTGAAGGAATAGTGGTTCCAACAATGTTGTATGGTTGCGAGGCGTTGGCTATGGATAGAGTTGTGCGCAGGAGGGTGGATGTGCTGAAAATGAGATGTTTGAGGACAATATGTGGTGTGAGGTGGTTTGATCGAGTAAGTAATGTAAGGGTAAGAGAGATGTGTGGAAATAAAAAGAGTTTGGTTGAGAGAGCAGAAGAGGGTGTTTTGAAATGGTTTGGTTATATGGAGAGAATGAGTGAGAAAAGATTGACCAAGAGGATATATGTGTCAGAGGTGGAGGGAACGAGGAGAAGTGGGAGACCAAGTTGGAGGTGGAAAGATAGAGTGAAAAAGATTTTGAGTGCTCGGGGCCTGAACATGCAGGAGGGTGAAAGGCGTGCAAGGAATAGTGAACTGGATCGATGTGGTAAACCGTGGTCGACGTGCTGTCAATGGATTGAAGCAGGGCATGTGAAGCGTCTGGGGTAAACTATGGAAAGTTTTGTGGGTCTTGGATGTGGAAAGGGAGCTGTGGTTTCGGTGCATTATTACATGACAGCTAGAGACTGAGTGTTAACGAATGTGGCCTTTGTTGTCTTTTCCTAGCGCTACCTCGCGCACATGAGAGGGGAGGGGGTTGTTATTTCCATGTGTGACGGGGTGGCGATGGAAACAAATAAAGGCAGACAGTATGAATTATGTACATGTGTATATATGTATATGTCTGTGTGTATATATATGTGTACATTGAGATGTATAGGTATGTATATTTACGTGTGTGGACGTGTATATATATACATGTGTATGTGGGCGGGTTGGGCCATTCTTTCGTCTGTTTCCTTGCGCTACCTCGCAAACGCGGGAGACAGTGACAAAGCAAAATAAATAAGTAAATAAATGATTCATTGTGAGGTGCCTGAGGATTGACGGAATGCTTGCATAGTGCCATTGTACAAAGGCAAAGGGGATAAGAGTGCTCAAATTACAGAGGTATAAGTTTGTTGAGTTTCCCTGGTAAATTATATGGGAGGGTATTGATGGAGAGGGTGAAGGCATGTACAGAGCATCAGATTGGAGAAGAGTAGTGTGGTTTCAGAAGTGGTAGAGGATGTGTGGATCAGGTGTTTGCTTTGAAGAATGTATGTGAGAAATACTTAGAAAAACAAATGGATTTGTATGTAGCATTTATGGATCTGGAGAAGGCATATGATAGAGTTGATAGAGATGCTCTGTGGAAGGTACTAAGAATATATGGTGTGAGAGGCAAGTTGTTAGAAGCAGTGAAAAGTTTTTATCTTGGATGTAAGGCATGTGTACGTGTAGGAAGAGAGGAAAGTGATTGGTTCTAAGTGAATGTAGGTTTGCGGCAGGGGTGTGTGATATCTCCATGGTTGTTTAATTTGTTTATGGATGGGGTTGTTAGGGAGGTGAATTCAAGAGTTTTGGAAAGAGGGGCAAGCATGCAGTCTGTTGGGGATGAAAGAACTTGGGAAGTGAGTCAGTTGTTGTTCACTGATGATAGATCGCTGGTGGCTGATTCATGTGAGAAACTGCAGAAGCTGGTGACTGAGTTTGGTAAAGTGTGTGAAAGAAGAAAGTTAAGAGTAAATGTGAATAAGAGCAAGGTTATTAGGTACAGTAGGGTTGAGGGTCAAGTCAATTGGGAGGTAAGTTTGAATGGAGAAAAACTGGAGGAAGTGAAGTGTTTTAGATATCTGGGAGTGGATCTGGCAGCGGATGGAACCATGGAAGCGGAAGTAAATCATAGTGTGGGGGAGGGGGCGAAAATTCTGGGAGCCTTGAAGAATGTGTGGAAGTCGAGAACATTATCTCTAAAAGCAAAAATGGGTATGTTTGAAGGAATATTGGTTCCAACAATGTTGTATGGTTGCGAGGCGTTGGCTATGGATAGAGTTGTGCTCAGGAGGGTGGATGTGCTGAAAATGAGATGTTTAAGGACAATATGTGGTGTGAGGTGGTTTGATCAAGTAAGTAATGTAAAGGTAAGAGAGATGTGTTGAAATAAAAAGAGTGTGGTTGAGAGAGCAGAAGAGGGTGTTTTGAAATGGTTTGGTTATATGGAGAGAATGCGTGAGGAAAGATTGACCAAGAGGATATATGTGTCAGAGGTGGAGGGAACGAGGAGAAGTGGGAGACCAAATTGGAGGTGGAAAGATGGAGTGAAAAAATTTTGTGATCGGGGCCTGAACATGCAGGAGGGTGAAAGGCGTGCAAGGAATAGAGTGAATTGGATCAATGTGGTATACCGTGGTCGACGTGCTGTCAGTGGATTGAATCAGGGCATGTGAAGCGTCTGGTGTAAACCATGGAAAGTTGTGTGGGGCCTGGATGTGAAAAGGGAGCTGTGGTTTCGGGCATTATTGCATGACAGCTGGAGACTGAGTGTGAACGAATTGGGGCCTTTGTTGTCTTTTCCTGGCGCTGCCTCGTTCACATGAGGGGGGGAGGGGGATGTTATTCCATGTGTGGCGGGTTGGCAATGGGGGTGAGTAGGGGCAGACAGTGTGAATTGTGTGTATATGTGTGTGTGTGTGTGTATGTGTGTACTTTGGGATGTGTGGGTGTGTATGTTTGTGGGGGTGGGTTGGGCCATTTCTTTCGTCTGTTTCCTTGCGCTACCTCGCAGGCGCGGGAGAAAGCGACAAAGCAATATATATATATATATATATATATATATATATATATATATATATATATATATACATACATTTCGAAAGCAAAATATGTACAAATGGTTATTTTTAATGTTCCTCGATATATTTTTGATTGATGGTTGAGTCTAAGGAAGTAAAGAATACAAAAGTACATTTGAACCATTCAAGATAGACTTCACAATGGCATAAAAGTGACATTAAATATATGAGCACAGTTGCCAGCAAAATTAGAATATAAGATTAGTTACAAATTTTAAGTCCATTGGCACCTAGTAAATTCCACAAACCTAACCTTGCTTCGAAAGATCTTTTGTTTAACATTTGGTAAGACCGTATTTTTTACGTTGTTCAAGTCTATAATTGAATGCGTGTTTGACTTATAACCATAAGTAGTTTTTATAATTCGCATACGTTTTTGTTGACTCGTCCCACTTCAATACGTATAAACGCTTAAGGTAGAAAATGTTTAAGCTACACACTAAAAATAACATTTTCAATAATAGCTAACCATTCACGTTTTCTTTTTCAAACAGTAGCATTAACCAGCATAGTCGTTCGTTGAAAGTGTGGACCGTAGGATCTGTTGCATTCTCATAAGTGTAATGATTACATTGTTGCCTTTCTCTCTTGATGTTATCCATAAGACTTTATTTTACATTGAGTTTTCCACCCTATCTCGTCCAAACTGTCCTGGCGACTTTGAAAAGAGGCGCATCGCATATAAACCCCCCCAAGAAAGATTGTAAAACGTGTAGTTCAGTCTTAACATTTCCTTTATTGACAAAATTATGTAATGGTACTAACCCCAAATATTAGAAAAAAAATCCATGATAGACTGGTGTCACTAGCTAACATCCCTTCCCTCCGGGATACCTACGGTGGCTCATGACTGATGAGGTAACGAAAGGCTGTAAAGAGGTATGTTGAAGTCTGATGACAAACCATTGGGTTCAACGTTTATTTATGCTTACCCTTAAAAGTATCCTTTTTCTCTATAAACAAAACTTTTTGGTTTTCATTTTAGAAGCTTAGGGGTAAGTTAAATTCTTAAGGCTCATAACTGTATTTCTACTGAATTTACGTTTGGTTCCACATATATTTAACGCTTTTCCACTAATGTAATCCTCTTTGATAGAAAATTAATGTAATGAATCATGACGATTGATCCTTATTATTCAATCGACCAACGAATATCTCTCTTCTATGAAAGGAATGTCCTCAAGACTCTGTTTCCCAGTTCTTTCACCTTCACCAGAATCACTTCTTTCTTCCGTGCCTGAGTGTCGCCCATCTGTCCCTTACATACGTTATTCCATTCACTCAACAGGATACTGTGATCAGACTCGCTCCATTCTGTTGCTCATATTCAAGCCACCTGAATACGTAAGTCTTTTTGTTTTCTTCGACCCATTCCTCTCGCCACATCCAAACCCTTTATTCTTTTTCATGTTTTTCGCTCTACCAGCATCATGATTTTTTCCTGACAACGTTTTCTTCTGAAGTTCATTGCCGTTTGTCGCCATGGAAGATCACATTCACAGCTCTTGTTTAGTTTCTCTGTAGGATGAAGTTCGGGAACATTACACCTTCCATAACACCCCGCTCCCTTCCCTTCCCTTCTTGTCCTGGGGATGAAGGTCGTGAGTGAAAATAATGACAAGCAACACACAACATGCTGTCGCCATGTTCGTGTAGACTTCCCAGTTTTGGTCATAAGGGTCTTCATGCATCGTGGGAGGAAAAGATTTTGGCCAGTTTTGTTTGCATGTGTTCCCCCTTGGCACACGTTTGGCTGCTGCTTCCCCACAGGTTCTGTGTGGGGAACAGCCACTCGAGGATTGGCCGTTATGATATACTTCCTCCTTTCCCCCGAACAGCTAAGATGTGGAATTCTCTTCCCTCGCTCGTCTCTTCTTATAACATTTCTTCTTTAAAAGAGTCAAGTCTACAAACACTTGCTCAGTCCTGTTCAACTTATTCTTTCTCTCTAATTTCTTTTCCCCTTCATTAAAGGTAAGCCTTCATTTTGGGTCGTGTTATTTGGCCCGTCACTATATACAATTCTAACAAGATGTCCAGTGAAAGAGAAGGGAAGGGAGTTAAGAGACAGAGATGTAAAAGGTGTTAAGGGACAGAGAATATTGGGCATCTATCAAACACGCTTGACGTGGGTGATGGACGAAGGACGTGTATAGATAATTTGTTCATCTCTCTCACTCTTACCCTGTCTGTCTGTCTGTCTGTTCCCCAGTTGAGAATTGTTTCCTTATCAAAGCTTTACTTTGTTTTCCTCAGGTTGCAGCTGTGGATTATCCTGGAGTAGAAAGAGGCTTGTCGATACTAAGTTATTTTCTACACTGAATCCCAAGGTCATGTCAGAGGTGAGTCCAACCAATAGCTCCTGCCAGTCCATGTTCTTGTTGACGAATCTACGTATCCTGGCTTGCTGTGAATGAATTCTTTGACGTCAGAATCACGTGATCATGCCTATGTCAACAAACCTGTGTTCAATATCGACTTCTCATCCGTATTATCTTTTTCTTCAGGACAAAATCCTTCATGAGCGCCAGACGTGAGAGCGGCTGGGAGGGAACCTATGAGCCTCGCATCCAGGACCCAGTTTCGTGCCACTGCTTCACCACCAGGTAAGGTACCCTAGCATTACTAGTTCACCTGATGGAGACCTCAAACATCAGGTATTCAGGAGGGTAACCACCAAGATTAGAAACATTGTGGAGGGTCATTTACAGCATTGGGCTGCAGGAGCCTGGGGAGAGGAAGTCCTATATGTACCACCAGGGTCCTTTCCTAGGAGAGTGTTCTGCGTGCTCATTGGTTGTTACGTGGTACTGGGGGCAGGTAGTTGTAGTGTCCTGTCTTGGCCCGTCCTTGGTAATCGATGCTTTGGTGATGTGTAACCATCTTGTGTTTTCTTGCTCGCGGAGTAATAATCTTGCAGATTTGAAAGTTATCTCTCTCAGATGAAAAAAAAGATATATATCCAATGTTGACGGTTCAGCGCGGAGAGGAAAAAAATGTTCTGATCAGGAGACGTCACGGTGCTGAAGGTACTGGGATTAGTAGTAGATTGAACGGGTGAGGTACCGTGGCCTTCGGTGACGTACTGTGGCTTTGGGTGAGGTACCGTGGCTTGTGGGTGAGGTACTGTGGCTTGTGGGTGAGGTACCGTGGCTTGTGGTGAGACCCAGTGCCTTATGGCGAGGTACCGTGGCTTTGGGCGAGGTACCGTGGCTTGTGGGTGAGGTACCGTGGCTTGTGGGTGAGGTACCGTGGCTTGTGGTGAGGCACAGTGGCTTGTGGTAAGGCACCGCGGCTTGTGCCGTAATGGGAATTGCGCAAGGTGTTAAGCGACGTAAGATTGTTGTAGACGTGCTTGTCTTTAAAATCTATGATATACGAGACATGGAAAAAAAAGGAGACATCATGATACGTTTGTGTGTGTACAGTTCTTGAACAGGCGTGAATACGTGTGTGTACACGACACACACACACACACACACACACACACACACACACACGAGAGAGAGAGAGAGAGAGAGAGAGAGAGAGAGAGAGAGAGAGAGAGAGAGAGAGAGAGAGAGGCATCTATATCCGACCCTCTGGCATGCACTGTCGGCGAACGAATTAGGTCCCCACCCACCTCCTTTTACAGGATCCGAGGTCACACTAATCTCCCACTCCATGACCGCACCGTGTTGTCCCCATGAGATACTACATACACAATGTCTAGAGGATCTGATCCAATCTCTCTCTCTCTCTCTCTCTCTCTCTCTCTCTCTCTCTCTCTCTCTCTCTCTCTCTCTCTCTCTCACCCGTCATAGCAAAGTGTACCTCCTTCACCTGGCGGGTCCTACCAGTACTTCCTGTACCTGGCGGGTCCTACCAGTACTTCCTGTACCTGGCGGGTCCTACCAGTACTTCCTGCACCTGGCGGGTCCTACCAGTACTTCCTGCACCTGGCGGGTCCTACCAGTACTTCCTGTACCTGGCGGGCCATACCAGTACTTCCTGCACCTGGCGGGTCCTACCAGTACTTCCTGCACCTGGCGGGTCCTACCAGTACTTTCTGCACCTGGCGGGTCCTACTAGTACTTCCTGCACCTGGCGGGTCCTACCTAGTACTTCCTGTACCTGGCGGGTCCTACCAGTACCTCCCGTACCTGGTGGGTCCTACCGGTACCTCCTGTACCTGGCGGGTCCTACCAGTACCTACCTATTCCTTCCCAGCTCCAACTTCACACTTGGTTCTGGAGAGTCTTGGCCGCGGGACGAGTCCCTCAAAGCTCCACACACTGGAAGACGACGTGGGAATAATTCACATCCATCTCGTGACTGGGACACCCTCAGCGTGTAAACCATCATGGTTGCTGTGTTATTCACCTCATCAGTGGCCGGCCAAGTCTGTACTGAGCGTCGCCGTGTATGATTCACTCATCCTCCAGTATTTTTGGCGTGACGAAATATCTTACCATTTGCGTCTGAGTACGAAGAAATGAAATTAGGGTTTACACACAATGTGTAGGGATACGTACACACATTTACAGGTACTTGATAAAGAATTACGCTCATGTAAACAGCGTCTTTGAGACTTATTCCAATCGTAGAATGTTATTCCCAGTTCCCTCATCAAGCATTGTCTAAGAGGCACAGTCTGAGTATGTTGCTCTTGCCCAGCGCATTACAAAACCGAGAAGATGTGACGATATAATGTTGCCTTGGGGTCACCACAAGACGGCAGCACTGTGACCAAGACATCACATAAGACTTTCGATGCGGCAGAACCTCCGTGAATCAGACCGAAGAGGATAGGTCGTCCTAACCACACACCTCCCTTACACCAGGCAGTTGATCCTTAGAGGGGCTCCCCACGAATGCCTTCCTCTAGGGCCCCCATCGCGCGAATACTTCCACCCCCCATTCCAAGGACGGCCGCCCCCCCAACACGAAGAAGAAGAAGACCTGCTATTTCTTCCCCTCTGGTCAGTCATGAGGTCACGCCACAGAAACTCCCAGCCCTCCGCCTGAAGTGGAAATGACCACCACATCCCTGACTTCACTTCACGTGGACGAGACTGCCTCGGTTTTCCCCAATGCCTCAGATTTTGCCCCAGTGTCTTCCCTTCTGGGGAAAGTCCCAGAGCGTTATCACTTGAGTGGCAAGGCACAGAGGTTGGCCTCGTGCCGCAGATCCTGGGCTTCGAATAGCAGGCAGGTCTGCCGTCGTGCGAGACTGTGACGAGCGTCGGTGTGGACGTGCTCCTCCTCCTCCTCCTCCCTAGGGGATGGATGAGGCTGTGATAGACCAGGCGCTTGTTGCATGAGCAGTGACAACCTCGTCCTTCAGTGCCTGTCAAGATTGCCTTTGTGGCTCCACCAACTTGACAATTTTGCACACACACACACACACACACACACACACACACAAGTCGATGCATTTCCTTCGTTTGTGCCGACACACGGGTCACGTTTTCTGTTGAGGACTGAGTCGATATCGGCAATTTTCATTAGACGGTGTTTGCAAAGGCTCGGCCTACCTAGAGGCCATTTTCATTACCTGAAATACCTTGATTTGACCCCGGGGAGGAAAGGTCAACCCCGTCAACATATGCGACCGATTCCTTCATAGTTCGGCGTGCTTAAATTTTTCACCAGTAGTTCATACGTATTCGCCATTTCTCGCGATAGCGAGGTAGCGTCAAGAACAGATGACTGAGCCTTAGAGGGAAAACTCCTCGCTTGGCCCTCTTCTCTGTTTCTTCTCTTGGAAAAGTGAAAACGGTAGGGGGAGGGGGAGGGGCGGATTTCTAGCGCTCCGCTCCCTCCCCTTTTTAGTCGCCTTCTACGACACTCAGGGATACGTGGGAAGTATTCTTTCTCCCCTATCCCCAGGGATATTGTAATTATTATTATTTATTATTATTATTATCATTATTATCATTATTGTTATTATCATTATCATTATTTCAACCTTTTCTCATTCTATATGTTCCTCACACCGAAAGAAACTCTGTCCATACTGTATCTCTCTCTCCCTCACACTATATGAGAGCCTCTTTCAGTAGCGTAAGCTATCCACAGCATAACCTCCTCCCTACCCCACAGTAAATCATCCTACCCCACAGTAAATCATCCTACCCCACAGTAAATCATCCTACCCCACAGTAAATCAGCCTACCCCACAGTAAATCATCCTACCCCACAGTAGATCATCCTACCCCACAGTAGATCATCCTACCCCACAGTAAATCATCCTACCCCACAGTAAATCAGCCTACCCCACAGTAAATCATCCTACCCCACAGTAAATCAGCCTACCCCACAGTAAATCATCCTACCCCACAGTAGATCATCCTACCCCACAGTAAATCATCCTACCCCACAGTAAATCAGCCTACCCCACAGTAGATCATCCTACCCCACAGTAGATCATCCTACCCCACAGTAAATCATCCTACCCCACGGCATGACAGACCACCCCACAATAGCCCCCTCCCCACTCCCCCCTTCCACCTTTTCCTCCGCTCGAATCCAGAGTGCCTTCACCTTCCCTCACACTAGAAACCACCCTCCCCCCATACACCAACTCCACAAAACCTCTCTCTCACACACACACAAACTCACAACTTTAATTGAATTCGGTCGCAAAATGTCGGACTTGGCGAGACCTTCAGCCAAATTTTCTCCCTTTTTTTTTTTTTTTTCCTTTTTTGCATTTTTCCCCGTTTTCTCTCCCAGTGTTGCCAGACTTTGCCGGTGCGTCGCGCGCGCGCGCGCGCGCGCGCAGTCATCATTTATCTCGGTGATGACGTGGAGAGAGAGAGAGAGAGAGAGAGAGAGAGAGAGAGAGGTGGTTGGGTTAGGGGGTCTAAGCAGCAATATTATATGCTCTTAAAAGTTTTAATGTGGTTGTCATATATATATATATATATATATATATATATATATATATATATATATATATATATATATATATATATTCTTTCTTTCATACTATTTGCCATTTCCCGCATTAGCGAGGTAGCGTTAAGAACAGAGGGACTGGGCCTTTGAGGGAATATCCTCACCTGGCCCCCTTCTCTGTTCCTTCTTTTGGAAAATTAGAAAAAAATGAGAGGGGAGGATTTCCAGCCCCCGCTCCCCTTTTAGTCGCCTTCTACGACACGCAGGGAATGCGTGGGAAGTATTCTTTCTCCCCTATCCCCAGGGATATATATATATATATATATATATATATATATATATATATATATATATATATATATATATATATTTTTTTTTTTTTAATTTTTTTATTATACTTTGTCGCTGTCTCCCGCGTTTGCGAGGTAGCGCAAGGAAACAGACGAAAGAAATGGCCCACCCCCCCCCCCCATACACATGTATATACATACGTCCACACACGCAACTATACATACCTACACAGCTTTCCATGGTTTACCCCAGACGCTTCACATGCCCTGCTTCAATCCACTGACAGGACGTCAACCCCGGTATACCACATCGCTCCAATTCACTCTATTCCTTGCCCTCCTTTCACCCTCCTGCATGTTCAGGCCCCGATCACACAAAATCTTTTTCACTCCATCCTTCCACCTCCAATTTGGTCTCCCTCTTCTCCTTGTTCCCTCCACCTCCGACACATATATCCTCTTGGTCAATCTTTCCTCACTCATCCTCTCCATGTGCCCAAACCACTTCAAAACACCCTCTTCTGCTCTCTCAACCACGCTCTTTTTATTTCCACACATCTCTCTTACCCTTACGTTACTCACTCGATCAAACCACCTCACACCACACATTGTCCTCAAACATCTCATTTCCAGCACATCCACCCTCCTGCGCACAACTCTATCCATAGCCCACGCCTCGCAACCATACAACATTGTTGGAACCACTATTCCTTCAAACATACCCATTTTTGCTTTCCGAGATAATGTTCTCGACTTCCACACATTCTTCAAGGCCCCCAGGATTTTCGCCCCCTCCCCCACCCTATGATCCACTTCCGCTTCCATGGTTCCATCCGCTGCCAGATCCACTCCCAGATATCTAAAACACTTCAATTCCTCCAGTTTTTCTCCATTCAAACTCACCTCCCAATTGACTTGACCCTCAACCCTACTGTACCTAATAACCTTGCTCTTATTCACATTTACTCTTAACTTTCTTCTTCCACACACTTTTCCAAACTCAGTCACCAGCTTCTGCAGTTTCTCACATGAATCAGCCACCAGCGCTGTATCATCAGCGAACAACAACTGACTCACTTCCCAAGCTCTCTCATCCCCAACAGACTTCATACTTGCCCCTCTTTCCAAAACTCTTGCATTTACCTCCCTAACATATATATATATATATATATATATATATATATATATATATATATATATATATAGAGGTCCCTGGATGCTTTATGGAACACAGGACGTTGCTTCTTCACACCGTAGTCATCTGTTATAACGTTTAACGAGTGTGTCCAGGAAGAGACTGGAAGATGGTGTTATGACACTGTATCACGTAACTAAACATCTTACACCCTCATCACACGAGCCATTAGAACACTCTGGGGGAAGTTATATATATATATATATATATATATATATATATATATATATATATATATATATATATAGTCAGCCACAGGTGGCTATGTCTTAATGAATTAGATGTAATCTGAATCCCATCAGAGAGAGAGTTAGTGGGAAGGAAGGAGGAGTAAGTGGCACTTTTCCCACGAGCAAGGGCGAAATAAACAGATGAAAAACGGGTGTGGGGGGCGGCGGCATAGAGCAGGCAATCCATAGCCATTGTGAAGTCCATTACAGTAATCACTTTGGGCGCGTCACAAGTTGTGTTGTCAAGTCTCGTGTTGGCTAAACAGGACGAGACTATATACAGCGGCCGTCGCGCCACGCGAGAACTTTTCTATTAAGTTACAAAGGCAATCTTCCCCTCCTCCTCCTCCTCCTCCAACACTCAGGGAGGAGCCCCATGCTTTTTTTTTTTACCTCTCTCTCTCTCTCTCTCTCTCTCTCTCTCTCTCTCTCTCTCTCTCTCTCTCTCTCTCTCCCGGCCTGTGGTGCGGCACCTGTGTACTCCCCGTGGATAAATTCACCGTTATTGGGTTTCACGCGTGTCGTTAGGCATGTGCGGTGCGAGAAATGACTGAATTGTGACTAAAATGTAACTTAAATATAACTGAAATGTAACTAGAATATAACTGAAATGTAACTAAAATATAATTGAAATGTAACTTAAATGTAATTGAAATGTAATTGAAATGTAACTGAAATGTAACTGAAGCGTTACTGAAGTGAAATGTAATGCATTCGTAAATGAAATTATGTTCCATTTACCCCATAAACAATGACCGGTGAGGACAAGACTGACCCAAGACACTCCCGGTGAGGACAAGACTGACGCAAGACACTCCCGGTGAGGACAAGACTGACGCAAGACACTCCCGGTAAGGACAAGACTGACGCAAGACACTCCCGGTGAGGACAACACTGGGTCATCCCCTGACCCTACGGACGACACCACCTGCTCAACACTTGACCTGACCTGCCCTGGGAGTGACCTCTCACAGGGAGCACAGGAGCAGATGGTGTCCCTCCAACACAATCCATAGTTGACAGGAGTGTCCCTCCAACACCTGCTTCAGTGATGGAAGCGTTCCTCCAACACCCCGCTACAGAGACAGAAGCATTCCTCCAACACCCTCCACAGAGACAGAGGCGCCCCTCCAACACCCTCCGCAGAGACAGAGGCGCCCCTCCAACACCCTCCACAGAGACAGAGGAGCCCCTCCAACACCCTCCGCAGAGACAGAGGCGCCCCTCCAACACCCTCCACAGAGACAGAGTCGCCCCTCCCAGCAGCCTCAGTTATACTAATAGACTTTTACAGGGAACCAGACGAGGAAATGCCAGAAATGCGAAATTAAATTCTTCGAAATATTTTCCCTGACGATTATCATTTTTTCCCCATCCCCGGCTGTTCCCCTCTCCCACCGCCGGTACCTGAAGCACTCGGGAAGAGTTGTGGATATATATATATATATATATATATATATATATATATATTTTTTTTTTTTTTTTTTTTTTTTTTTTTTTTATACTTTGTCGCTGTCTCCCGCGTTTGCGAGGTAGCGCAAGGAAACAGACGAAAGAAATGGCCCAACCCCCCCCCCATACATACACACGTCCACACACGCAAATATACATACCTACACAGCTTTCCATGGTTTACCCCAGACGCTTCACATGCCTTGATTCAATCCACTGACAGCACGTCAACCCCTGTATACCACATGACTCCAATTCACTCTATTCCTTGCCCTCCTTTCACCCTCCTGCATGTTCAGGCCCCGATCACACAAAATCTTTTTCACTCCATCTTTCCACCTCCAATTTGGTCTCCCTCTTCTCCTCGTTCCCTCCACCTCCGACACATATATCCTCTTGGTCAATCTCTCCTCACTCATTCTCTCCATGTGCCCAAACCATTTCAAAACACCCTCTTCTGCTCTCTCAACCACGCTCTTTTTATTTCCACACATCTCTCTTACCCTTACGTTACTTACTCGATCAAACCACCTCACACCACACATTGTCCTCAAACATCTCATTTCCAGCACATCCATCCTCCTGCGCACATCTCTATCCATAGCCCACGCCTCGCAACCATACAACATTGTTGGAACCACTATTCCCTCAAACATACCCATTTTCGCTTTCCGAGATAATGTTCTCGACTTCCACACATTTTTCAAGGCTCCCAAAATTTTCGCCCCCTCCCCCACCCTATGATCCACTTCCACTTCCATGGTTCCATCCGCTGACAGATCCACTCCCAGATATCTAAAACACTTCATGTCAGAGGAGCCTTCTCGACATGGGTTGAAATCACCAGTGGAATGCTGCAGGGTTCTGCCCTGGGACCTTTACTCTTTTTGATCCACGTGGATGACTTGCCAGAAGGCATGGACTCTCACCTGAATTTGTTTGCCGATGATGCAGTGGTCGTGAGGGGAAAGGGATGTGTTGGAAATGAAAGGTTGGAGGACAATATGTGGTGTGAGGTGGTTTTGTCGAGTAAGTAATGACAGGGTCAGAGAGATGTGTGGTAATAAAAAGAGTGTGGTTGAGAGAGCAGAAGAGGGTGTGTTGAAATGGATTGAACATATAGAGAGAATGAGTGAGGAGAGGTTGACAAAGAGGATATATGTGTCAGAGGTGACGGGAACAAGGAGAAGCGGAAGACCAAATTGGAGGTGGAAGGATGGAGTGAAAAAGATTTTGAGGGATCGGGGCCTGAACATACAGGAGGGTGAGAGGCGTGCAAGGAATAGAGTGAATTGGAACGATGTGGTATACCGTGGTCGACGTGCTGTCGTAGGACTGAACCAGGGCATGTGAAACTTTCCACACATGGAAAGGTGTGTGGGGTCAGGATGTGGATAGGGAGCTGTGGTTTCGGTGCATTGCTCATGACAACTGGAAACCTGTGGCCTTATATTTGTTTGTTTTCCTGGCGCTACATCGCTGAAGTAGGGGATGACGGTACTGTTTCCTGTGGGGCGGGGTTGCGCCGAGAATGGATGAAGGTAGGCAAATGTGAATGTATATATATATATATATATATATATATATATATATATATATATATATATATATATATTATTATTATTCTGTTTCCCATTTTAGAAAGTTAATACAAGGAGGGGAGGATTTCTGGCCCCCCGCTCCCGTCCCCTCTAGTCGCTTTCTACGACACGCGAGGAATACGTGGGAAGTATTCTTTCACCCCTATCCCCAGGGATAATATACATATATATACATATACACATACACACACATACACATACATACGCACATATACACACACACACACACACATACATATATATACATATGAGAAATGTAAGAAACAATTTAGAAAGGGGAGGGAGCTGGGGGGGCTGGAAATCCTCCCCTCTCGTTTTTAATTTTCCAAAAGAAGGAACGGAGAATGGGGCCAGGTGAGGATATTCCTTCTAAGGCTCAGTTCTCTGTTCTTGACGCTACCTCGCTAACGCGGGAAATGGCGAATATGTATGAATATATATATATATATATATATATATATATATATATATATATGTGTGTGTGTGTGTGTGTGTGTGTGTGTGTGTGAGGGTGGGGGGGAGAGAAGTGAGAAAGATTACTGCCCACTTATGTCCTGCGTGTCGTAGAAGGGGGGGGGGGGGGTTAGGGGGTTGGGAATTTTCCCCTCCTGTATTACTTTCCAAACACGAAGGGGTTGTGGCAAGAGCCAAATAACGATCTTTCCAAAGGCTCGGCCATCTGTTCTGTGCGCTACCTCGCTCACGCAGGAAATATCGGACAGCGTATGAGAAGAGAACGGGCGTCAAGAAAGCAGTTCCCATTCTCTTTAATCTCATTCCGCGATCGTCTCGGTACAGAATTATTACGAAACTGTTCGTCTGTCCCTCTTTCCGACCTGATCAATCGGCAGCTGATTCTCCAGCTAATTGAGCACTTACTTCGCCTCCTCGTTTTCCCTCCAAATATATAAACACAAATGTAGCTGTTTTCTCGCCACCCCGTCACTCGCATCTTGCCACTGAGGATATGGACCCCAAGTGGATAAGCCAATTCATACACACCACTGTGTAGACCTGGGTCACACACCCACCACTGTGTGGACCTGGGTCACACACCCACCACTGTGTGGACCTGGGTCACACACCCACCACTGTGTGGACCTGGGTCACACACCCACCACTGTGTGGACCTGGGTCACACACCCACCACTGTGTGGACCTGGGTCACACACCCACCACTGTGTGGACCTGGGTCACACACCCACCACTGCGTGGACCTGGGTCACACATCTACCACTGTGTGGACCTGGGTCACACACCCACCACTGTGTGGACCTGGGTCACACATCCACCACTGTGTGGACCTGGGTCACACATCCACCACTGTGTGGACCTGGGTCACACACCCACCGCTGTGTGGACCTGGGTCACACACCCACCACTATGTGGACCTGGGTCACACACCCACCACTGTGTGGACCTGGGTCACACATCTACCACTGTGTGGACCTGGGTCACACATCTACCACTGTGTGGACCTGGGTCACACATCTACCTCTGTGTGGACCTGGGTCACACATCTACCACTGTGTGGACCTGGGTCACACATCTACCTCTGTGTGGACCTGGGTCACACATCTACCACTGTGTGGACCTGGGCCACATACCCACCACTGTGTGGACCTGGGTCACACAACAACCACTGTGGGTCACACAACAACCACTGTGGGTCACACACCAACCACTGTGTGGACCTGGGTCACACGTCCACCACAGTGCCAACATGGAGCGCACACACACACACACACACACACACACACACACACACACACACACATCACTATTGGCAGGCTGGGTCACACTTTGCAGACATTTAGTCCTGGCCACAAGTTCTGCATTGTTAGTCTCGCCAATAACTTTTTGAAGACCCCGGGCGCGGCCGCCCTGCATGTCAAGTAAGTCTGGTAATTCCCATAATTGTGTGCAACACACAAGTTGTTGTGTATGGACAACCCGCCTCATTCAATTTAAACCCAAGTCATTGTTTCTGGGAGAGGGAAGGAGGGGAGTGTATTCTTCTGTTTCTTTGCTCTCTCTCTCTCTCTCTCTCTCTCTCTCTCTCTCTCTCTCTCTCTCTCTCTCTCAGGGTCGTTGTAATTTGATAATGCAAGGGCTTCTTCAGCACCACCCACCACCACTCCCTCCCTCTCCCTTCCTCCTGGCTCGGAGGAAGAAAGTCGCCCTCGGGAGTTGAGGCTTAATTTGCCAATTGTGCTATTTCGAGAGAAATTTAGTCGGGAGAAGCCGATTAAGACGGCATGAAGGAGGACGCGGGAGAAAGTCACAGTGGCTGTCCCTTGCAAGCGAGAGGGTCATCAGAGGAGCAGGGTAGTCCTCCTACCAGCAGATCGACAGCAACGCGAAATGTGTCGTCTCTTGATGATGCATGTTGAATACAGATGTGAGCGAACTGGTGGTGTGTATGTATCTCTCCAAAGTGGCTTGGGGGGAACCGAACGTGTCCTGGTATATCAAGGTTATAATGGTACGGTGGATTTGTTTTTATTTTGGTCACTAGAGAACACTCGCAGGCATACAGATGATTACAGACACTGGCGCAGGTGCATACATGAATACAGATGCGTGCACACACACACACACACACACACACACACACACACACACACACAGAACCGTCTGTTATGTACAGGAAAAAGATGATCAGAAAGCAATTGGGAGACTCCTCATAGAGGAGAGAATACCTAAGTGAAAGCCAACACGGTTTTAGGGAGAGGTGGTCATGTGTAATGAGGCCCTTCAGTTTTCTACGAGGGAACAAACTCTGTTTTAAGGCAAATGAAAAGGCCAGAGGGATTAGTTGCATCTGGACTTTCTCAAAGCCTTTGACACTGTCCCGCATGTGAGGCTGCTTAAGAAGCTGGACCACTTGGCAGGAAAAGACAGGGAGGCCCCATCGATGGACAGAAGATCCTGTCAGTGGATGGGACGCCAAAGACGCATGTTAGAGGCGCCCTCTCGACATGGGTTAAAATCACCAGGGGCGTGCCGCAGGGTTCTGATCTGGGACCATTACTCTTTTCGATGCATTTCAATGACTTGCCAGAAAGCATGGACTTCTTGCCTGAATATGTTTGCAGATGATGCAGTGAGTGATCACGAGGAGGGAAAGTGAAAAGCGAGAAGGACTGCATCAACTTACAACGGGACCTCGACATACTCAGGAGTTGGTCTGATACTTGGTTGATATCATCCAGCCAGAGACAAGCTGCAGGAACGTGTGTGTGTGTGTGTGTGTGTGTTGGACTTGGGCGTTGACGTCGTCTCTAACCTGTCACCAGAACCCCACATCCGGGGAGTAGTAAAGGAGAATAACTGTCTACTGGCAAATGTCAGAATAGAACTCAGGAATATGGATAAGGGAAATCTTCAGCAAGCTGTTCGCATCATACGTCAGGCCAGAACTGGAGTGTGCTTCTCGGGTTTGGTCAGCGCGCTTGACGCATGTATGAGTGGCCGGGAGGGTGACATAATGGTAACTTTTTTTTTGTTTTTGAATCAGGGTGACGATAATGTGAGCAGTTCGTAGAAAGCTGCAGGGATAGAACAACCAGAGGATGTAAGTAATTCTATGATAAAAGTGAATTAATCTTATAATGTGGTGGACAAATGGAATAAAGTACATGAGGGCGTTGTCAAATACGGATAACATAACAGCAATTTAAGAAAGTTGTATTAGGGTTGAGACGATTTAAGAGGCGAGGCCCCACATGTGTAAAACTACCTCCCCCGTGTAGCGCAAATTGGTGTAGCACACACACACACACACGTCTGAGGGGCCATATCTTTCTCCTCAATCCTTCACTTGTGGCGTTCCACATTTCACAACAGTACAGAGTCCTTGTGTATCAGATGTCCTGATGGGCACATCCGCCCCCCATGGAACCACCTTAACGACTCTTACCATAGGTGTTAAAGCCTTACAACACCTCACCTAACTCCATCACCACCCCTCCAGTACACCCTCAGCAATCTAGGGAACTGTACTGCCCGTCAACCACGTCCCCATCAAACCAAAACCATCGCTAGGCCAAGTTAGCCTCGCTTCCAGTCCTGTCTCACTTGCCTCCCTTACCCCTCTCCAGGGTGCCCACTCCACCAGGCTGCTTCTCGGTGTCACTCTGGACAACAGACTTAAGGTGGAGGGAAACACGTCAGGATCATTATCAAGTCCTTCAGCTGGTGTCCATATATCTTCCGCGGACCCAGGACATTTGGACTACATCATAACGAGGGAGCATCCACACGATTTTCTTCAGAAACTCAATTATGTCTCCTCCACCAAGTGGTCTTTGACCACCACCTCCTCCCTATCCGCCACACAACAGGAGCTGTTAGAAAAAGATGTAGAAAACGGCATACAAGGTCGACCTCGGTCCTCCTCCACGCCACCTGTTGAGAGGCGCGCAGCACACTGACCTTCCTGACCTCTCGTCCATCACCTGGACCTCATCAGCCTGCTCAGAGGGGAACTACCCTACCAACCACGCCACCGTCAACTTCTTGCCACAGAGATCCCCCGTTCCCGAGTCACAGTTCGGAGCCACAACAGCATCAAAGGTCGTAGCGAGCTCGTACAGACATCTACATGAACAGTCCCTCAGGGGCCGGCCAGGGTCGAGCACAAAGGTTCAAATGCTGGTTGTGGCCGTCGGCCTACACCCACCCCAGGTGTTCATCCTCCCCTCGTGGCTCGACAATAGATGGGTACCTAGCTAGTGTGTGTGGGTGTGCATAGGAGTATAGACATGATACATATATACAAGGTCAAGAGACGCGGGCAGTACGAACGTAAAATTTCTCATCACACAAATAGCAATCACACACACACACACACACACACACACACACACACACACACACACACTTTCACTGACAAACAGATTGAAAGATAAACCCTAACCTTTGGGCCACATCAACACATGAAGCTTCGGTCGCTCCACAAATTCAAGCGCAAATCGACCTTCCAAAGTGTCTTTCAAAGCGAGATCATCTTTGAGGTAGGCGGACAGAAGAAAATGGAGATTTCAGATGGATTAAACTTCCGTCTGTTCTGTGGGAAATGAACAGATGACGAATCGAACACACACACACACATACACCCTCCTCCCTTACCACCCCTCCACAAGGCTGAGATTACCGTGTTGGTGGAACCGAGGAAAACCTTTACGTGAAGCGTAGATCTTATCGGCCTGGTTCTCCATTTGAAGTGGAGGAAATAACGCAAATAGACATTATGTAGCTTAGGAAATAAGGTAAATACGACACACGTATAAGATAGAAGGGTTTAGGTTGGGGGAGGGAGAAGGGGGAAATAAGATCAATGATCAAAGTTCAACAGGTCCATTTTTTTAAACTCGACCTGATAAAACCATGTCGTTTTAGGAACAATATTATCCTCAGTGACTTGTTTTCTGTCATGTTCTCAACCTCAGACACTGGACAAAGCCCTGAAGTCCCTTGTATGATGGCCCTAACTCCAGGCTCTCTGCCGTAAAGGCAGCCCTGTAGGCTGGACCTAACTACTACTTTGGCCTAGATCCTTCGACATTCTGTTCCAAGACTTCCAGTCAACCCGACTTTAGTTTGTCTTAGTTTCCCGTTCCTGGAAGTGGTTCATCCTTCCAGACTTTGACGCCTCAGTGTTCCAGTCTGCCCCAGACCACTCCAGGTTGGTCCCAGTTACTCGTAGCCGATATGCAGACAGGCAAGAACATGTAAACCCCCCCCTGGAATTTCCACTTTGTTCCTTGAATACACCAGTATCTCTAAATGCTTTATTCTGCCCTTGAATATTCCATTTTACCCCAAATATTATATTTTATCCTCGAATATTCCATTCTATTACTAGATGTTCCAGTCGTCTTCGTAATACTTCTGTGTATTGCAACTACATCCGTCTGTTAGCCAAATACTCCAGTCTACATGCGAATACTCCAGTTTACACCCACGCACTCCAGTCATTTTCCAGTCTACTTGCGAATACTCCAGTTTACACCCACACACACCAGTCATTTCCCAGTCTACTTGCTAATACTCCAGTTTACACAACCAGTCATTTTCCAGTATTCCAGTTTACCGTCAGGTATTCTAGTTTGCTCCAGTATTCCAATCCTCCCTCGTAAATACTCCAGTTTGTCTCCAAATACACCGAATGATCGAATATTCCTCGAATAATCCAGCTCTCCTGGATCGGTCCGCCTTTGCCCTTAAGTGTGTCTCCGGTCTGTGCGGGACGCCCTCCAAATTCCAGGAAGCTGCCGTGCACCAGGTTCCAGCACCGACCCCCAACCATCTGGCCGCCACGGTCGGGACAGAGGGCCGTGGAATGAACCGGGTGACAAGACACCTTCCCCAAGACGTTATGACTCCCCTCCGGAAAAAAAAAACAAACTTGTAGTAAATAGTTCCAAAAGTTGACAGACTTCTTGTTCGTTTCCATCACTCGGGGAAGGCCTGGAGCTCGGCGGCTTTATTTTCTTGTGGCTCGGTTAAGGATGGCTTATCATCAGTGCTTAGCCAAGAGCTGGTGGTTTGGTGGGTGGCTTACCCAAGATCCTGATGGTTTTTGGATAGTTTGGCCAAGACCTGGGGGTTTTAGGGTAGCATATCTGTGACCTGGTGGCGTCAGGCAGCTTAGCCAAGACCTGGTAGTGTCAGGTAGGATAACCAAGACCTGGTGGCTGTCAGGTAGGTCACCGAAGACCTGGTGGCTGTCAGGTAGGTCACCGAAGACCTGGTGGCTGTCAGGTAGGTCACCGAAGACCTGGTGGCTGTCAGGTAGGTCACCGAAGACCTGGTGGCTGTTAGGTAGGTCACCGAAGACCTGGTGGCTGTTAGGTAGGTCACCGAAGACCTGGTGGCTGTCAGATCGCTCATCCAAGACCTGGTGTCCGTCGCGTAGCTCAGACAAGACCTGGCGACACGGCAAACAGGACAGCAGTAGAGAGAATGGAAGCACCTTGGTTCAGCTTGCCTTATCGGAAAAAAAAGAACATGTTGATCTCGCGGGTTTAAGCTTGCATGCAGGCATGAAGTGCTTGAGGTCAACCTCGACGTGGAGTGTCGTTGCTGGACCGGAGGCAGAAGGTTCGTGTGTGTGTGTGTGTGTGTGTGTGTGTGTGTGTGTGTGTGTGTGTGTACCGAGCATTGTTGGTGTTTGCCAGGTGAGTGGCGCCCGCCCACGCAAGGACAAGGACTTCCAAGACTTTCTGAAAGATGTATGAAAATGTATTCAAGTTTGTCTTGGCTGTATTGTGCTGTACCTTGGGGGTTAACCCACTCTCTCTCTCTCTCTCTCTCTCTCTCTCTCTCTCTCTCTCTCTCTCTCTCTCTCTGGGAAACTTGAGTGATCTGGACGGAATGAGAGTGCAACCCACCCAGTATATCATTTAAAACTTTTCGCTAAATCTAAATTGGATATGAATAGTGAGAGCGTTTGCACAGACGAGTAAATCCATTTATCTACTTAAGTGAAACTTCCTCCGCGCTCCTGGAATTTGAATATAAGCAGTGAATTAAGGGGGAGCTTTGATGACGGAACGGTACGTCAGGCAGGGGGAGGGAAACGTGGAGGGCAGGGGGGAGGGAAGGTGTGGAATGCAGGAGTGGGGAGGGAGGAAGGGAGTGAGCGTGTGGAGGGCAAAGGTAGAATGGTGAGGGAAGGTACGGATGATGGGGGTAAGGGAAGGGAGTTGTGAAGGTTTGGAAAGGGAAGGTATGAAGGGTGGGGGAGGGGAAGGAGGAAGGGAGAATGAGGGAGACAAGAGAAAGAAGATAAGAAATGTGCCTTATTGCTCAATTAGGTCGACGTCTGATTTAGGTAACACTGGAGCAGAATGAGAGACTAGAATGTGCAATATGTGGGTCAGGCGGTATAGTGCCGGATTATCAACGCGGCTTCCCCAGGAGCAGAAGATCTTCGTCTCCGCAAATCATTATGAGCTTTTAGCGATATGTACAATAAGTGGGTCTCTCACTTACCACTCTGATGTCGCACAGGGTTTCGGAAAGCATTTGCTGAAGCGACACACACAAGACGCTACAGTGTGAATTAAGGTAATGGTGTAGGTCGTGAACTGTGTATACCTGGACTGATGACTGGCTCAGCAAGAGAAAGCAACTTATAGTTTAAGATGGCAGAGACTTCGACTGGTTGAACGTAGCAAGTGGGGTGTCACAGGGGATTGGCCCTTGGACCCCTTCATATATACAAAATCTACATAAATAACATAGAAATGGAGTCCATATTTATGGTATGATAATCTGCGGCCGATGAGGAAGTAAGAGGTAGAGCTGTGAGTGAGCAAAGCTGTGAAACAATTCCCCCCCAAAAAGTTGTGACCTTTGCAAAGATTAGCAAAGAAGTCAGACATATGGCAAAGTTGCAGGCAGGAATGCCAATCATGTCTGTGAAATGCTCAAGGGGCCTCGTTGATCCAGTGGAGGTGAAGACGAGGATCTTGTGGACATTATTAGCAACAATGTGAAGCACAGTAAACAGGGTACCATGACAAGCAATAAAGCCAAAAATGAATGTAAACTTCTACAGCAGGAAACGCTAACCACAAGACACCAGAAAGAGTCCCGACACTCTTCAGCGTGCGGTTAAGGCCACTGATTTCAATAATGATGATCAGGTTCTGATTTCTGAGTTAACCGATTTCTGTTTTCCATCTGTGATGGTGGGTGGGGATGAAACTTCAGCTTTACTATGCTGTCTGCATCTAGTGATGGTTGGGGAAAAAGCCTTCAGCTTTACTGTACTGTCTTTTATGGTGATGTGTAGGAAGGAGTCTTCTGCTTTGGTAACCTGTCTCCATCTACAGTGGTGGTGGGGGATAAGAGCCTTCTGCTGTATTATCCTGTCTCCATCTATAGTGATGGGTGGGAGAGAGCCTTTAGCTTTACTATCCTGTCTCCATCTATATTGGTGAGTGGGGAGGAGCCTTCTGCTTTACTATCCAGTACCATCCCTCCCCAGACCAACATCATCACCTCGCCAGACCAACACCACCCAGCCCCAGACCAACACCACTAGCCCCTTCCATGGCGCTCCAGATCCTGTTGGGTTAAGTCCCCCCTCTCGTCCAGGAGTTTGGCCATGTATGACAAGTCCTTCACCTGCCTTAATGTATTCCCCAAGACTCCTCCGTGAGAGAGAGCCACGGACCCTTGCTCCCTCCTCCAGTTCTGCCTCGCCTTCTGCAGGAGCATGTAACTATTATGCACTTCCGAAAATCCACTGGGGAAACTTAGGAGAGAGAGAGAGAGAGAGAGAGAGAGAGAGAGAGAGAGAGAGAGAGAGAGAGAGAGAGAGAGAGAGAGAGAGCAAATTGAATAATTACATCTAGTTTGGAATCAAAGGTTAACGGCGGACCCCTGCCAGACCCCTACGGGAACCACTACAGTAAATTACGCAATACATTCACACTAGGCCAGAAGCTGTGGCCATGCTCACGGCCCCTCCCTCCCACCAGCCAATCATAAGGTCAACGGCGGCAGGAGACGAGTTAGGATTGGCTACGAGGACGACGGTGCACAAAGGACCCTCCACTTGCCTGAAGCCCCCCCTCCCTCCCTCCCTCCCCCCCAGTCCAATTAGCACAGAGGAAGGCGAGTCGATCGTCCGGCTATGCATATCGCGTTCCGGGATTTAATTATTACACTTGCTATTAGAAAAACCAACAGAGACACGCAACACGTCGCTAATGAAGCAGCGGCCCTCGTCGGAATATGTAAATATCAGGTGGAGGCAACGCCAGCGCCACCATCACTCATTTTCCTGTCGAGGTGGGGGTTAAGGGGGGTGGGGGGGGAGATGATGATGATGATGGCAAGTTTATTATTGAAGTATAGGCTGGTCGCCTGGACACACCCCCCCCCCTCCCCTCAACCCTCCCCCTCACCCCACCCCCCCCATCATCATCATCAACACCCACCCAACCACCTCCTCCTCCACCTCCTTCTCCCCCTCTCCTCTTCGACGCACCACCCTTCCCTCCTCCTTCCTCACTCCCTCCCTCCATCCCTCCCTCCCTCCCACCCTCCCACTTGCCTGCCTGTGCTTCGTCGACCGACCCGACCCAACCCATCTCTCCCTCCCCCCCCCTTTCCCTCCTCACCCACCCACCCACCCACCCACTCCCCTTCCTTCCTTCCTTCCTTCCACTCCATCACCACTGCGCTTGAAGCTTAAGACGTGTGCAAATCCAGCCATGTTCTCGAACGCATTGGAGCTGATGACGAGAAATTGTGGAGTGGGTGGGTGTGGGGTGTGGGGTGTGGGGGGGGGTTGTGTTGTGGTGGTGTCCCCCCCCCATGTTAGTGTAGTGGGTGCTTGTTTGCTTGCTTGCTTGCCGTTCCCCATGCAAGGGAAGAGGAGGGGAGAGAATTTGGAAACGCAAGGGCAGTAGTCGTAGGGGTCAGTGTCTCGGAGGGTTGACGGATGATCTTGAGCCGTAACGACGACTGTTGCATAGCTCTGTCTGTGCTGGGGACTGACTGACTGGCTGGGTGGCTGGCTGGGTGGCTGGCTGGCTGGGTGGCTTGACAGAGAGCCATCGTCAAGAATAGGTAAGTTAGTTAATGAAGAGACGTGTCGGGGGGTGGTGGGGGGAGCAGGAGGGGGGGGGGAGAGATAGGGAAGGGAGTTAGGGTAAGGGGGTGAGGGAGGGAAAGAGGAGGGGAGGGAACAGTCCAACAATTACCATCCAGTAGAGTTAAGTAGCTGGTAATTGCACTGTGTATGGCAAGGGAGGGAGGGAGTGAGTCCTGTGCTGCGAGGGAGATGAAGGGAAGGGAGGTAGAGGATAGGGAGGAAGAGGAAGGGAGGTAAGGATGGGGAGGAAGAGGAAGGGGGGATTGAAGGGGATGGATGGATGAATGGAGAGAGGGAGGGAGGACTTTGTGGTGCAATGAGGAGGGAGCGAAGGGGGAGAAAGTGTTAGGAAAGAGAGACGTAGGGAGAAAGTGTAGAGGGAGGATTGTTAAGGAGGATAAAGGGAGGGAGGAAGTGACGGAGGGACGGAGGAAAGGAAGGAGGGAGTGACGGGAGGGAGGAAGGGAAGGAAGGAGGGAGTGAGGCGAGGGAGGGAAGGGAGTGACGGAAGGAGGGAGTGAGGGGAGGGAGGGAGTGACGGAAGGGAGGGAGTAATTCATTCCGATTATTACGGAGGAGAGTAGGTGAAAAATGTATAAGGGAGTGGAGAGTTTTAGGGCGTCTTGATTGAGACATCGCCATGTTGGCCGAAGTTCCTGGAGGGGGAGGAGGAGGGAGGGAGGGAGGGAGCTCCCTTTTACGACACGCGGAGGCAATTTGGAATTTGTTGAGTCTGCCAAACCCTCCCTTTTCTCTCTCTCTCTCTCTCTCTCTCTCTCTCTCTCTCTCTCTCTCTCTCTCTCTCTCTCTGTCTTTTATTTCGTGAGGGGGTGGGGGGAGTCATCACCTCGGGGCAAGGAGGGACCTGGCGATGGGGACTTCTCCCCGCTGCCTTTGGTCGACCAGCATCGTGGCGGTGGTGGTCGTCGTCGTCTTAACTGGCGACCTGGTCTCTCGCGTTGACTTCTCGTCATGTGTGTGTGTGTGTGTGTGTGTTCAGTGGTCATATGTCGCTGCCTGCACATGTTCTTAGTATTCCAATAAAGCTGGGGGGGAAAACCATTGGTCGGCTAAGAGATGTGTCTCACCAGTACAGAGAGCCATCATGACTGTTTGGGCCTCGTGCTCCGGGCACGGCCACCAGCCAACATGTGTTCATTGTTCATTTGTTAACCTCTTGACACATCTACAGCCGTTGCTGCTGCAGCCACGAAGGGCAAAATGGACATCCCCCATTACGTTCAATTCACCATATTTTTCGGTCTTATTTCTACCGTTACTTGGTTTCATTTTTTTATAACTTGAAGTATTGTTAACTATGGAAAACGTACATCTAGCGCATCAGGAGATTACCGACCGTATTGCCAATTCGTTAAATTCCATTTTCGATGCGTGTGTGTGTGTGTAATGGTATTTCTCTGTCTTATAGCGAGATACGTCCGATCTACGAAGCCATAACGGGAACGCAGATCATTTCTTGCACCCGCGTTCTTCCTTGTATTAGAAGCTTGTCGGAGATACGAAGTCTCAAGGTCGGTTGGTTAATCACAATTGAGGTTGTTTGGCCGTTTAGTCATTAGGCCTGTTATTATCCGCCAGGGTCATTAAGACCGTCAGCATCAAGGTACTATACAGTCCAACATAGAGGAAGAAGATGTCATTTCAAAACCTCCTTCAGGTCTTGAGAATAATTCTAATACGACCACATACACTCTCGCCATATATGAGGCCAATGGCTTTTGGCCAGTCGGCTGCCCGGGCTCACTCGGGCCTCGATCATCAAGTTGTTATACCTCCTGTCAAAAGACCTTGAACGCCTCCTAGAGGTATACAAAGTAGAAATTCCTAGGACCTTACCCGCTCTCGCGGCTCATATGGTCGCCCTTGAGGTAGATCGAAATGATGTTAAGGCCTCCTGTCTATCCTGAACTTAAGACCAGAGATGCACAAAAGGTGTTGAAGACTCGTCTTGTGTGATCAGGAGAGGAGGAAATGATGAAGATAAGGGGCTGGATAAGGTAAGGCAGAGTAAGACTTGAGATTTAGGTATAGAGTGAAACGAAGTGTTGGGGGGGCTTTATTGTGGATTTGTTCATTGTCCTTATCTTTGTATATACCCGGTATACAGTGTGTGTGTGTGTGTGTGTGTGTGTGTGTGTGTGTACCTTGAACTAGTTAAAGTTTGTAAGATCCATCCCAGGAGATGTTATACTGTACCAGGAGATGTTATACTGTACTAGATGTTATACTGTACTAGGAGATGTTATACTGTACCAGGAGATGTTATACTGTACTAGGAGATGTTATATTGTACCAGGAGATGTTATACTGTACCAGATGTTATACTGTACTAGGAGATGTTATACTGTACCAGGAGATGTTATACTGTACCAGGAGATGTTATATTGTACCAGGAGATGTTATACTGTACTAGATGTTATACTGTACCAGGAGATGTTATAGTGTACCAGATGTTATACTGTACCAGGAGATGTTATAGTGTACCAGATGTTATACTGTACCAGGAGATGTTATAGTGTGCCAGATGTTATACTGTACCAGTGTTACTGGTTGACCAGGGCAGAACAGCGGATCACATGACCTCGCTACGCTCCCAGATGCACCAATAGAAATGATGATTGCGTCTCGTCATAATGACACACATGAACACCAGAAGATTGGGTGTCTAGGTAATGGGGGCCATCCAGGTGATGGGGCTATGTGGATGACGGGGCCCATCCTAGTGATGAGGCTATGTGGATAATGGGGGCCATCCAGGTGTAGGGGCCATGTGGATGATGGGACCATTTAGATGATAGGGCCGTGTGGATGATGAAGACCATCTTGGTGATGGTACCATATGGGTGACGGGCCCATCCAGGTGCTTGGTCCGTGTGGGTGATGGGGGGACCATCATGTCGCCGGGACCACTCGTGTGATGGGACCAGATGGGAGACGATATCACGACGCGGTAACTCTCGCAACACGTACACTACTGGGGAGTCGGAGGCGTCGGGTAATGAGTTGAGGGATTAGGGAGTTTGTGATCGGGAGTCATGAATATTCAGGACTTGCCTGTCTCCTCCCTCCCCTCCCTCTCCTAGCGTTGCTTAAGAGGTGGGGAGGAGGAGGTGGCGCTAAGGGTAGGTAGAGGAGACCCTCAGTTAACGACCAGCACCCATCGTTAGGGTACGCGATTAACTACGTAATTAAGACAAGTGTAATGACTTGAGACCATTTAGAGATAGTTGGGAGGATATTTTGGTTGTTGTCGTTGTGGACGTGGGAGGTACTGTACTGTAGGACGTGAAGAGATAAGTCATCTGTTCTGAAGTACTCGAGGCACGACGGTGATGAGGAGAAAAGGAAGGGAATATATTATCCAAAAAATAGTAAGTCTTGGGAGTAGCGTTTACCACCCCTTTCCCACCTTTCCCTTCCACCTGTCCTGGAGCAGCGGGGGCTTCCTCCCCCACCCTCTTCCTTCCCCCCCGTCCCATCCCCCCACCTCACACCACCCCACCACCACCTCTCATGATAACAATGGACCGGATTCCCTGGAGTTTTGGCTGGTGTTCAACATCGTTCGCAGGTTCAGGGCGTCCAGGTCGTGAGAGTCATGCACATGCATGACTGCTTGGTTCCATGGTGAGCCACTCCATGTATACAGGCTCGTCTGCATGTATGTATACATACGTCTATATATACAATGAGTATCTGAATGTCTGAATTTTTATGTATACACAAAATCATCAGATCCTCTGTCAAATGGTAGAAATATTACGTCCTCATGGTTGCTGTAGGATAGATTCTGGCACTTTATTCTCTCCTGACTATTTATTTCAGTGCAAATCAAAAACTAAACACGCACAAGCACACACACACACACACACACACACACACACACACACACACACACACACACACACACAGAGGCCTATGTGGTATAACAAAGTCTGATGGTCTTTATTTTCTCCTGACGACTTGTTTGCAACGAAGACAGATTCTGACTGTTGTTGTTTCTGTGTCTAAATACACACAGACCAAAGCCGTGATGGTATATACGAAGGGCACCTGGGCTAATGAAGGGTGCATGGCTAAGCGATAGGTGGAGGATACTATAGAACGTACAGTGGGTACAGTACATGGACGTAGAAGGGTGACAGGTGGGTCCGAGTGGGACCTAAGGACCACGTTGGTCCTCGCCCCGTCAGGAAAGGGGAGGGTGGAGGGGTTGGGGGAGGGGAGACAGCGTTTTAATGGCACTGGTGTCTTAGAAAGCAAGAGAACATGTGAATAGATTATCGGGGTTCGTTTAAATACAAGATATCAACACTGGGAATAACGATTACGTTGTCAGTCAAATGATTACAGAATTCTCTCGCCATCCTCAAGTCTTGAGGTCTGAAACCCTTAATTTTAAGGCCCTCAGTAACGTGATGATCAAGTATGTATGTGTATGTCAGGTACAGAGCAGAGCCGAGGCCTAGGATATGCTCCAGGGGGGACACTTTTCTGTGTACCTTGCTAAGTGTAACCAATATGTATTCTGGCAGTTTTTGTATCACACTGTGGCCTCGTACAGCTTTGATGTCACCCATACTGATGTTTTTTAAAACCTATTAAGTAGATCAATTTCTTTTTCACTACGATGGAGGCTCCAGTCATGGACAGAAGTCCATATTAGGGCCAGGCCTTGACTGAAAAATCGAGATGATTATGAAAGGAGAAAAAGAAAAAATCAAGGAAAAGTATTTACGAAATTTAGAGGAAGTGAAAACCTGTTATTCAAGATGTACCAGGTCATGGTTATTGGGAAAGACATGAGAAGGTCGAGAGTTCCAAAGCTTCGAGGTGTAACGGAAGAAACAGGTATCAAAACGGCCCACTTGATGCTAAAGCCGCCATCACCAGGTCTTTCACCAAGTGTGGAGGTTTAGGTCCGTCGGGGCTTGTGAGACAAGGGAGGGTGTCCGATGGGTTGCATGTGACCTCTCAAGGTCACCAACTGACGTGGCGACTCAAGGGAGAGGCTGGACGCAACGGAGGTTTACAATCCTCCTTCACCCCGAACCCTGGGATAACTTAAAGGAACTTCTCATTCTTTTTCCCTTTGAGGGAGAGGGACGAGGTGCTGACTCAGCCTTTGTCGTCTTGTCTGGTGAGTAACTGATCTCCCAGTCGAACTTCTCCTCAGC
Organism: Panulirus ornatus; assembly: GCF_036320965.1. NCBI lineage: Eukaryota > Metazoa > Arthropoda > Malacostraca > Decapoda > Palinuridae > Panulirus > Panulirus ornatus. The sequence goes on along the minus strand of NC_092226.1, from coordinate 5,987,299 downwards.
TTGACCCTGTGTAAAGCTAAGAGACCTTGTGCTTAAGCTTATTTCTGGCAGCTTGATTGACTTTGTGGCATTTATAATGTGCTAGAACCTAATGGCTGTACAGACAACAATTTTTTTTTATCTCGAAGAGAAAGAACTATCTACAAACTTGTATCTATTTATGTAGACCTAAATATTTTGGTGTCCTTTAAAGGATATTCCCCCCCAAAACTTAAAATTTGTATATGTAATACTATGTATTATGTATTCTGGCTTTCTTTGAAAAGTCTGTGAGTCTATTTACTTTACTATCGTCCAGAATTTCTCAAAAGAAATTCTTTTTCCTTCTAGTGTTCTTAATCATAATGTTCTTGCATATAATTCATATATTACTGGCATTCCGTCAGCACACATGTTGCACGGTAACACTGCCATTGCAGGTGTTATCACGCATGCAGGAGAATAAGGGTGGGCGCCTTCTTCTATTTAGAGACAATTTGGTCACCTGTGATGTTACCAATCCTGAGATCCTTAATACCTTTCTCTCCGATCTTGTTTCGCGATTAGTGTCGGGGTGTGAACTTGCTTGCTCTACCTTCCTTCCTTCGGTCCCCCCCTCCCCCCTCCCATGGGGCAACAACGCAAACGTAAGCTGGAAATTACAGTTTATGGAGACATCTGACCTTGTGTGAAAGTTCAGGAGGGAGGCGCCACCACCGCGCTGCTGCAACAATGAGAAAGGTTGGGGAGGGGGGGAGGTGGGGGAATGTCATAAATGGTTCAGAAACTGATTCGAAACATAGTTCGCTGTATCGAACATGGAGGGGGGGAGGGGGGAGGGGAACCTCATAAATGGTTTAGAAACTGATTCGAAACATAGCGGGTCTGGTGGGTGAGTTAGCGGGTTTGGTGGGTGTGAATTAGCGTTTGTGGTGGGTGAGTTAGCGGATCGGGCGGATGAGTTACCGTTTGTAGTGGGTGAGTTAGCGGGTCGGATGGGTGAGTTCGCGGGTCGGATGGGTGAGCTAGCGGGTCTGGTGGGTGAGTTAGAGGGCAACTGGTTCCCAGAGCCGGCACGCAGAACAGCTCAGCTTTAAACATGGCGAAGTAATACTAAAGACACTACTACAAATTATTAAGTATACTTTATTGGACTAACTACAGCCAAAAGCTGAACCTGCGCAAAGAAAACGCACGCGAGAACGAAAACAGAGGTTGGAGGAGGGGGGACTATTAGAGACATTCTCCATACAGAATATACAGTGGAAAGGTTGACACGAAGTCTATTGATTCATGATGGTGTTCCCTTGTGGTTGGGGAAGGCGCTGTGCTTTCAAGGGGATCTATGGTAGTTCGGGTGGGGTCGATGCTGGTTATGGTGTCGTACTGCGACTAAGGGGACGAGGGATCTTTGGTGGTAGGAGGTGTTGGTGGCGCGAACGACGAAGAACTGTCACATGATGTGTGTGTGTGTGTGTGTGTGTGTGTGTGTGCTCAATTCATGCATATATGTTTTAAGAAAACTGCTCAAGCCGTCCACATTGCACCACGGTTAAACTGGAAGTGGAGCTGATTAAGTCTCCCATAGAATCACGCAAGTCAATGAAGCATTTAGTGTGGGGGGTCACGGGTCAACCACCTCTCATACCTCTCTCCTTAATGACGAGATAATTACTAACACGAGAACGATGACAACAAGGTGATTACCACCGACAGACTCATTCCCCCTTGGGAGTGCTCAAGTGAGTCGTGGCAACACTGTTGAACACAGTAGACGATAGTAATACCAGACCGGTGAGTCAAACCTCCGCTGGTATGTTGAACTCCCCAGACAGGCAGCTGGGTTCGTGACCCTCCCTCCTCCTCTCCACCCCCAGCTCAAGTCTGGCCGGTTGGCGGGTCTTGGCAGCTCTGAGAATGTCACGTGAACAAGAAAATCTCCCTCTGTAACGTAGAGTCAGCGAATGGCAGGAGGGTCGTTAACCTCGGCCCGAAGCGCACGAGGCGGAGGCATGTTGCATTACACGTGTGCAGCAAAACAAAACACACACACACACACACACACACACACAGAGTCATCCATAACACTATCATCAGCAAAGCCATCATTATTAGGCTACGGGTAAGTCTCAATCCATGGCCACAACCCCAACATCCAGTCCCCTCACTTGTGGCCTCCCACAGGGAATCGGTGATACCCTGGTGGTTATCCTTGCTCGTTGGGATGTTGAGTTCTACCATCGTTGTCATCGTTAACAACATCTCTCTCACAAGTGCATCACCCTCCATGACACCCTTAACGATTGTTGCCCGAGGTGGATCACTGAAATCAACGTCACCGTTAGCTAAACCAAGACCGTAGTCATGCACATCAGCCTTGACCCCCTACGGGGTCACTAGGCCCCAGATTCCTCCAGGTTGTTCAGTCCACCAAGCTTCCAGCTCTGTCCCACTCCCTACTGTCTCACTAGACCCCAGCTTCCTCCAGGTTGTTCTGTCCAACAAGCTTGCAGCTCTGTCCCACCCCCTACTGTCTCACTAGGCTCTAGTCCCCTCCAGGTTGTTCAGTCCACAAAGCTTCCAACCCTGTCCCACCCCCCCTACTGTGGTCGGTAGGTGTCAAACTCAGTGGGTCAGGGATTGGAGGGTTTTGCCTGAGGTCACATTACCTGGGAAAGTCTGGTAGAGTTAGAGAGTAAGGTCGTTTGGGGTGCCGTGGAAAGTTAATGCGAATCCTAACTTGTCTTGGACTTTGATGATTCATGAAGGGATTATATTCTCTTACTTGGCTTCTGTTATCTGTAGTCTTGTACGGTCTTGTCGATGTTGAGGTATCATCGTGTTTTCAATAAGATGTTGACGAGTGAGATTCATGATATGATGCTATTACATGTGTAGTTTAGAGCCTCCGTTTTGAAGATGAAGTGTTAAGCGGTGACTGAGTGATGTAGTTCGCTTTCTTTTGAAGTTTACACACACACACACACACACACACACACACACACACACACACACACACACACATATATATATATATATATATATATATATATATATATATATATATATATATATATATATATTGGAAAGGATCACAATTTTGCTTAAATTCTTTCATGCAAATGTTGCCATCAGCAACAATGATACTATAGAGAATATCTTAATCAGGAACTCGCCAGAAAATTCTCCTGGGTGCATCTATAAAGTGCCATGTAAAAATTGATAAGTTTTATGTTGGTCAGACTGGTAAAGGTCTTTCAGTTAGACTTAAGCAACATAAACATAGTATAATAACAGGACAAGAATCAAATGTCTTGTTTAATCACGTTAAAAACTACGATCATTGTATTGACTGGAGTAATGCCATCTCAATTATTAACTCTAACTCCAGTACCTCGAGAAATATCATTGATTCTTCTATTATCAAATACACAAAGAATTATAACCTTAATATTAATAAAGGTCTATACAAATTGGATAGCTTTATTGTTGATAAAAGTTGTAAACAATTCCTCTTCTTGTCCACGTAATAAGTTTATGATACACTCGTTGTCTGTCTTGGAAAATCACGTGTTTACCAAATGGCGTCCTAGCTACGTCTCTTCACTGTTTATCAGCTGACTTACATTTCTTTCTTGTATCTCCCCTGATGATGTGATTATTACACGAAAGTGCACTTGGGAACTTATCGTGTTTAATTTTTCCCGTGGACTCATATTTTTCGCCATTTCTCACATTAGCGAGATAGCGTTATGAATATCCTCACTTGGCCCCCTTCTCTGTTCCTTCATTTGGAAAATTAAAAACGCTATTTCTCCACATAAGCGAGGTAGCGTCCAGAACAGATGAATGAGCCTTAGAAGAAAGATCATCCTCGTTTGACTCTTTCCTCTTTCCTTCTTTCGGGAAGTAATGCAGGAGCAGAGGATTTCCAGCCCCCTGCTTCCATCCCTATTAGTCGCCTTCTACGACACGCAGGAAATACGTGGGCAGTTTTCTTTCAACCTCTTATCCCTGATCCCCTATTTTTGAGGATTTCCACAGCGCTCAGGAAGGTAGACACGTCCACTGGGCGAGGCCACAGGTTAAGAAGTGTGATGATGTGCGTCTGTGAGAGGAGGACTACTAAGAAGCCGGTGTTTAGTGTCGTCATCAGGGAAGTTGCGTCTTATATTTGGTGCTTTGAATTCATGTTTGTAGTGTTGGAAACATATATGGTGTCCAGAACGCAGAGAAGAAAGCGTGACTTTCACATGTCTAGGGAGTGTAGTTTCAGGTGGGTGTATGTCTGGAGTTTGGAGTGGAGAAGGGCAGATGTTTCGTGCTTGTCAAGTCAAAACAGTGTTGAAAATATTTTAGGTGAGTATAGTTCACTGGAGGTCAGGAGGGTATGATGGTTGGACGTGAAGTGGTTTGGGTGGGAGGAGTCATGTGCCGTCGCTATGGATGGCGTGCCTGGCACATTGTAGTGGAAACGTATCGGAATTATTCTCGTCTTTGTGTAGGCGCTGAATGTTTGTGTTCGCCAAGCAACTAACGATCATACTGGGTGCCTTTTTTTTTGTAGTTTAGTTTGATTTTAAGAAACAGTGGATGACTAAAGTAGACGAAACGTGGCTTAGGTTGGAAAGGATAGATTGTTTCTTGAGGAAAATGAAGGACTTCTTCCCTGCTTGTGTTAAGTTGTTCCAGTCGTGTTTAAATGGCGTTTACTATGTTTATGACCTTTGCGTCCATGTTTGTGGTGTGGGGAGTGAAGGACCAGGTGTCTGTCGTATGTAATCCCTAATAAGGCTGGAATCTTAGTCAGTGGGAGTGGTTGATCAGCTTATCAATCCCTGTTTGCCAGGGGTTAAGAGTGACAGTGGATTTCTGTGAGGGTATAGACATTCTGTTGTGATCGAACCAGTACCATATCGACGTGCCGTCAGTGGGATGAACCAGGGCATGTGAAACGGCCGGGATGTGAGCTGTGGTTTCGGTGCATTACACACGACAGCTAGACACCGAGTGTAATCTAATTTGGCCTTTCTTTGTCTGTTCATGATGCTACTTCGTGAAAAGGCGAGAGAGCAGAAAAGAGGGTGTATTGAAATGGTTTGGTTTCATAGAGAGAATGAGTGAGGAAAGATTGACAAAGAGGATATATGTGTCAGAGGTGGAGGGAACGAGAAGTGGGAGACCAAATTGGGGGTGGAAGGATGGAGTGAAAAAGATTTTGAGCGATCAGGGACTGAGCATGCAGGAGGGTGACAGGCGTGCAAGGAATAGAGTGAATTCGAACGATGTGGTATACCGGGGTCGACGTGCTGTCAATGGATTGAACCAGGGCATGTGAAGCGTCTAGGGTAAACCATGGAAAGTTTTGTGGGGCCTGGATGTGGAAAGGGAGCTGTGATTTCGGTGCATTATACATGACAGCTAGAGACTGATTGTGAACGAATGTGGCCTTTGTTGTTGGCGGGGTGGCGACGAAAATGAATAAAGGCAGCAAGTATGAATTATGTACATGTGAATATATGTATATGTCTGTGTATGTATATATAGGTATACGTTGAAATGTATAGGCATGTATATGTGCGTGTGTGGATGTGTATATATATACATGTGTATGTGGGTGGGTTGGGCCATTCTTTCGTCTGTTTCCTTGCGCTACCTCGCTAACGCGGTAGACAGCGACAAAGTATAATATATATATATATATATATATATATATATATATATATATATATATATATATATATATATATAGGCCTAGGTAGGCGTCACCATAGCAGGTTAGACACACGAGTATTCGGTATAAGTTCCTTTGGACGTTTAAAGCCATGACACAAGGCAGCGAGACACTTACAGGGATCACAGGGTTGGCACAGAGGGTGAGGGTTGTCTGTGTGTGTGTGAGAGAGAGGGAGGGAGAGAACACTCTCTCTCTCTCTCTCTCTCCCCCCGATCCATTCCTGAACCTCTGGTCAGCCACTTATTTAACTCCTTTGATGACATTTCAGTCCATTAGACTTTTTTCCTTCTACGTTATTTGATTTTTTTCCCCTCTCTCTCTCTCTCTCTCCCACTCCCCAGCCCAGAGTGAGAGACATTGGATTGGTTCATATTGGATTATGGCCACGACCCTACTGGCTGGTGTGACGGGCGGGTGATGTAACGGGTGGGCGGGTGATGTAACGGGTGGGCGGGTGATGTAACGGGTGGGCGGGTGATGTGACGGGTGGGGTGGGTGGTGGTGTGACGTGTGACTGGCTGATGTGACGGATGGCTAAGGGTGACGGTCGAGTGATGTGACGGCCAGATGAAGTTACAGCTTGAAGGCGGAAGTAACAGCCAGTTTGAAGACGAACATCTTCATTCCGTCACCGACGGACTGGGAACACACTCCCTCTTCTGCCATTACTCAGGGACGGAATGAAATGCCCAAGGAACGAGGAATGATATTCTTACAGCAGGAAGAAGAAGAAGAAGAAAATGCATAAAGTCCATAGATTCACACAATCTTCTGTGATCACAGTCAAGCAAATAGTGAAGCTTATTTTCTCAAACATGAATTCGAATGCTGTGCCTTTGAAGCCTCTTTATTTATATCGTTTTATGGCTTCGAATGCTTTGCTGAACTGGATCTCGGTCGTAAGAGATTATCACACGCATGTGTTTTTTCCACATTGACCTTTTCCAGTGTCATATAACAGTTAGTGACTTTTGTGATCTGGAGCACTTGTGTTGTCTGAATGCATGGGACGATCTTGATAGCCTGGCGCCTCTCATTGGTCAGCTGGGGGTACTTGGGAAATCCTAAAGCTGATTCAGCCAGACCTCTTTAGGCTAAGTGCCCACTTATCATTGTGCACGGGTCACGGGACTTCCTCCTACACCATGAGAACCAAAACAAAAAACTTTTAAATCACAGTATTCGTCTGTATGAATTGTATATAAATTAGGATGCGAAAAAGAACTACAGAATATTACACATGTTCCAGAGCCATTATTCAGCCAATTGGTTCATTACTTTTGGGGAAATCGCGACTCAGGACATTGGAGCTATGGTAGTGATCCGTTCTTCTCATGAGTATGTACCAAGTGAAGAATCAACTCGTGTTCCAGATCCGTTCTCATAGCTAGCAGAGGAGAACATTTGAACATTTTGCAGTCTATTGATATACACTTTCAAGATGTACCATCAAAACTTTCATTGGAATGAAGGTAAATAAAACGTCAGATCCTGATAAGTTTTATTCGGAGAATTGAAGGAAGTTAAGCTCTTGAGTCTTCCTTTTAGTATGTCACTTTTTATGATGAAAGCTCTCGAGGACTGGAAGTTTGCTTATGTGTAATACTGATATTCAAAATATGAAATGAGTTCTTGCCCGATGATTATTTCCTAAACAAAAACATCCGAGCCAGTAAATTACGGAAACCATCATTTAAAACCAGGCTAGATGATCTAAATGATAAATTCTTTATCATCTATCTGCAGTATGATTTTTGACGAGTGTTCATATTTGACAAGTGTTCTGATGACACAATCAACATGTATGACGAAGGTAATTAATGTAATTTAATACGATTTTTAGAATACAGACAATAAAATCCCATATCAGAGATTATTGGCAAAAGCTAATAAATCGCAAGGTATCGATGGGGATGCATCCTGCTGATTAGAAAATTGGCTGACTGGCCGTAAAGAAAGGAACAGAGACTAGCGATGAAGCTTCAGAGTGGTTAGACGTAACAAGTGGCGATCCCAGGAAACAAATTGATACATTCCGTTTTCTCCTCTTGTAAGTGTATATGAGACCACGCCATATTTTGGTCTTATAAGTCTAGAATGGTTTCATGGAATTAAAAAAAAAAAAATCTAAGATTGGGTAAAACGAAAATGGTTCAAGGTCAAGGTTGGCTGAACCCTCGACCACTGCTCCGTTTTCTGTCGTCTTCAGGATGTGAATACACGTAGGCTAACCCGGTCTTTTATCGATGTGTGGTGACGGGTTTCAGGACTTGAAGATACTCATGGCTTCCTACAGACAGTAGCGATTACCAGCGCTGAGGGTGTGTTACGAGCGCTGAGGATGTGTTACAAGCGCTGAGGATGTGTTACCAGCGCTGAGGATGTGTTACCAGCGCTGAGGATGTGTTGCCAGTGCTGAGAACGTGTTACCAGCGCTGAGGGTGTGTTACGAGCGCTGAGGGTGTGGTATGAGCGCCGAGGATGTGTTACCAGTGCTGAGGATGTGTTACCAGTGCTGAAGATGTGTTCCCAGCGCTGAGGATGTGTTTCCAGTGCTGAGAACGTGTTACCAGCGCTGAGGATGTGTTACCAGCGCTGAAGATGTGTTACCAGCGCTGAGGATGTGTTACGAGCGCTGAGGATGTGTTGCTCAGGTCTCGCATGTCGGGAGATGGAGACACTGAAGTGAGCAGGATTTTACCTGCCCGTTTTCTAAGTCACTTGCTGACCCATCTGAGCCACGGGAGTCACCGACACACATACACACACACACACACACCGGAAGGGACACGAACACAGTCATGTACTCCAGGACGTCTACAAGGGCTTCTTCTTCCAGCGACGCCCCTGTACCTTCCAGCGCAGGGGAGGACCCCGCGCGTGCCAGGAGACGTTGTCAGGGGGCTTTACCCAGCATCAGGAGAGCTCCTCCGCCTCCTGCAGCGCGGGGAGATCAGGACCGTCGGAGGGAGACGAACTCCTGCCATAACGTCGGCGGAGGAGAGAAGACGATGATGCGCAACAAACCCGGTCAACTATCCGGCTTCCTAACCACCCTCACCCACCACCCTTTTCTTCCCCGTGTCCTTCAGGTTGTTACGACTACGTGCGTGGCGGCCGAGACCCGTGAGCCGGGCCAAGGTGACGCTTCACACAGAGTAGGACGAATAGAAAGGAATGCAGAGAGGAATACAAAGAGGAACACAGAGAGGAATACAAAGAGGAGTACGGAGGAATTCAAAAAGGAATACAAATAGGAATACAAAGATGAATACAAATAAGAATACAAAGTGGAATACAAAGAGGAGTACATAGGAATTAAAAGAGGAATTCAAAGAGGAATACAAAGGAATTCGAAGAGCAACAGGCCACTGGGTCCCTTCCCGAGGTTGGTTGTGATAACAGAAGATATCATCAGAAACTCACAGATTACTGTGTTTCTGAAGGAAGGAAACAGACTGTGATACACTTGAGGGAATCAAAGATATATATCTAAAAGCATATGATGATTACGGGAAAAAGGGGTTTTTGACCCGTGATATTACGAAGGACGAGAGGGGTATGCATACACGATGCAACACATCTTTTTCCTTCGACATCCTGGAGGAGAGGCATCGCTGGTCACACTGCAAGACAGCTGCTGCAGGCGCGTCCTCACTTTACGTTACCTAGTCTGACCCCGAGCTGGTGGATTAAAGAACGTTCGCTGTTCCCTTGAGTCAGTAATCAATCATTCATTGTTAGAAATGTATCGTGAATTAACTCAAAATATATTTTCTTTTTCTCTTTTTCTTTACCAGACAACCCAGTTGTGGGGTTAATTACGCCTCCTGTTGTGTGCCTTTCTCATGTAAACAAGAGGTAGTATCTTTCTCATGTAAAGTTATGTAAACAAGAGGGAGGAGGCCTCTGGATAAGATTGTTATTAAGAATTGTGGTGACACTCATGCTTATTTAATCATGACTTGAAATCTGAACGGAGATAAATGAGAAGGATTTTATGTAAACCTGGAGATAATTCGATTGAGAAATGTCTTGTGGAAGATGATAGTGTGATCATCCACACTCGGTCATGGAGTAATTATCCACACTCGGCCATGGAGTGATTATCCACACTCAGTCATGGAGTGATTATCCACACTCAGTCATGGAGTGATTATCCACACTCAGTCATGGAGTGATTATCCACACTCAGTCATGGAGTGATTATCCACACTCGGCCATGGAGTGATTATCCACACTCGGCCATGGAGTGATTATCCACACTCAGTCATGGAGTGATTATCCACACTCAGTCATGGAGTGATTATCCACACTCGGCCATGGAGTGATTATCCACACTCGGCCATGGAGTGATTATCCACACTCAGTCATGGAGTGATTATCCACACTCGGCATGGGTGAAGGGAGTGATTATCCACACACGGCCAATGGAGTGATTATCCACACTCAGTCATGGAGTAATTATCCACACTCGGCCATGGAGTGATTATCACACTCAGTCATGGAGTGATTATCCACACTCGGCCATGGAGTGATTATCCACACTCAGTCATGTGATATCCACATCCATGATATTATCCCACACTCAGTATGGAGTGATTATCCACACTCAGTCATGGAGTGATTATCACACACGGTCATGAGGTCAGTAATTATCCACACTCGGCCATAGAGTGATTATCCACACTCAGTATGGAGTGATTATCCACACTCGGTCATGGAGTGATTATCCCACACTCAGTCATGGAGTAATTATCCACACCTCGGCCATAGAGTGATTATCCACACTCGGTCATGGAGTAATTATCACACTCGGCCATAGAGTGATTATCCACACTCAGTCATGGAGTTGATTATCCACACTCGGCCATGGAGTGATTATCCACACTCAGTCACTGGAGTAATTATCCACACTCGGCCATAGAGTGATTATCCACACTCAGTCATGGAGTGATTATCCACACTCGGCCATAGAGTGATTATCCACACTCAGTCATGGAGTGATTATCCACACTCAGTCATGGAGTGATTATCCACACTCGGCCATGGAGTGATTATCCACACTCAGTCATGGAGTAATTATCCACACTCGGCCATGGAGTGATTATCCACACTCAGTCATGGAGTAATTATCCACACTCAGTCATGGAGTAATTATCCACACTCGGCCATAGAGTGATTATCCACACTCGGTCATGGAGTAATTATCCACACTCGGCCATAGAGTGATTATCCACACTCAGTCATGGAGTGATTATCCACACTCAGTCATGGAGTGATTATCCACACTCAGTCATGGAGTAATTATCCACACTCAGTCATGGAGTAATTATCCACACTCGGCCATAGAGTGATTATCCACACTCGGTCATGGAGTAATTATCCACACTCGGCCATAGAGTGATTATCCACACTCAGTCATGGAGTGATTATCCACACTCAGTCATGGAGTGATTATCCACACTCAGTCATGGAGTGATTATCCACACTCAGTCATGGAGTGATTATCCACACTCGGTCATGGAGTAATTATCCACACTCGGCCATAGAGTGATTATCCACACTCAGTCATGGAGTGATTATCCACACTCGGTCATGGAGTGATTATCCACACTCAGTCATGGAGTAATTATCCACACTCGGTCATGGAGTGATTATCCACACTCAGTCATGGAGTAATTATCCACACTCGGCCATGGAGTGATTATCCACACTCAGTCATGGAGTGATTATCCACACTCAGTCATGGAGTGATTATCCACACTCAGTCATGGAGTAATTATCCACACTCGGTCATGGAGTGATTATCCACACTCAGTCATGGAGTAATTATCCACACTCGGCCATGGAGTGATTATCCACACTCAGTCATGGAGTGATTATCCACACATGCATGGATTAATTATCATCATACTTGATATCAAGAAATTGGTCAACAGAACGAAACGGATAGCTTTAATCATATCACTGATTAATCATGAAATGAAATGACTTTGCTCAATAACATTTGAACCATGTGCCAATGTGATTGCGATTACCCTGTAGGATATGAATAAGTGACAAGAGTTTTACTTGATTATTTGTGTCTGATTATGACCAGGAAAAAGCGCTTACCAAAGTTCGTATCTATCTATCTGTATATATAAAACATATTGAGGATTTGAGTCACGCGATCATGTGCATTGACGAACACAGTGGAAAAAATATAGGTGATTGAGACTTGAGGATAAGAATACATTGCTGGTGATTTAAAACAGTTTAACTTTTAGTTCTTGAGGGAGTTTGATCTCATTGATTCATCTCCCTCCCTCAAGAGAACTTGGAGCTAATTATGAATGTTTTATCAAAGAGAAATGACACTCTTCAAGGAACAAAACCAAAAGCCTTGGGAGACCCGGTGTGGGTCTCCCAAGGCTTTTGGGTTACACATTGTGTAAGTCAGACTGGAGATGATATATATATATATATATATATATATATATATATATATATATATATATATATATATATATATATATATATATATATTCATAATATTCGCCATTTCTTGCGTTAGCGAGGTAGCGTTCCGGAACAGATGACTGAACCTTTGAAAAAAAAAAAAGCCTCATTTGGCCCCTTCTCTGTTTCTTCTTTTGGAAAAGTAAAAGAGGAGAGGAGGATTTCCAGCCCCCCCTCCCCCCCACTCACACCCGTTTTAGTCGCCTTCTACGACACGCAGGGAATACGTAGGAAGTGTTCTTTCTCCCCTATCCCTAGGAAATTATATATATATATATATATATATATATATATATATATATATATATATATATATATATATGACAGCTAGAGGCTGAGTGTGAACGAATGTGGCTATCTCACGCGCGTGCGGGGGAAGGGGGTTGTCATTTCATGTGTGGCGGGGTGGCGACGGGAATGAATAAAGGCAGCAAGTATGAATTATGTACATGTGTATATATATGTATATGTCTGTGTATGTATATGTATGTATACGATGAAATGTATAGGTATGTATATGTGCATGTCCGGATGTGTATGTATATACATGTGTATGTGGGTGGGTTGGGCCATTCTTTCGTGTGTTTCCTTGCGCTACCTCGCTAACGCGGGAGACAGCGACAAAGTATAAGAAATAAATAAACATATATATATTCATATAAGAAATCTCCAGATACTTCAGAGTAGTGGTACTTCAACTGAATTATCTACAAAATTATTCGATAAAAAAGAAAGGTAAAAATAATTATGAAATAAACAAGCGAAAAGAATCCTCCAGTCCAACTAACTGCATGTGATAAAAAACAACAACAACAAAAAAACACACGAAAAAGTTTGAAAAATAAATGCAATAATTTTTTTTTTTTTTTGTTAATGATTTATGAACGCGTTGCACGACATTAACAGAAAAGCCGTCTGAACTTTTCACACGTTCAGAAATTGTTGAAGTCATGAAATGGTTTTGGCATGTCATGCGTTCCCGGGTCTCATATATATATATATATATATATATATATATATATATATATATATATATATACATATATATATATATATATATATATATATATATATATATATATATATATATATATATATATTTATTATTCCTATGAGTCCACGGGGAAAATGAAACACGATCAGTTCCCAAGTGCACTTTTGTGTAATAATCATATCATCAGGGGAGACACAAGAGAGAAATATAACAGTCAGTTGATATACATCGAAGAGACGAAGCTAGGACGCCATTTGGTAAACATGCTTCGTCTCTTCGATGTATATCAACTGACTTATATTTCTCGTGTCTCCCCTGATGATGTGATTATTACACAAAAGTGCACTTGGGAACTTATCGTGTTTCATTTTCCCCGTGGACTCATAGGCATATCTTGATCACGCACAAAATTGTGATCCTTTCCAATATATATATATATATATATATATATATATATATATATATATCTATCTATATATATATATATATATATATTTTTTTTTTTTTTTTTTTTTTTATACTTTGTCGCTGTCTCCCGCGTTTGCGAGGTAGCGCAAGGAAACAGACGAAAGAAATGGCCCAACCCCCCCCCCCCCCCCCCCATACACATGTACATACACACGACCACACACGCAAATATACATACCTACACAGCTTTCCATGGTTTACCCCAGACGCTTCACATGCCTTGCTTCAATCCACTGACAGCACGTCAACCCCTGTATACCACATGACTCCACTTCACTCTATTTCTTGCCCTCCTTTCACCCTCCTGCATGTTCAGGCCCCGATCACACAAAATCTTTTTCACTCCATCTTTCCACCTCCAATTTGGTCTCCCTCTTCTCCTCGTTCCCTCCACCTCCGACACATATATCCTCTTGGTCAATCTCTCCTCACTCATTCTCTCCATGTGCCCAAACCATTTCAAAACACCCTCTTCTGCTCTCTCAACCACGCTCTTTTTATTTCCACACATCTCTCTCACCCTTACGTTACTTACTCGATCAAACCACCTCACACCACACATTGTCCTCAAACATCTCATTTCCAGCACATCCATCCTCCTGCGCACATCTCTATCCATAGCCCACGCCTCGCAACCATACAACATTGTTGGAACCACTATTCCCTCAAACATACCCATTTTTGCTTTCCGAGATAGTGTTCTCGACTTCCACACATTTTTCAAGGCTCCCCAAATTTTCGCCCCCTCCCCCACCCTATGATCCACTTCCGCTTCCATGGTTCCATCCGCTGACAGATCCACTCCCAGATATCTAAAACACTTCACTTCCTCCAGTTTTTCTCCATTCAAACTCACCTCCCAATTGACTTGACCCTCACCCCTACTGTACCTAATAACCTTGCTCTTATTCACATTTACTCTCAACTTTCTTCTTCCACACACTTTACCAAACTCAGTCACCAGCTTCTGCAGTTTCTCACATGAATCAGCCACCAGCGCTGTATCATCAGCGAACAACAACTGACTCACTTCCCAAGCTCTCTCATCCCCAACAGACTTCATACTTGCCCCTCTTTCCAGGACTCTTGCATTTACCTCCCTTACAACCCCATCCATAAACAAATTAAACAACCATGGAGACATCACACACCCCTGCCGCAAACCTACATTCACTGAGAACCAATCACTTTCCTCTCTTCCTACACGTACACATGCCTTACATCCTCGATAAAAACTTTTCACTGCTTCTAACAACTTGCCTCCCACACCATATATTCTTAATACCTTCCACAGAGCATCTCTATCAACTCTATCATATGCCTTCTCCAGATCCATAAATGCTACATACAAATCCATTTGCTTTTCTAAGTATTTCTCACATACATTCTTCAAAGCAAACACCTGATCCACACATCCTCTACCACTTCTGAAACCGCACTGCTCTTCCCCAATCTGATGCTCTGTACATGCCTTCACCCTCTCAATCAATACCCTACCATATAATTTACCAGGAATACTCAACAAACTTATACCTCTGTAATTTGAGCACTCACTCTTATCCCCTTTGCCTTTGTACAATGGCACTATGCACGCATTCCGCCAATCCTCAGGCACCTCACCATGAGTCATACATACATTAAATAACCTTACCAACCAGTCAACAATACAGTCACCCCCTTTCTTAATAAATTCCACTGCAATACCATCCAAACCTGCTGCCTTGCCGGCTTTCATCTTCCGCAAAGCTTTTACTACCTCTTCTCTGTTTACCAAATCATTTTCCCTAACCCTCTCACTTTGCACACCACCTCGACCAAAACACCCTATATCTGCCACTCTGTCATCAGACACATTCAACAAACCTTCAAAATACTCATTCCATCTCCTCACATCACCACTACTTGTTATCACCTCCCCATTTACGCCCTTCACTGAAGTTCCCATTTGCTCCCTTGTCTTACGCACCCTATTTACCTCCTTCCAGAACATCTTTTTATTTTCCCTAAAATTTACTGATAGTCTCTCACCCCAACTCTCATTTGCCCTTTTTTTCACCTCTTGCACCTTTCTCTTGACCTCCTGTCTCTTTCTTTTATACTTCTCCCACTCAATTGCATTTTTTCCCTGCAAAAATCGTCCAAATGCCTCTCTCTTCTCTTTCACTAATACTCTTACTTCTTCATCCCACCACTCACTACCCTTTCTAAACAGCCCACCTCCCACTCTTCTCATGCCACAAGCATCTTTTGCGCAATCCATCACTGATTCCCTAAATACATCCCATTCCTCCCCCACTCCCCTTACTTCCATTGTTCTCACCTTCTTCCATTCTGTACACAGTCTCTCCTGGTACTTCCCCACACAGGTCTCCTTCCCAAGCTCACTTACTCTCACCACCTTCTTCACCCCAACATTCACTCCTCTTTTCTGAAAACCCATACTAATCTTCACCTTAGCCTCCACAAGATAATGATCAGACATCCCTCCAGTTGCACCTCTCAGCACATTAACATCCAAAAGTCTCTCTTTCGCACGCCTGTCAATTAACACGTAATCCAATAACGCTCTCTGGCCATCTCTCCTACTTACATAAGTATACTTATGTATATCTCGCTTTTTAAACCAGGTATTCCCAATCATCAGTCCTTTTTCAGCACATAAATCTACAAGCTCTTCACCATTTCCATTTACAACACTGAACACCCCATGCATACCAATTATTCCCTCAACTGCCACATTACTCACCTTTGCATTCAAATCACCCATCACTATAACCCGGTCTCGTGCATCAAAACCGCTAACACACTCATTTAGCTGCTCCCAAAACACTTGCCTCTCATGATCTTTCTTCTCATGCCCAGGTGCATATGCACCAATAATCACCCACCTCTCTCCATCAACTTTCAATTTTACCCATATTAATCGAGAATTTACTTTCTTACATTCTATCACATACTCCCACAACTCCTGTTTCAGGAGTATTGCTACTCCTTCCCTTGCTCTTGTCCTCTCACTAACCCCTGACTTCACTCCCCAGACATTTCCAAACCACTCTTCCCCTTTACCCTTGAGCTTCGTTTCACTCAGAGCCAAAACATCCAGGTTCCTTTCCTCAAACATACTACCTATCTCTCCTTTTTTCACATCTTGGTTACATCCACACACATTTAGGCACCCCACTCTGAGCCTTCGAGGAGGATGATCACTCCCCGCGTGACTCCTTCTTCTGTTTCCCATTTTAGAAAGTTAATACAAGGAGGGGAGGATTTCCGGCCCCCCGCTCCCGTCCCCTCTATATATATATATATATATATATATATATATTATCCCTGGGGATAGGGGAGAAAGAATACTCCCCACGTATTCCCTGCGTGTCGTAGAAGGCGACTAGTGTGAGTAGCGGGGCTGGAAATCCTCCCCTCCTGTTTGTACTTTACCAAAAGACGGAGCAGAGATGAGGGCCAAGTGACGATTTTTTTTTTTTTCCCCTTTAAGGCTCTGTCATCTGTTCTTAACGCTGCATTGCTAACACGGTAAATGGCGAGTATGTATAAAACACACACACACACACACTCACATATACTAAGTATATTTTCTTATATGCATTGCCGACAAAAAGGAGTCTTGATGATCATAAGGGATAAAGGAGAGAGGAGAAGAAAGAAGAAGTGAACGCAAAGTTCTTTTATCTTGATCAATGGCCGGGTGCCACAATTGTTGGCCACGAAGATTTCAACACGTTTTGAGCATGATCAATGACTCTCGTCAGCCAGGCCATGTGTGTGTGTGTGTGTGTGTGTGTGTGTGTGTGTGTGTGTGTGTGTCTGGGGCTACATCCTACGGAAGGTATAAACACTGGGCAACATTCCAGTCATACCTTCTTTCAGCATCTGTCGCTGTCAACGTATGTTTCATCGAAGGCCATAGTGACGAACTGGGTACCATTATGAAAAAAGAAAACGTTATGACCTGGACAGAAAATGGAGTACGGTTATTCTAAAAGTGTTAATATTTTCAAGTATCATTACACGCCTTTGGAAAGTCCTTTCTGTACATGGTAATATTTGGGGTGAACATGGTAATATTTGTGGTGTACATGGCTACTCTTGTATGCCGCAGTGTTTACAATACTTGATCGCCGTTTCCCTCGTTAGCACTGTCTTTAAGCTAAGGACTATTCACGCGTTGGCCCAGTTAAGAAACTGCTTTGTTTAGCCTTCATCCTCCTCAGTCCAGGAGCCGATGACCACTGGTTCTCCCTGCGACGCCAGCTGGTAGATGACGTCTGATCTCATGTCTTCATCGATGGTAGACGGAGTTGTTCATGCGTCTAAGACAGTATAAAAAGAGTAAGATGGCCTTTTCAGCATATATATATATATATATATATATATATATATATATATATATATATATATATATATATATATATATATATACGCGAATATAGTGCATACGAACGCGCAGTGCCATAAAACGTACAAACCTACAAGCCAGGCTCGAACCCGGATGCGATAGTGTTAGGCTATGATCGCTCCTTATAGGGAAATGACTATACGACTATGTAATCGAATACCCTTCGTCTCACATTGGTTGCTGGTTGTTGGGAAGGTTGGCTTAACGAGTGTATATATATATATATATATATATATATATATATATATATATATATATATATATATATATATATATATGATATTTTTTCGCCATTTACAGCGTTACGGAGGAGATAGCGCCAGGAACAGACGAAGAAACGCCACATTCGCTCACTCTCAGTCTCTAGCTGTCATGTGTAATGCACCGAAACCACAACTCCCTATCCACAACCAGGCCCCCACAGACCTTTCCATGCTATCCTCCGGTTGCCTCTTATGCTCTGGTTCAGTCTACTGATACTACGTCGTCCCCTGTATACCACATCGTTCCAATTATCTCTCTCCCCCGTGCACGCCTTGTGTATGTTCAGGTCCTAAGCACTAAATGTCTCTCTCTCTCTCTCTCTCTCTCTCTCTCTCTCTCTCTCTCTCTCTCTCTCTCTCTCTCTCTATATATATATATATATATATATATATGTATTGATGGGGTCATATTTCAAAATGAAAAATGTCAACTCTGTCGTTGTAACATACATTAATGTGTTTGAAAGTTCATAAACCTTTTGGTATGTGTCTGACAGGCATATTTTTTTCTATTCAAACCCTTGTAACATTTTTTATTCAATCTGTCTATCTTTCTGTCTATCTATCTATCTATCTGTCTATCTATCTATCAGTCTATGTGTGCTTTTGTTGTGTGTGTGTGTGTGTGTGTGTGTGTGTGTGTGTGTATTCATACACAGAAGTAAAGACATGGTACATATATACAAGGTTAAGAGACGAGGCAACACGAGCATGAAATTCCATTCCCGTAACACACAAGTCTTTATCATAAGTAGAAATCACACACACACAC
Organism: Panulirus ornatus; assembly: GCF_036320965.1. Lineage (NCBI taxonomy): Eukaryota > Metazoa > Arthropoda > Malacostraca > Decapoda > Palinuridae > Panulirus > Panulirus ornatus. The sequence continues at coordinate 5,968,165 of NC_092226.1, read as the reverse complement.
ACACACACACACACACACACACACACACACACACATAGAGAGCAATATATAACCCAAACATCTGCCCACAATTGGCACACCTCATAAGCCTATAACTCAAAGACAGAACCATTAACCTTCAAGCACAGACTGTAGACCACGTCCATACTCCCCGACCCACACCGTCTACCACAACACTACGATGGTACCAAGTTCAGCCTTGGTATTGTATGGTACTCTGTAAGGGACCTTGGCGCGTGTTATACGCCTGTTGTATGATAGCAAGGTCAAGAGAGCAGTTGAGGGAGACTGTAGTGAATCGTCTACTGTATGTGCGTAGTGTATTCTACAGAAATTATACGACATTGTTGTATTTGCATTTTCTGACAAGTTCGTCACCTGATCCAATACATTTACTGTGTTGTTGAGTTAATGTAGAACGAATAGATTATACGATGACAATCCTGGTGTCGGGTGAGAATAAGGACGTGTGATGAAGTATTGCTTTTTAAGCCGAAGCATCAGAGTACAACGTGCTGGACGCGGTGGGAAAACCTCCTTACTTCGGTGGAGATACCACCGTCCTTACGAGGTGAGGCGAGCCGAACACAAGCACTGACGTTAGGGGAAGAGGTCCTCGCGAAGAGCCATATGTAGGTTTTTTTATCATAACGCTTGGGAGACCGCACCATCAGCAAATGTTTCCGTCCGCTTGTGAACTGCGCCGGAGGTACTTCGAACATCCGGAGAACTATAACAAACCACCACCATCATATATGGGTGTCTTCTGTGGATTATATAACAAGAAGGGAACGACTTAGAGCCGTACGAACTGCCTCGGGTAAAAAAGAAACAAAAGGCGACTCAAAGCTTGCACGTAACAGCCGTTCAAGACATGATCTCTGCCTCGGACAGGCGAAAAGTCTGATCGACTCGCTACTCTGAGATGACCCAGCTGCCTATGAACGACCAGAAACACACCAGCATTTTCCTGAAGGTGGGTGAGAAGGTGTGCAGCTCGGGGTAAACGATCCAGACGGTGAATCCTCAACAGCTCAGTCAGTAAAACCTGGACACAAAGACCGCTTCAAAACTCGAAAGCTGGAGAAGCTTCAGACCTGGAGTAGGCGAGTCGACTCCACCTCACAACTGAACACACAACTACCTTTTTTTTGTTGAAATTTTGGGACCAGTTCCAAGAGCCATCATTATCCTTGAAGAGGTGTGAAAAAATAATGGTCACGTCGAATCATAAAAGTCCACAGTGGATATGAATGAACAGGCTGTCAATGCTGTCGTGGAGAGACGCTGCAGAATGGGTGAATCCTTTTGCCAGCTGACCTGGATGTATTTATGAGTTCGTCCGTTACTGCGACAGTGTCAGGTCATTTAGACGCTGATTTGACTTGAGCACAGCTAAGTAGAGTTGCTGCATGTTAGATTTCTTTTTTTTTTTCGTGGGATAAAGGCTAGAGTTAACTTCATTCAAGTAACAAATCATCCAAACTTGGGCTCGGAATTTTTAGCGGATATGAACCAGAAGAGAAGCGTGTGTCTGCAGATGGCACAAGACCTGATCCTCAACGCTGATTGGAAGCTGTTTGGCCAGAAGACTTCGGTGCCGCAGTGACGAAACAAACTGGAACTTCAAAAGATGTTTTCGCAAATCCCTTTGAACCCTGACCTTAATTACACTTGCCGCAGACGATGGTGCCAGCAGGAAAACCAAAGAGCCTGCTCTTGCGAGGGAGGGAACTCCAAAGAGGAGGCCACAGAAGTGAAGACACCAGAACAGGCAGCAACCATCGCTGTTGGCTTGGCTTCACCACAGAGGACAAAACAGATACCAAAGACCATTTGGGAGATACTGCAAAATCCTTGCTTGTGTCTGTCTGTCGACTGAGGGATGATGCTGAAAGTGTCAGAATCGATATTGCCTTCGTAGTCTGTCATCATCACAGTCTCAGGAGCCGAGAGAGACCGCGTCTGAAATCAGTAACATCCATCCATCCAGTACAAAAGGAAAAAAGATATTGCCTGTTCACCAAACTGTGCAACAAGAGAGGAAATAACCTCACTACTACAGACCCCAAAGGAGCAGATGTTGCTACCGACACATTCATGATCTGCTGCTGCAGTCAAAGACCCTGCATATCACCAGCTGAGAAAGATGCGTAAGAACCACAGGCCCCCCCATACCGTTTAAGAAGCTCCCAGTTGCTTGGTCGCGGGCCTAAGACCCCGTTGGTTGGAGCACAAGTAGACAGCTCACGAGAGGCGAAATAAAACTCGGAAGAACAGAGAGGAAAGCGACATGGTAGTGGCGGAGAGGAGTGCTTGAAGCGAGACGGTACGTATGAGTTGTTCAGAAGGTGGAAATAAGGCTTTTAGACTCCACTCCTCTTGGTCTCTATTAAGAGATAGGCTTGAAGACGAGATACACCAGATATGCAGACAGTGTTCCATAATGGGGGGAAATGAAGCTCCTGTGGCTATGGACCAACATCTCAAGAGGAGGTACAAGTTCGACACCTTTACCAAGCTCCTGGAAGTCAGGTTCTGTGATGTCTCGCGGGTAGAGTGGAAGATGTGGTCATACTCAACATGTTTCTGGTGCTGTAAAGTTGAATTGTTTTCATATTTGATAGGAGACGAGTTTAACATTTGGACAAAGTTATCGGAAGAAAATAGGTTTTTGCACAGTTGAATTCGTTCCAGTTCACTCTATTTCTTGCAAGCCCCTCACCCTCCTGTATGTTCAGGCCCGGATCGCTCAAAATCTTTTTCTCTGCATCCTTCCACCTCCAATTTGGTCTCCCTCTTTTCCTTGTTCCCTCCACCTCTGACACACACATCTTCTTTGTCAAACTTTCCTCACTCATTCTCTCCATGTGTCGAAATCATTTTAACACACCCTCTTCTGCTCTCTCAACCACACTCTTTTTATTACCACACATCTCTCTTATCCTTTCATTACTTACTCGATCAAACCACCTCACACCACATATTGTCCTCAAACATTTCATCATATATATATATATATATATATATATATATATATATATATATATATATATATATATATATATATAATATATATATATATATATATATTATATTTGCTGATGATTACGAGAAAAATGAAAACATGATAAGCCCTAAGTGCACTTTCGTGTCATGGTCACATCGCCAGGGTAGTTACAAGAATGCAAGAATTCTTGTATCTCCCCTGACGATGTGATCATTACACCAAAGTGCACTTGGGGCTTATCATGTTTCATCTCCCTTGTGGTTATCAGCATACACTAGATCACGCACACCACTGTGACCTACTGCAATATATATATATATATATATATATATATATATATATATATATATATATATATACACACACACACATAATTATCCTGTCCTCAACACCTTCCACCCCCGTCTCCAACACCTTCCTCCTCCGTCCTCACATCCTTATTCCGTGGTGCATTTCAACACCACAGCCTCACCTCACACGACATCATCAACACCACAACCTCACCTCCCACGACATCATCAACACTACAACCTCATCTCACACGACATCATCAACACCACAGCCTCACCTCACACATCAACACCACAACCTCACCTCACACGACATCAACACCACAGCCTCACCTCACACATCAACACCACAACCTCACCTCACACGACATCAACACCACAACCTCACCTCACACATCAACACCGCCACAGCCTCACCACACACTACATCAACAAGATCAACAGTCTGCACTCTGCTCTTCCCCGCCTCTACACACACCCTTACTCCAATACATCAAAGCGAGAGGCCACACTCCCACTCTACACCTAGGTACACCTCCTCATTATACTCCCCTAGACCCGTATGGTGCGTAGTCACCCAGCACAGGCCAGCTCTGCCTCCTCCCGTGGTGTCAAAGCCAGAAACAGCAAAGCGAGGGACTCGGTATTTAGATATTTAGAAAACTTCCTCCAAATCTTATCAAATCGACTGGTCCTGACGATTGCTGCCTCAGAGGAGCGAAAGGGTGTGTAAACAGGCAAATAGCAACGTCGATTCACCAAAATATTCGACAGATCGCAACAGGAAAGTGGCAAAATGCCTGACGCTCTCTGCTGTAACACCTTTTTTTCTTTCTTTTAGGTGAGATAGAAAATGTACGTTGATCTACCGTTCTGTGAGCTTCCCTTCCAAGAGCATTGTTACAAGTGATGATCAGAGACTAAACTTTCACACACTCCTTGAAGATAAGAACGTGGGGTTCGAATTAGAGGATCATGTTTTAGAGAATTTGAATCATTTAGTCATTAAAAAAAATGAAACTTCAAATACTCTATACTTACCCTACCCAAGGGCTCTCGATTCTCATCAGACTTGATCAGAGACGACGAAAGTGTTTAAAAATAACTATAAAGAAAGAAGAAAATAAGTAGGTATGTTACTAAATGATACTAAACTATATGAAAAAAGGGCCAGATATTCAAAAATCATTGTCTCAAAAAAGACACAGACTCCGACGATATCCAATAGAAGTTTTCAAAAAAGTAAATTCAGCAAAATTTCACAAGGCAATGTATTCACGAGAGAGAGAGAGAGAGAGAGAGAGAGAGAGAGAGAGAGAGAGAGAGAGAGAGAGAGAGATTCAGTGACCAGAAGTAACAATATGAGATTAAAGTGAAGGAGACGTAATGTTAAGCAAGAATTGGATATTCGTCTCTTTAGTTGTAGTGTTATAAGACATTAGAAGAAACTGCTGTCAGATGTATTGATAAATAAACAGCTGGATGTATGATTCAATGATATCAGTTATCAGTTAACAAGTCAGTTCAGGAAGGAAGAAGGTACCATTATACTTTTCATAAAGATAATTCAACCTCTTTATTTTTTCGTTTTAGAGGATTTGAGCTTCCTGCTTGGAATTTATCTAATCTATCTGTCTGTCTGTCTATCTGTCCATTCGAACCTGTGCACTGCAATGAATGGTTCTCGGTCACACCACGAAGGCGTACCATTCCACTCGGTGTCCCATCAAGACGTCCGTAGCTGGGTGCTCCCCCTTTATACTGTGTGTTCCCCTATGTGTTCCCTCAGAACTATCGGCAGGATGATGAACGAGAGGGAGTGGTGGGTGGGGAGGAACCTTCTGCTTTACTCTCTTGCCTCTATCTATAGTGGTGGACGAGGAGGAACCTTCTGCTTTACTCTCTTGCCTCTATCTATAGTGGTGGGTGAGGAGGAACCTTCTGCTGTACTATCCTGTCTCCATCTTTAGTGGTGGGTGGTGAGGGACCTTCTGCTTTACTATCCGGGTAGATGCGTGTATTTTGTGATGGTTCCAACTGTTGAACGGTCCCTGAGCCACACTCCTCATTGTTGATCAGAACGAAAAATATGATTGAAAAAAAATGGGGGTTGAAAAAATAGGGTTCATGAAACTTTTGAATTCCTTTTTATGACAAGGATTTTCTTGGCCACTTTGATAAGTCATGTCCTGATGTTAGGGCAAATGTCTTTTGCCTCTTTATCCGACCAGACGCTGAGCAATATCAACGTTACAGTACCTCATAATCTACAAGAATTACCGGGATCTGAATGAGAAAAGAAATATATGTAGATTCACCCAGAAAAAAAAGGAAAAAAAAATTTTTATAAAAAGTTTTGCAGATGGCGAAAGTCTTTTCTTTCCCTCCTCCTCCTCCCCACCTCGGGTCCCCAAAGCTCCCCGATCACTCTGGCCATATTTCCAGCATTCGCCTCTCTCAGCAGGCCATCAGTGCCTAGATTGAACAGCCTGGAGGACATAACACACTCTTGTCTCGCCCCCAAATTGAACATTGAACTATTCATTCATCGTTCCCCTTGTCCCCTCAGCACCAGCCCAGGGGTTTTTACAGTGGCAACCCTCTGCTCCCTGTGATAGCTTGTCTCCTCTCCCCATATACTCTCCCTTCATCCTATGACTCTCATCTATATACCCACATCAACCTCCGCCACACTGGCTGGATGCTAGGAGCGCGGTGTGTGTGTGTGTGTGTGTGTGTGTGTGTGTGTGTGTGTGTCTCCCCTTTTTGTCTTTGTTGTTATGAGATTCTGGAGTATTTCCCGTGGATTTGTAGCGTTCGTTCTCCTGGGAGATAATGTTGAAATGATATGACATTTGCTTTTCGTGAAGGTAGTTGCTTTTCTATATGATTTCTCGTAAGGCCGTATCTGTCTGCGGTAAGATTTTCGCACGATTGGTAAGGGTAGCTAGCGCGTTGTGCTCACCGCATGTTGCTCTTTGATGCATGGGTTCATTCCGTACTGCTTTTTTGGCTACTTGTCAAGACGTCTTTCAAATGTTTCAGCACTCATTCCTTGCGTATTTCTTTCATTGTGTCGATCACTCAAGAGTTTCTTTATCTTTCTTGATTCATCTTTCTTGATTATTTTCCTGTGGTGCAATATTTCTTTTTTTTTTACGTATTTCACAGAATTTTTGTTGATCAGGTGATTTTATATTTTTTTCCATATCTTGAGATCTTTTTCTTTTTTTTAACTAGAATGTTTTCTTGAATTTGTTTCTTTTCAAATATTCATTGTCAGTTTCTCTCTCCTCCTGTCTGTACTGCTTAGTTCAATTTCTTTTGATCTTTTGATAGTTCAAGTGTTGCATTTTCTCATTTCTCCTTGGTAAATTTACATCGACAAAAGCTGTCCTATCATCTGTCTGCAGACATGCCAAAGAAGTTGCCAAACGCATGATGATAACCCCCTCCCCTCACACACAGCTGCCAACGATTCATCCATTTCCATGGCAGGATAGAAATTGCTGGCTGCTGAGTTGATAAATTTTCTGGAAAATATTGTATTGTTGAGCGAGATAGCTGAGCCGAGAATGTGGGAGGTATGAAGAAGGATAATGGCGTGTGTAAGTGGTTCTACCACCGAACAATGCCATTCCACCGTTCAGGGTGTTGTGGTCATGGGGGAAGGGAGTGGTAGGGGTGATGGAGGGCGTGGTAGCCAGGGAGGGAGGACGTGGCGGTGGTGAGGGAGGATGTTGTGGGGTGGTGAGGCGTGGCAGGACCTAACGGACGAAAACCCGTAGGGCGCGAATCTGCTGGTTTTCCTGAATTTATTCTAGCTCATGAACTTCAGCTTGCTTACTTGGTGACCACGCAACACAGACATTGTCCTCATCAGCATTCTATCCCTCAGAGAGACATTTCTCTCCATCATGTAGCTCGTTATCGGAGACACAGTAGTACATTATTTCTCTCTTCAATGTTACCTTCAAAATTTAGGTCCTCGTGTCTGACTCTTAACACCTTTTTAACATTTAAGTCAGTCTCTATGTCTCTTCCTGTTGCAGTCATGTCGGGTGTCACCGTTGTATTGGTGATCGTGTCATGAGTCAGTTGTCCACAGTTACGTTTCTGTGAATTTCATGAAGTTCTCAGTATAGATCCAAGTAACGTTAAGGGCAAGGGGCCCCCTTTTCCACCCCTCAGGATAAGTCCAGAGAAGTCCAAGGGCAAAGGTGGTCTTCCTCCCTCATCTAGGTAATGCCAAGGGTAGGGGACCCTGCCTCCCACCTCGGTATAGACCCAGGTAAGGCCAAGGGTAGGGGACCCTGCCTCCCACCTCGGTATAGTCCCAGGTAAGGCCAAGGGTGAGACGATAGGAGCTCCGTTCTCTCTAGCGCGTCCGTCCGTCCGTCTGCCCGTCCGTCAGCCCGTCTATCCGTCCTTAGCGCTGTATCTCTGCCTCAGCCACGCATGGACCTCAATGATTCATGACGTCTACAAGTTCCCACTTAGGACAGTGGCTGGAAGCTGTGACATTTCGTATGCAGCCGATGTATTTTTTAAGGTCAGAAGGTTAAGTTAAGGTCACGGGGTCACGGGGACGGGCGTTGGTCGAGGAGAGCAAGGAGGCGGAGGCTGCACTCCTCCTCCTCCTCCATGTCACAGCCTCATGTTACAGCCTTATGTCACACCCTCATGTTATAGCCTCATGTTACAGTCTCGTGTCACAGCCTCGTGTCACAGTCTCATGTCACACCCTCATGTTATAGCCTCATGTTAGTCTCATGCCACAGCCTCATGTTACAGCCTCATGTCACAGCCTCATGTTACAGCCTCATGTTACAGTCTCGTGTCACAGGCTCATGTCACAGCCTCATGGGTGTTTGATAGTTATCTTTGACTTGATTTGATGATATATTTTCTTATTTTCCGTCTCTCTTATCGGTGCCTCGTCTTATCACACGCTATGGGTTACCCTGGTGACCAGGAGGCGTACTCACAACACTGATAACACACACACAAGTGTACAAAGGCTTGGGAACACCTGTTGCTGATGATATCTTTAATCTGGTTATGAGGCAGACTTGGACCTGGGTATGAGGTAGAATTTTTCTGGATATGAGGTAGACTTTAATCTGGTTATGAGGCAGACTTATTCTGGGTATGAGGTTGACTTTAATCTGGTTATGAGGTAGACTTATTCTGGTCATGAGGTAGTCTTTAATCTGACTTTAGTTTGGCTATGAGGCAGACTTATTCTGGGTATGAGGTTCACTTTAATCTGGTTATGAGGCAGACTTATTCTGGGTATGAGGTAGAATTTAATCTGGTTATGAGGCAGACTTGATTCTGGTTATGAGGTAGAAGTCAATCTGGTCATGAGGTAGAATTTAATCTGTTTATGAGGTAAACTTTGATATGGTCACGAGGTTGTTTTTGTCGAACAGCATTTCTTACTCCCACAACCATTCCAAATCTATATCACGGTGATTAATTATAATGATTAGCTGTGTTGATTAAGTATAATGATCAGCAATGATGATCGATAATGAGGTTCATAGCTGTGTTGATTGGGTATAATGACCAGTAATGATGATCAGTAATGAGGTTCATAGCTGTGTTGATTGGGTATAATGATCAGTAATTAGGTTCATTTCTGATAACTAGAAATAATGGATCAATTCTGATGACCAGTTATGATGATTAGAGCTAAATTGCTTAATGATCTGTAATCATGATTAGTTCAAATTATTAATCACAATAATCAGGTAAAATAATCAGTTACAGTAATAATTCTAATCATTATAATGATCAGTCAGAATTATAATCTATCATGATCGTTCGTAATGACCAGCTATGATGATCAATTATGATGAAGTCATATTGATCAGCATTGATCGTAGATCACGATGTTCAGTTGTGATAACAGGTCACAATAGGTGGTCATAATGACCTCTAACCCCGCGAGTCTCTGTATCTCTCCCTGTCTCTCCTCGTCTCTCCCTCTCCTTAGGTTACCCCCCTGCCTGGTGAGACTCTCTCTCTCTCTCTCTCTCTCTCTCTCTCTCTCTCTCGTCCCTCCCTCCCTCCCTCCCTGCGAGAGAGACTGCTGGTCTCTCAGCACAGATATATTCTAACCACTTTCATCTCGTCCAGGGTAATTTTTTCTCTAGCCCAGCCCTCCGCCCCCCCCCCCCCCCCAACACACACACACACACACACACACACACACACACACACACACACACAAAACACGACATTACACCGAGCTAACCCGACTACATCTGCTGCAGTTTATACCTCTCCCCCAACACACACACCCACACACACACATCCACCCACCCACACCACTGCCTCCAGCTCCTGAGAGAGTCGTGCTGTGGTGGTGGGCGTCGGGGGGGTCGTCGTCCCTTGCAGGGTCGTTCTGTGGTAGTTAAGGGGTCGTTCTCAGGCTCTCTGACTGTGTGTGTGTGTGTGTGTGTGCGTGTGTGTGTGTGTGTGTGTGTGTGTGCGTCTGTCTCTCTCTTTCTCTCTCTAATTTATCTATCTATCTATCTATATATAATATGCACAGAATCACAACACACACACACACACACACACACACACGTGGCTTTATCAATGCAGAAGCACCACTGGGAATTATAAGGTTGCATGACCTCATTGCATGTTCACTCCGGCTCTGTACACAAAACCTGTATTGTATCTATTTTTCTCACCCTGTATCTAGTCCTCTTCTGAAGATGTGGTGATACACGAGAAGTGCTCAGGTTTCTCGTCTTTCCGTTTTTTTAGCGGTGTATCTCTCTCTCTCTCTCTCTCTCTCTCTCTCTCTCTCTCTCTCTCTCTCTCTCTCTCTCTCTCTCTCTCTCTCTCTCTCTATTCCTATTTGTCCAAGGGGAAATAAAACACGTAGTCACTTGTTTACCAAATGGCGTCTTAACTATGTCTCTTCGTTGTGTATCAACTGACTGCTATATTTCTTTCTTGTATCACCCCTGATGATGTGATCATTACACGAAAGTGCACTTGGGAACTTGTCGTGTTTCATTTCCCCCGTGGACAAACAGGAATATACTCGATTACGCGCTCAATTCACCTGCCTGATTATCTACTCTGTCAAAAGGATACATAACAAAGCAGCAAGCCACACAAACAAGGTTCTCAGAACAATCACCGGCTGCCTGGCAACCACAGACATTCAGCACCTGGACAGCGAGACAAAAAATACTTACAGTACAATCTCACTCTACTGTGTCCGGCCATCACTCATTTGTTTACAACATTATTAGACCCCTCACACCCATACCATCATAACCACCCACCACACTCCAAAGTGGAAACGTAGAACTTTTCCTGCCTCACACTTCCGCTCACTATACCCACAGATTCCCATCTCCCCAGCATATGACACTGGCCAAACATATACACACAGTAGTGAGTCAAGAAGCACTAATGCATCCGTCCTCCCTACCCATTCTTATGCTCCACTGCACCAAACGTACACTCCCCAGGGATATACGAGTTATACTTTCTCCTTTGCATTCTACAAACCATCCATTTCTACGATCCTACAAACACCAACTGGATCCTCTATAGTGAAGAAGTTGAACGATAACTCCTCACCTGCCGTGCACTCACAACATACCGACATACACACATCATCTCCAACTTCTTGACCTGTGGTTCCACCTGGCGGACTTAATCAGCTTCCTGAGCGCTGCGGTAGCTCCACAGAATAGGGATCTCGGGGTAGGAAAGTAAATGAATTAAGCATATCTGTAACTGTATCTCCTCTTTCTGTCTCATCCCATTTATCTCTCCTCCCTCATATCCTTTCATCGCTCCCCCGCCCTCCCTCTAACATCATTGGAAACCCACAGTTTTCATTTCCGGGTCTTCACTTGGGCGCGCGCCCTCCTCCCCTCCCGTTCTCTCACCTCCTGAGCTCTCGCGCTGCCCTCCTCACCAACCGCCTCCGGATCTTCCAATTAGAGTGAATGAGACCTGTCGCCCACACCCTCAAGCCCTGTTAACTACCTCCGAACAATCAAGCATTTTTCTTTTTTTCCCCGCTGGAGATTTCTCGCCCATCGCTTTCATGTTGCGCGCTACCATTCAGCTTGTAATTCTCTTCCACTGCCTTTTTTTTTTTTTTTTTTAACTCCCTCGTAAGCGTTTGAGACCAGAGGGGCGGCAGGTGCACGCGTGCCTGCTGTGCATGACGTGCGCAGGAGGGCGTTAGGAAGGGAGGAGAGGAGGGGGGGGGGAGTCCGTCGTCTCTGATCCGACGGACATTTCAATGTACCGAGCAACCCTGTTAATAACAACAACTCCGACGCCGCCCCCCTCTGATGCGCGTCGCGCCCCCCACCTACCCGCCCCCACTCGCCGCTGCCGTCCTCCCTCCCCCCCCCCACACACACACACATGCACAGTTGGCCGGGCCGTACATGCACTACCGGGCGTTAAATGCGGCTCATCCGATAAAGATGAGCAGTTTTGTTTAGGAGGAGGAGGAGGAGGACTGCGGGTTTTGTGACAGCAGCAGCAGCAGCGCCGCCTCCCTCCCTTTCCCTCCGTCTGCTAGCACTGCCACCCCCCTGTGCTCGTCCGCCTTGAAGGATTTAGTATTTAAGAGGTTTTCATCCGCTTTAGAACCATGAGCGCCTTAGGACGGACGTGGCTCATGGGCCGTCGAGGCCAGAGATTTTTTTTTTTTGGTCGTCGTCGTTCCCTCCTGTGTGTGTGTCGGCCGGCCGGGGCGTGACGCCTGGCTGCCAGATAGGTAGATGTCCCTCTGGGGGTCTCTCTCTCTCTCTCTCTCTCTCTCTCTGTGGCCCACGGTGGATGACAGAGACTCTCTCTCCCGTCAGTGTTGCCGCCGTCAACAACAGGTGTCAAGCGTTACTGTCCTGTTTTTGATAACGAGCGTCTCTGATTTTGTTTTGGACAACGAACCGCTCGATTTGTGATGATGATGATGGTGCTGGTGGTGATGGTGATCTTCCTCCTTCAGGGTTGAGCGGCGGCGTAGTGGTATGGTGTTGTCTCTCTCTCTCTCTCTCTCTCTCTCTCTCTCTCTCTCTCTCTCTCTCTCTCTCTCTCTCTCTCTCTCTCCGGCTCTGGCCATGTTAACGTTATCTCCCATCTCTGATGCCTCGCTTCACCTCAAACCTTTACCGCTGTGTCTCCAGCCTTCGCCAATCCCCTCCTCCTCCTCCTCCTCCCTCGGTACCCCAACCTCCATCCCTGCCACCACACACACCAGGACCAGATCCCGTGGAGAACATCTGTTGCCTTCCTCACATTACCACACACACACACACACACGCGTGTCAACGTACAGAGACTTGGCTCCGTAAAATGATGTCCTTAGCTACATTAAGCTCCTTCTCAGAGGGGAAGACTCGATGTACTTAGATCTTATAAGTGATGATACATGACTTACAAATCGTCACTTGAGTATCCAGCTACTTGACTGACTTATTTAAGTGATGATGACACAGTAAGGTGAAGGCACAGACACACTTGCGTAACGATGGTACGACCCTTGATCATTGTGGGTCGGTTGTAGACAGTGGTATATGCCTTGAAAACCCGAAGATAGAAAAACCTACCCAGTTCGTGGACTCTGTCACCATTACGTCCTATACTCATAAAAAAAAAATGATTCAATATAATCGGTTGAACGAGGAAGTAACGATAATTACATTTGATTCCTTTAGAAATATGATTTTTCATAGTCACTGAAGATAATCCTGGCGGGGGATTACTTTGATCAGTGTCTTAGGAATATTGAAATGATGGCCGGGACCATCTTACTACACCCTCCGTGTCAGTCGGGTGTAGACAGCAGCCACCCTCAGGGAAAGTACAACCCTCCTGACGTAGGAGTGTTGTAGTGATGTTGAAGTGACTGGTCTTATTTTCTGAGTCAAAGTAACTAAGCGTATGGGCTGGTCGTAATGTCATTAATGTAATCTATGTAATCAGCTGATCCATCTTTCAATCTGTCCATCTTATCTGACTGTCTATTTACCTATATGTCTCTCAGTCTATCCAAACATCTATCTATCTATCTGTTTGTCTGTCTGTCTGTCAATCTCATATATGTTATATGTATTTAGTTTTGTTGACCCCGAGATCGTGCAAGAAGCAATCGTAATGTCTGAGGCCAAGCGACCGGTTCTTTTACGACTGAACTCAGCGGCATCGCCTCGAGTGGAGGGTCGAACGCTGAACAAGGGCTGAGTTCATCACGACCGCGGGGAAGAACACGAAGAACACATCTCGAGCACTTCCCCGGCTCACGGCTAGTTGGTTAACCCGGGGAACACGACGGTACGACGCTTGAGCACGACGGTACGACCCTTGAACACGACGGTACGACGCTTGAACACGACGGTACGACCCTTGAACACGACGGTACGACGCTTGAACACGACGGTACGACCCTTGAACACGACGGTACGACGCTTGAACACGACGGTACGACGCTTGAGCACGATGGTACGGCGCTTGAGCACGACGGTACGACCCTTGAACACGACGGTACGACCCTTGAACACGACGGTACGACGCTTGAGCACGATGGTATGACCCTTAAGCAGGACTGTACGACCCTTGAGCGCGACGCTGCCAGAGACCATTCACTAAACCTTCGTGCATCAGGTTCAAGGCCAGACCACCACAGCCAAGGGTCGCACTGTCGTCCCCAAGGGTCGTACCGTCGTCCTCAAGGGTCGCACCGTCGTCCTCAAGGGTCGCACCATCGTCCTCAAGGGTCGCACTGTCGTCCCCAAGGGTCGAACCGTCGTTCTCAAGGGTCGAACCGTCGTTCTCAAGGGTCGAACCGTCGTTCTCAAGCCTCGTAACCTCGTCTTCAAATCACATGTCGAGATCGCACGGCCCGCGGTCACAGTGTCTTCGAGGCCGCCTCAGCGGTCAACCCAAAATATCGAGACGACCCAAAGCTACACACACACACACACACACACACACACACACATACACACTCACACACACACACACACACACACACACACACACACACACACACTCCCCGCCTTGTGGAAGCACTAGTTCTTACGTAAGGCCTGTTCTAAACACGGTATCAAAACGCTTATGAAATTTCCCCTCTCGACATGATGTCCAGCCTCAATGTGTGTCAGAGTTCACGACATAAACTCGTTCCTCCTTATCCATTCCGACACTGCGTGAACACAGGAGCGTCTGACGTATTGACTGGGGTCATCGGTAAAGCTGTTGGTAGAGACGTTATATATATATATATATATATATATATATATATATATATATATATATATATATATTCTTTTTTTCATACATATTCGACATTTCCCGCATTAGCGAGGTAGCATTAAGAACAGAGGACTGAGCCTTAGAGGAAATATCCTCACTTGGCCCCCTTCTCTGTTTATTCTTTTGGAAAATTAAAAACAGGAGGGGAGGATTTCCAGCCCCCCCCCGCTTCCTCCCCTTTTAGTCGCCTTCCACGACACGCAGGAAATGTGTGGGAAGTATTCTTTCTCCTTCTTCTTCTTCTGATATATTCGGTCATCCAGTCGCCCGTTCCGTTTCAACTAACTTAGAAAAGGAAAGAGATTATCAGCAGTCTTATAATCAAAGACGCATATGCTGTCTCTATGCAAGAGATATTTAGATACCTTAGTTCCACAAACAATGGATCAAGGAAGACAGCAGACGTGGCAGAACAGATGGCTGATTTCTGTTATCCTCTTCCTGTGTGAATGAAAATTCTGTTTCCTCTTCTTTCATCATCTTTTTTTTCTCCTCTCTTGTGTTAGTCAGTTTTCAGACTCGAATTCCTTTATCTTCCGTTGGTTTTTACGGGGCTGCTCCTTGCCCGACACCAGGCACTAGACAGAAGCGATCATCCACCGCTTTTATCCCCACCACACAGTCACCCCACCACACAGTCATTTCAACGAATGCTGACACGGTATTTAAGTTGTGGGTTATGACGGGTTACACAGCAGTGTGTGATTCCCTCAACAGGGAGGCTGGATGGCGCCACGATGAAGCCATAGTTGTATGCCAATTGGGTCGGAAATTCTCGTCCGAAAGGAAATCATTGGGTCTGTGTGGTCGATATTCTTCCACCTCTGCCTTAAACTGTCTGCTACCCTTCCCTCCCTCTTCACATGCTTACCTTACAGTGTCCACCACCTATTCCCATCATTTACAATATCCCCTTACCTTAGTCTGTTTGTCTCTATCCCTTATCTTAGTTGACTCTTAACCTACACTACCTGTCATCTTTCTCTACCTACCTTCACACTTATCTAAGATCTCCCGCCCATTTCTCTTGCCTTACACGTTTTGCTAATTTCCCTTACCCTACGTGACACACTTACCTTAAGTGCCCTCTTCGTCTCTCCTCCTTCCCATTTACCTTACACTTCCTGCTATCTTTTCCCTTACCTTTCCCACATACATTCCTTTACTTACATTATCTTTAGTCTCACCTTTACCTTACCCTTCACCTTTAGCTTACCCGCACCCTTACCTTCACCTTTAGCTCCTTTATTGGATTCACTTTCATTATCACTCTCACCTTCCTCACTTCCCTATGACACATCCGTGTCCATCACTAATGCCTTCCTTCATTAGGTCTCTCTCTCTCTCTCTCTCTCTCTTCCCCGGCGGGGGGCAGGCAGTACCGGCAACACTCACGGATATGGAGAGCTGGTTCAGAAAGGGGTAAACACACAGGCCCCGGATATTGGCGTTACCGTGGCCACCGTGTCCAAAAGGATGGGACACGCGTTGGACATGGGGATGAGGAGGGAGGAGGAGGAGGAGGAGGAAAGGGGAAGGGGGGAAAGGGGTGCGAGGGGGGGAAGGGAGGGAAGGAGGGAGGGAGGGAGGGAAAGAGGGCTCCGTCGCCTGGCCCTTTGATGCAGCGGGTCAATTCGGGAGCGGTTAGTTGCGGTCAGCGACCGCGCTCATTTGTATGTGGTCTGAAGGGTTGGTTGTGGTTGATGACCAGTTGAGGGGAGGGAGGAGGGCGGGCGGCGGCTTGAGGGGCACCGGGGAAGGAGGATGAGAGATCTGTAGAGGGGAAGATTAGATGATGCAAGGGATAGGGAGAGGGATGAGATAGAAGGTGATGAGGACCAGAGAGACGAGGATTGAGGGGATGGGGGACACTTGAAGGGAGGAGTGAAGTGGCCATCATAAGGGTGGGGGAGAATGTCCATAAGGCCTCTCCCCACGCCTCCCACACACCCACCATCCCACTGATGTCCTCCACAAGCGAGTAATTACGCTAATCTCAAGTGTTTCCCATTTTCCTCAGCTCACACTCGGCCTATAATCAAACATGGCTTTCTGACGACACTGAATTACATAGGAAGATATATTACCCTCACATGGAAGTTGGTTACAGTAAACAGCTTCTTATCTAACCGAACGTACTACCATTGCGAACAACTGGTCACACTTGTGTAACATTGTGCACCGGGATCCTTCACGTATCCCAGTGTGATATAACCTCTCACTCACAACAGAGATCCGTCTCTAATCAGACACTCACTCACTCTCTTGCTCTGGCCTTAACCGCCCACCACCGCTGAGGACACCAGGTCTTCCCTCAGTTCTAGTGGTGACTTTGCCAGAACTATGACCTTCGTCATTACCCTGGAACACACACACACACACACACACACACACAGTGGTTCAAGGTGGATCATAGGAGAGGCTAAGGAATGTATAGGACACACCAGAGTTTAAAAGTAAGCCGTAGGAGAGGTAAGGTACTAGAACTTCCTCATAATTGTGTAGGATCTGTGAGCTTGAGCAATATGATTGGTATCTGTAGTAAAGTGCTTCTGTGGGTCCGAGGAGGTAGACTACATAGATTCGAGGGATACTTTCAGTGGAGATGGGAGTATGTCTACTGCAGTCCTCCTGCGTTTACAAAAAGGAGGGCTTTGGTAACGCAAGGTTGGGTAGGATTCAAGACGAAAGAATTCAGCAGGAACTTGCTAGGTACAAAAGCCAGAAACGGTCATAACAATCCAGGACTGCAGGTGTGAGACGGGCCAGATGCGACCGCAACTGTTAGATTAAGTAGGATCCCAGGCGGACCTGAGAACAATGGACCTGAATACAGAGGTTTGACCTGCCATTCCGAGCTAAGTATAGACGTTTCTTACACCAGCTCCAGAAGTATTGACTTGAGAGGCAATGAACTAATACCATAGCAGTGACAGAAACCCGCGTAAATTCTGCTTCTAATCATTTTTTTTTTTTTTTTAACTTTCCAAGAGAAGGAACAGAGAAGGGGGCCAGGTGAGGATATTCCCTCAGAGCCCAGTCCTCTGTTCTTAACGCTACCTTGCTAATTCGGGAAATGTCGAATGGTTTGAAAGAAAGAAGTTAGTAAGAACTGTCTATATAAGTCCGGATGGAGGTGTCATATTCAACGTATGGCAAGCTAGATGTAACCACTCTTGGAAAACCTGATGTAGATGTATGCAGTTCATTGCATATTGAATCAATGATTAAGACATCCCCCCAAAAAAACTTTTGAGATAGTGTACAGATCCACCTCCCCCCTTGAAACGATGTGCACAGAAGAGGAAAATAAATCTTCAGTAAATACTAAATAAACAGTAATTGTAGATCATAATGGACTTAGCCTGAACTGTGACCTCTCGAACGGGTGACCACGAAGGTGATAGACTCATTGAATTACTGGAAGACTTGCTTTTGAAATCATGTGGTGCGTGACCCGGAAATAATGAAACTTGAGAAATTACAATGTCTACAAACAAAGCTCTAGACCTGATTGGCGTCTGTAAGATCGATGGAAAATTGAATGAGTGAAACAAAAAAACCCAACCCCACCAGCGACCATGATGATATCGTCTGAGTCGCTCATTCTAAACTGTCGTTTTGATTCGAGAGGAAACGTGATGATAATACCAGAATACTAGATCAGTAGACTGACAAAAATTGCTCCGGGAGACCAGCAATGTAGAGTGGGTTAGGAGACTCTTAGACGTCATTAGAATGGTCTAGCGCCAGCCAGAGGAAAAGTCACAAAGGGAAGATCTACTTTGAAGCCCCTTTGGCAGCGCCAACTGAAAATATCGGGAGACACTTGGAAAATACAGCACCTCCCCTTGAGAGAACCAGGTGGAGAGGATAGGCAAGAGAATGAACCAACCGGGATGATTCAAGAGAAAAAGTAAAGCCATAATTAAGCACGAAACAAATGCTTATTTGGGACTGTGATTTATGTGCCATCCTACAGGAAAATGCAGTATATTTAACACGATAGAAATTAGTGCAAGAACGATATCAAAATTAATCAAAAATCTTTGAAGAATAGATATCTTACAACGTCAAGAAAGATCATGAAATTTTTAAACACTTTAGAAGCAGGTGGAAAAAAAAGAAATCAAGGATACTATTGGCCCATTATCAAATAAGAATGTCATCTTAACTGATGAAAATAAAGACATGACTTCCCTTCTAAACATGTATTTTGGTCCATTGTTTGCCATTGAGAAATCGCTCAACTATGATAGGGCAAAACATATTTCTTGGCTCGGGAAATGAAGATTCGGACTTGGGATTTGTCAAACGCCACGAAACACTTAACATATCTAGAAAAATGAAATCCGAACAAGTCAACTGGTCCTGACTACGTCTGTTGTAGAAATACTGAAAGAAACAAGACCTCGAGTAGCATTTCCATTCATAAACATATTCATTAAATCACTACAGGAAAGGGAAGTACCATAAGACTGGAAGCTGACACACGAATGATAAAAATCTCCAAGAAAGAAGATGGAAAGTACAGTTCGAACTCCTGTCCAACCAACAACACTCCAGTCGTAGGAAAATCCTTGGGGCGAAATAACCTCCAAAGGCTCCAGTAGTCTGTTGCTGTTTGAATTCCTTCGAATTCCTTTGTAGTTATACCTAGAGACAGTCACTGAACCCTTAGAAGATGACAGACCATCAAGATCAGATATCTTTTATTGGTTTCGAAATGGAAGATCATGTTTATCGAATATTATACAATTCTTTTACTCAAATACATGATAAATGGGACTTCAAGATACCCTCTGATGTTATGTACATATGCTTTCGTAAAGCATTGCACGAAGTTCCACTAAAATAGATGGCTAAATAGAATGAAAATCTCATGGAATGAGAAACCGAATCTACACATGTATATCAGACTGGCTTATAGACAGGAAACAACGAGAAGTATTCAATGAATGAATGGGGAAGCGTCAAGAGTGGTTTCACGTGACAAGCGGGGTACCACAGAACTCAGTTCCGGGACCCACAATTTTCATCATCTGGACCAACGACGCGGATGCAGGAGTTATCAACAGCATACCAAAATTTGCCTATGAGGAAAAACTAGAACGAATACAAAGGCGAACAACAGAACTAATTCCGTAGCTCAGATGTAAGCCTTATGAAGAGAGAGTGAGACACCTAAATCAATTCACGGTAAAAAGAAAAAAGGGGGCAGACTCAGAGGAGATTTGATAGAAACTCTGAAATTTCCAGATGTTGTCGACAACATACAAAAATTTCTTTTACATCAGATAAAGGTTCAGTGACCAGAAGTAACAGTATCAAGTTAAAGGGAAAGAGATGTAATGCCGATGTGGGCAAAGTAATTTTCATCTACAGAATTGTAGGACTTTGGAATAACCCGCCAGATGTAAGCAGATGCAAAGGCCCTCAGTAACTTCAAATAAAGGATAGACAAATACTGCAATGATATCTATTATGTTTTTAATCTGCGCAAGAGAATATTTTTGAAAGTTGCCGCTTAACAAAAACTAATGTTGCCTCTACATTTTCTGTTTCATAATCTAGCCCCAGTGGAGTCTGTACTATTTGGAGTATGATACTTTTCACAGTTCTTGTAGGATTTTCATGACAGTGTACTTCCTACACACTATCATTTTCCCCGTCGACAGTTGAGCCGGAGGGAGAGGTGGATCATGGGGTGTTATCATAGTTGGTATAAGGACTGTATACAACCTCGTCATGGACCATTTGTTCTCCATGTACTACAAGCTCTTGCAGTGCTGTGAACATGCCTTATCTAGTTCTTACTAACAGCCTACCATTATCCACGAATCCCCACAAATATTCTCCTACATTACAGACGAAAATATTTCCAATATCATATTTAATTAGATTAGTCTTCCTTACTCTTAGCAGCTGTCTCTTTTCCTCGTTGTAAATCCAACAGAACTTAAAGACGCCAGTGAATGATACGTAGTCAGGGGAACATATTTATACACAACTGTCAATTGTATGACATGTAACCTAATGCACAAATGATACAAAGAAATCGAAACGTTTATGTCACAGTTTACTTACTGAAAGAATCGGGTCGTCGAGTTTATCTTCTCAGCCCACGATACTCACTACACATTCATCTTTTGTAACCTTTCACTATTTCCTTCATTATACACCTTCATCTCTACCTACTCATATTCGCAGTGATACACTCAGGTTCTGGATGCACTAAGGAATAAGTAAAGAGGCAACTGCCTCTCTGGGCATAAATGGGTGTGATTAATGGTACAGTAGCTCCGACGGTGTAGTGTAGGCACCGATTTTGGGCCTCGAATGAGACAGAATGGAGGAGGGTGGACACGTTGAAAATTAGGTGCCCTGAGGACAATATGTGTGTGAGGAGAGTTGGTCGTGTAAGGAATGATAGCGTAAGAGAAGAGGTGTGGTAGTGAGCGTAGTATGACTGGGAGAACAGAACAGGATCACACGGAGACGGTGAGCGAAGAGAGACAAAGCGTATATACGCGTCAGAAGTGGAGGGCAAAAGTCGGGGTGGGAATGGGATACTGAGAAGGAGACTGAAGGATCGGGAGAACGAGGCTTCGAGTTATCAGGACCTGGACGTGCATGAGGGTGAGGGACGTGCATGGGATAGATATAAATGGAATTATGTGGCATACACGGGGTGACGTCCTGTCAGTGAACTAAACTAGGGTATATAAAGTGATCAAAGGGAAACCACAGTAAGATCTGTGGTGCTCGTCTGTGAATAGTAACCTTTGCTTTAGGTGCATTATACTTGACAACTTAACAGTGGGATATGAACTAATGAAGCCGTTGTTCTGTTCACGGCGCTACCTCGCTAAGGCAGGAAACGAAGAGCAAGTCTAAAATTCTTCTTTATATCAACATCATCATCATATTATTATCATTATAATAATGATAATGATAAAAATGATAATAATAATAATAATAATGATAATGACAATAATAGTTATTATTATTATTATTATTATCATTATTATTATTATTATCATTATTATTATTATTATTATTATTATTATCATTATTTCTATTCTTATCACAAAGTGACAAGGGAAAAGGGGGGGGGGGGTGTGGAGGCGGGGAATTGGCCAGTGAAGGGACTAAAGGAGGGGCCGACTGAAGCTGTTTAGGTAGGAAAGGATTGGAGGGTAATGGGGACAAGGGAGGGTAGAATGGAGGGTAGCGGGGCCAGGGGAGGGTAGAGTGGAGGGGCCCGGGGAGGGGTATACTTTAGGGTAAGGGGACCAGAGGAAGGGTAGAGTGGAAGATGGAGGGGTCAGTGGAGGGTGGAGGGGGTATAGGAGAGAGGTAGAGTGGAGGGTAGATGAGTCAAAAGAGGGGTTGAATGGAGGGTGGAGGGTGGATCAGTAGAGTGGAAGGTGGACGGGTCAGGGGAGGTGGAGGGTAGAAGGGCCTGGGGTGGGAGAGGGGCAGAGGAGAGTGGAGGGGTATAGGGTAGGATGGTGGGGGACAGAGTCCGGGGAAAGAGGAGGGTGGAGGGGTAGACTGGTTAGTGGAGGGGTCAGGGGAGGGTGCAAGGGGTGGAGGAAGGGAGAAAATTAGAACTTTTTTATTACAGTTTTGGTGGGAATAATTACCGAGTCTTTGGTGTGGTGGTGTTGATGGTGGTGGTGGTGTGGTGGCGATGATGATGATGTGGTGGCGGTGGCGGTGTGGTGGTGATGATGATGTGGTGTCGGTGTGGTGGTGGTGGTGGTGGTGTGGTGGTGATGATGATGATGTGGTGGCGGTGGCGGTGTGGTGGTGATGATGATGTGGTGTCGGTGTGGTGGTGGTGGTGGTGGTGTGGTGGTGATGATGATGATGTGGTGGCGGTGGCGGTGTGGTGGTGATGATGTAGTGGTGGTGGTCATGTGGTGGTGGTGGTGCAGTGGTGATGATGTGGTGGTGATGTGGTGTGGTGGTGATGATGATGTGGTGATGGTGATGTGGTGGTGATGTTGGTGATAATGACGTGGTGGTGGTGGTGATGTTTTGGTGGTATATGAATAATAAATAGATATATAAATGAATAAGTAGATAACGGTTTATTGGATTTAGGCAGCCAATCAGCTGACAATACACAGATATTATAGTTATTACAGAACGGGAGGTCATGACAGCTCATGGTAATTGCTAGTTAACCAATCATACAAGAGCTGAATATATCCACACTTTGGATGATTATATGGGTGAGATATACTGCTAGATAGACAGGTTGGTAGATATACAGCGATGTTTACAGAGTAAATAGTATGGTTCATACATTATGAACTTGACTGTACATTAAGTGACGAATAGTTACATCAACACAGGAGTTGATACATACCACAGAGCCTAAGTAACAGGAAACTGGGTGTTCGCTTGCATAACTATGCAGTCGCTCATGCATGGTTTGTGAAGTGCATGATGGTAAGTATAGGACCGTTCTTATGTCTGTCTGTTCGAGGTACGTATGATGGGAAGGAGTCGATTTGTGGTGACGAACGGCATTCCGTGGTCGATGGGGGCGTCGGGGGACAAGAGGTCTCTGTGACCGGGGTGTGTGTGTGTGTGTGTGTGTGTTAGCTGTTGATTGCCAAACTGCCGTGTGAGCTGCCGGTGTTGGTCGGAGAGTGTAGGCTGGTTCAGCGAGATGAGGGCCTCTTCTTGTTCGGTGGTGTAAGATGGGCCCAGGATGAGGAGGAGGAGGAGGAGGATGCCTGTCCTTCTCTGCACTCTTGCTGGCTGGTTCCTCTGTGTGGGTGTTAGTGAGGAGAACCAGGCTGGAGGAGGCGTAAGTGAGCTAATGTGGAATGAAGTTGGTGTAGACATGCTTGAAGTCAACTGGTGGGACGCCTAGTAGTTTCAGTCGGCAGAGAAGGTACAGACGGTATGAGGAAGATTTGATGATCTTGCAGACATGACTCTCCCAGTTTAAACCGTCGTCTGTAGTGACACCAAGGAGTTTGAAATCTCTGACTACACGGAGGATGTCAGGACCGAGTGTGAGTGATGTCAGGGGACAGGATGTTGTCTGCTCCTAGGGTGATGTCCATCATCACAGTCTTCTTGTGGTTGATAGTGACGTCTTTTTTTGTGTGTGGGGATTGAATGAATACCAGCAAACAACCTGGGCTAAGGGGGTGAACTTGACAGCCACTGAAGTGTTGGTTTGCTGAGCCGCCGTCATAAACCCCCCCTCTCGAGACCCCAAGCGGGTGGTGCACTACCTCCCTGGTATGTGGTTGCCTGCCATCCATTTACTGATCAGGAATGCTATAGTGGTGAAGACCAGTGATGGTGACCAGTGATGGTGACCAGTGATGGTGATCAGTGATGGTGACTAGTGATGGTGATCAGTGCTTCTGATGACTGATGGTGACTAGTGATGGTGATCAGTGCTTCTGATGAGTGATGGTGACTAGTGATAGTGATCAGTACTAATGATCAGAGATGGTGACTAGTGATGGTAACTAGTGCTGGTGACCATTGATAGTGACTAGTGCTAATGACAATTGATGGTGATCGGTGATGGTGTTCATTGTTACTGGTTCGTGATGGTGGTCAATGATGATCAGTGATGATGACCAGTGATGGTCAATAGTGATGGTGACCGGTGATAGTGATCAGTGACGTTGATCACTGATGGTGACCTGGACCTGGGAGGCAATGACCCCGGGTGAGCTGGTGATGTGGTGTTTGGCACGAGGGGAGGGCTGGAAAGGCTGGTTGGAGGTGTGTGTGTGTGTGTGTGTGTGTGTGTGTGTGTGTGTGTGTTTACATCGTTATAAGCTGCTTGTTTGCACGATAAAAAAAACCTGTTTGTGTCAGCAAGGTTTCGATGATGTGTACGTCCAGCACACGAAATGATTTCATTGCTCACTTGTCCTCTCGTCCTTTAGCGCGTGTGTCTCCCGTCTATTTGAAACACCCGTCTGTCAGACGTCTTACTGTCTATATCATCTGGTGTCTTGATCTTCAACTGGGGTATATGTCTCCGTCCATCTCGTGACATGTATCTTCCTTGCGCCGTCTCCTTATCTCTTATCCCGTCTGTTTGTCTGTTATCTTGGTTTTTTTGAGAGTTTGCCTCTTAAAGCCTCGGCTCTGCCGTGGAAGCCAAGCTAGGATCTGTGGCTTCTTCCAGCCAACTCCGCCAACAACCCACTGGCAAGGGACAGTAGGCTGGCCAAGTCAGCGATCGGCGGACTCCACATTGTCGCCGCCTCACATCCTTGAGAACTTCGCCCTGCTCATATCTACCGCTGGTGGTGGCGAGTGGTGGTAGTGCTGCTGCACCACACTGCACCGTCAGGAGACTCCTGCAGGACACCCCCCACTCTCTGTGGTGACCCATCGTCGGACCGGGGAACCATACGTTTGACGATTGGCTGTTGGATTGAGGTGGTATTTATTAGGTGGCAGGATATTTCTCTCTCTCTCTCTCTCTCTCTCTCTCTCTCTCTCTCTCTCTCTCTCTCTCTCTCTCTCTCTCTCTCTCTCTCTCTCTCTCTCTCTCTTCATTACCCCCGTCCTTCGTCTCTTTCATAATTATTTTCCCTTTGTTCTGCACCCTCCTTTCATATCATATTCTGTGTTCCTCTCTCCCTGACATCCCCTCACATGGCTTTTGTCCTCCCTCCTCCTCACCCCATTCTTCTCCCTCTCCCTCACCCCGCTCTCCCCCTCTCCCCATTCTTCCCTCCTCCCCCTCCTTTTCTTCTCCCCTCCTCACCTCTGTGTCAACGCCACAGTCCCTCCGCTACCACCACCGTTTCCCGTTTCTCTGTTTCCCGTTTCCCTGTCGTGATATATATATATATATATATATATATATATATATATATATATATATATATATATATATTGCTGGGCTCCGTCTACTCGGTGTAGCTCAACCATGGGCTATGGGCGCCTGTGGAAATAGGTCCCGTGGTGTAGCGGTTAGCGTTCCCGACCGTGACGCATTCACGGGTCGCCCAACGTCGGGCGCATAGGTTCGAATCCTAGGTTACGGCAGTCGGTCCACAGTCAAACCAACTGTTCCTCCACCCTTAGGGGTTGGTCGATAAAATGGGTACCTGGCTCAGGCTAGGATATATATATATATATATATATATATATATATATATATATATATATATATATATATATATATATATATATATATCGAAGGTTCCAGTCACAGACAAAATCGAAATATAGAAAATTATGAAATGAAAACGAAGAGACAAGGGAAAGTATCTGTGAATTTTTGAGAAAGTGAAAAACCTGTCTTTTGAAATGTGCCAGGTCCTAGTTATTAGAAACACATAAGGTAGAGAGTTCCAGAGATTCGACGTGTAGGGAGAGAAGCAGGTATCAAAACGGCCCACCCTTGAGTTGCCGATGGACACACAATAATGATATGACGCAGCAGCTTGCCGAGTATTGCGTGGTCTAGCTAGTGGTGTTGGCACACAAGCAGCCAGCTCTCGGGAGCAAAAGCCAAAGTAATGCCTATAGAAGAGGGAAAGTGAACCAACATTGCGGCGTAGGGCAAGGGGGGTCAAGTTTGGAAGCTAGCCTGGGGCAGTTTATGAGGCGGATCGCTCTTCACTCTGTCAAGTAAGGATACAGACCTAGAACCACCCCAAATGTGAGAGCAGTACTCCATACAAGGACGAATCAATCCCTTGTATAAACGGAGCAACTGTTCAGAAGTGAAGTTTCGACATCTGACAGGACACCCAGTTTCTTAGACGCAGACTTAGCTGTTCCTGTAATGTGAGGTTTCCAAGAAAGAGTGGATGTTACAGTAATGCCAGTATGTTCATTGAGTCAAGATGTAGAATGACAGAACCGTCAAAGGAAAGACGAGAGTTGTTAGTTTTCGATAGAGAGATGAGTAGAAACTGGGTCTTGGAGGCATTAAACTTAGCAGATGTTGTGTACCCCACTGAGATATCCTGTCCAAGTCTGAGTTCATTGAGAAGGCGTTGAAAAAAAAAGGAGAAAAAGTGTAGGGGACGGGACAGAACCTTGAGGAACACCGGCCAAAGAGGAAGCTGGATATGAAGGAGCAAAGTGAGGGAGGGGAGCCAAAAGAGGGGATCTTAGTGATGTCACACCCTGTCAAAAGCCTTAGATACATCAAGGGCAACTACATATGACTCCCCCAAATCTTTCAGGGTTGATGACCAGACAGTAGTAAGATAGGAAAGAATATCACCAATGGATCTCGCCTTACGAAAGCCATACTGGTGATCAAAGAGAAGACCTGAGATTTTCGAGGTGTTTGAGGATATGGGAGTCGAGGAGGGATTCAAAGACTTTGAAAATGATAGATGTCAAAGCAATAGGACGATAGCTAGAGGGATCAGAACGGTCGCCCTTCTTAGGGATGGGATGTTTTTAAACAGAAACGGAACAGACGAGCAAGCACAGGTGGAAGTGCAGAGGCACACTCTCTCAGTACACGGGGATGGATGCCATCAGGGCCATAAGCCTTGCTTGTGTCCGGGGGTAGAAGCGCTTTTCGGACAGTCCGAAAAGAGATTACGGGAAGGGGGCATAGGCTTAGTTAGAGAAGCATCAGGGTGTGAAGGAATTTTAAAGTTATCCAAGATGGAGTTAGAAGAGAAATGGGAACCAAAGAGAGTTGCTTTGTCCTTAGGAGAGACAGCTACAGTACCGTCAGAACGGAAAAGTGAAGGAAAGGTAGAGCGACAGAAGTTGTTAGAGATGCCCTTAGCTAAAGACCAGAAAGACCTATCAGTGGATTATGAGGAGAGGTTATCACAATTCCTTTGAATAAAGGAACGCTTCACCTCACGGATAACGTGCTTGCAGCGATTACGGGCTGTGATAAAAGCCAGGTACCTGTTTATCGAGAAACTCCGATTAGGGGATGAAGAACTGGGTTGAGTGTAGACAGGCTGCCGCAGCCAGGATTCGAACCTATGCCTTTAACCCCGGGCGGCCCGTGAATGCGTCACAGTTCGCACTACTAGCCACTATACCACGTAGGTCCATATATACGAACCTCAGGTGTGGACTGTATACATAGTGAATATGAGGGAGACATAGCAGGGGGGAGGGGCGTCCCCGGGCCTGGAGCCAGCCATTGTCATGCTGGGCTGACACCCAGGGTAAGGTCTCCACACACGTACACACACACACACACACACACACACACACACACACACACACACACACACACACACACTTGAAGTCTGATTGCTCGACTTTTTCCTTATTTCGGCCAGGGGCCCCGACAACTGTGGTGCCTCCTGGCTAACTCCGCTCTCTCACTGTTTCTCTGTCTCTGTCTCTCTTCCTGTCTCTTTCCCTCTCAACATCTTTATATACCAGCACGAATCTGTCTGTATTCTTTTCCTCTCCATTTTTGTACTTGACACATACAGGTACAAAGAAGTGAGAGGAGGAGGGGAGGGAGAGGAGGTCAGTCGGTCTGTATGTTTGAAAATACCTCTGCGAGGTAGATATATTGAGTTGCTTCGTTACGTGGAGAGGCTAGCTAGCCGGCCGGGCGATCGGCTTGACCGGCCATCAGGTCCCTATGAAGTTTTCCAATTAACCATCTGACGCAAATAGACGCGAGACGTTAGTGAATTGTATTTTTGTGAGGCTCCCCGACAGGCAAGGGGAAGACTTTAATTAAACTTTTACTTCTGATAAAACTGTAATTTAGGGATATCGTTTTTGGTTCCTGCCCCAAGTTAAGCAACGTGGCTGGCATGTGAGGCTGGGTCTTGCTTGGGGGGTTAGAGGAGTGGAGAGCAGCTGGGGTGGCGGTAGTGCAAAGGTTGCTGGGGGTAAAGGGTCAAGGGGTCATGGGTGGAAGATGGTGGTGGTGGTGGACGATAATGGGAGTGGAAGATTGCTAAGGTGGACCTTTGCTGGAGGCTTGGGAGGTTCGGGGGTGGATAATTGCCGGAAGTGGAAGGTTGTTGGGGTGGAAGATGGTGATGGCTCTTGCTTGGATGGAGGACTAGGGTGGAGTATAGCTGGGGAAGTACCTTGTCGGAGCGAAGGGCTCGGGTGGAAGATTTGAGTGAACAATACTTGGGGTTGAAGGTTGCTGGGAGGGACCTTGCTGGGGAGGAGGAAAGCTGGGGTGGACTCTATTGGGATGGAAGATCGTAGTGGACCTTACGGTGGTGGAAGGTGGTGGTGGTGGTGGTGGTGGCGGTGTTGGAGAAAGCGTGTGAGGGAGGGTGGTGTGTTGAGAAAGCTTGGAGCGTATAGGCAAGGTATTCAGGTGTTCAGCCTAGGACACAACGGAATACTGTCGCGTCGAATACACCGGACACTGACCTTCATGCATACACTCTCTGGCGAAGAATGAGGCTTTATGTCTACTTCTGTATAAGCCCAGAGTCCAG
Source organism: Panulirus ornatus (assembly GCF_036320965.1). NCBI lineage: Eukaryota > Metazoa > Arthropoda > Malacostraca > Decapoda > Palinuridae > Panulirus > Panulirus ornatus. Next base: position 5,939,132 of record NC_092226.1, on the reverse strand, counting down.
ATTGCAGTTCTGAAGGTAGAGTAACCCAAACTGTCCTCAGTGTAGGGTGTGGCCCTTCTGGTACTACAAGACACAAGGTATCACCTTTTACAATACTGCATGTTTGATATTGATGATTTTACCAAAAAAGATTGTCAATGGGAAATCGAGGTTTTTGGTCTGACTCTTGAATAGCTCTTCATCCTCCCACATCAGTGAGGCGGTATGGCCATCGTTGATAAGGATGTGGCATTTGAATGGCAATGTTCAGTGGCAAGCGCTTTGACCAAAGAGCCACCACAGTGTCGGATGTCAGGACTTCCTCGACACCTCACCTCTTACCTGATCCCTTCCGTCTGATCCTCCATATCCAGCCATCACGATCCTGTAAGGGAATCTGACCCTGAAACCTCGCCTGAGCTTAAACGTTTAGGCTCTTGGATACCAACTGTAGGTGTAACCTTTACCTATCGCCGGCATCAGACGCTGCGATCTGCGTGTGTATAGATATGGCCAGGACTCGGGCCCTTGAATATGGTGGGCATTTGAGGCTTGATGGCCTAAGTTCCTAATAAAGTTATAAATGGCGGTGCTGGTGGGGTAGTAGTGTAGATGATACGTTAAACCCAGTGGCTATAAAGGGGAGAGGGGTCTTCCGAAAGCCAGCGTCGTTACGAAACTTGCGCCAGTGGTGTGGACGAAGCCTTCAGTCAGTCGAGGACTCAAAGCGACGAATGATCACCGAATCTAAGATGACGAAATTGAGGAGGATGGTAGAGGTCGTATCTGTATGAGCATTGAGGATGGAGAAGGTAAGGTAAGGTAAGTTAAGGGAGAGAGAGAGAGAGAGAGAGAGAGAGAGAGAGAGAGAGAGAGAGAGAGAGAGAGAGAGAGAGACTGCGGCAGCGACTTGACCTCATCCGTTGTGACACATTAATCAACACCGGTAGTAAACGTTGTGACCTGGGAATGATCGTTGTTATCCATACTCCCATAGGTTAATCCCGATTAAATGAGAGTGGGATCTGAGTGGGAATAGCAGTGGGAAGGATAAATGTCTGGCCGGGGAACTTAACGCTTGAATGAACTTCCCGCCGTTGGCAATGGTAGCTGGGGTCCGGCCCGTAGGCAGTTGGCGTCAACTTGTTACACGGAGTTTACAGTTCCATTTACCCGTCGGTGCGTTGCAATCATAGCCATATTTCTCACTTTCGGGGGATTTGCGACAATAACACCCTAAGTTCATTTGCATAAATCCTCGCCAAACGCCGCTCGGGCTGGGGAAATAATCAACGATGCAACCCAGTGAAACAGAGCGAAGCCCGGGAAAACTGTTTACGCGCGCGCTGCGACGCACCGCGTCTGTATGTCTGATGCGTTCCAGCCGGCGAGGGAGTTCACAAACTAACTTGATTTGTGTAGTTTGAACAGTGACCAATCGGGGTGTGTGCTGGGAGAGGCAAGCACCAGACTGTGGGCCGCCCTACAACAGTTTGGCCAGGTTTTCCCGCCACTACTGAAGGACTGATCGTATTTATTCGGAGTGAGTTTGTGGAAAGTGGACACACTGTTCTGAAGAGGTTAGTGTGTGTATGTGTGTGTGTGTGTGTATGTCTGTGTGTGTGTGTGTGTGTGTGTGTGTGTGTGTGTGCGCTGAGGCTTCAGTTTGTGAATATAGATGTATTTGCATTTATGTGTATATATATACAGTATATGTGTATGGTTATATGTATACGCTGGTGTGTAATTACCTGTTTGCACGGTGCAGTGAGGGAGTTCTCCTCTCGTGGGGCCTCATTTCTTGTACGTGTGTGTGTGTGTGTGTGTGTGTGTGTGTGTGTGTGTGTGTGTGTGTGTGTGTAAGTCAATACATAACGAAAGTTCCAGCTTAATTGTCTTTGTTTGACCAGACACTTGACGTGGCCAGAATGTGTGACTTGTTATGATGAACTTCTTAGAACTTCTGAGAACCCCCCTCTCTCTCCCCCTCCCTTACCTTGTGGTTCTACACTACCAGCCCTGAGACTGACCCCTTCCCTTATCATCTTTGTCAGCGCCACACCTGCGCACAGGTGCCCTGTGAACGAGTCCAAACCAAAATATTCAGAAATCGATGGTTCTCTTTCGGCAATTCTCTTAACGTTACTGACTGTGGATTTTCCTTCGGTAATGAAGTCTAAGAAACAAAAATATTCGGGGAGTTGTGTGGCTGTCTAGGCGTCAATAAACACTTGCAAGAATACTGGAACATTTGGCCTCACTTACAGAAAGGTATTTAAGGTCTTGTGAAGGAAATTTCACCCTAGCGCTTTGTGTGTGTGTGTGTGTGTGTGTGTGTGTGTGTGTGTGTGTATATATATATATATATATATATATATATATATATATATATATATATATATAGCGCATATATATATATATATATATATATATATATATATATATATATATATATATATATATATATATATATATATATATATATATATATGCGCTACCTCGCAAACGCGGGAGACAGCGACAAAGCAAAATTAAAAAAAATAAGATATATATATATATATATATATATATATATATACACACGCACACACGTGGAGAACTGACTTGAGTAAACTCTCTGGAAAAATAAACACAGAGGCTCCATATTTCGACTGTATTTCAGGCCTTTTTCAAGGACACAATGTCTGAATGAACAAGAGAAAACATGTACATAACCAGCCAACACCACAGCTGAGGAAACAAGGAACAGCTGATCTGAGAAACATGGGGAAGGTTGATGACCAGAACGGTGATGTGACCCCGTCGTCCCTCTACATGACATAGGTCAGGTCAGGTCAGGTCAGGTCAACTGTGGCTTTCTTCATATTGTCACATTTCAACAGAGATTTCATTAAGATATTATCTACATTATACATTCCTTCATTCATGATTTTCATGATAATTTTCCATAAATGGGACACAAGGGTACAATCTATCTGACTCTCTCAATTCATTGGATGTGAGTAATCTTCTGTATGTTGGTTATCCTGAAAAGCTTATTGACAAAAGCAAGGGATACCCACTACTGTAATGAGAAGGAAGACAAATTCAACAGCAAATATAATTTTATTCTACCTTGTCAAAAGGTATTTCCACCTCTTCCTAGTAATTTGAAACAATGTTGTTTTTGAATATGAAAACATTATATTATTCCTTGATAAAGAACAGCCCATTATCTAATTAATGATCAGGTGCCAATTGTGTTCCACATAAAGTCTGTGATAAGATGTGTATTAGCCAAAAGGGTAAATCTTTCAAGAAGATTCAACGGTATAGATATTCGGTGAGGACAGCTTCGGAATCACACGCAATATTCAGTCGTACAGAAGAGTATCCGCATCCCATGAACTGGGGGAGTCGAACATTGTTAACCCTTGACTGTCACTTATAGAAAGACTCGTTAAATCGTCTCTCATCAAAGTTAACAGCACCATAAACATGAATGAAGAAATGTATATACTATATATCTTAATGAAATCTCTGTTGAAATGTGACAAAATGAAGAAAGCCACAACAGCTGACCTGACCTGACCTGACCTGACATGACCTTTGCCATGTAGAGGGACGACGGGTTCACATCACCGTTCTGGTGGTAAGGTGGGTTACGAGATGACTCTGTGGTCTTTTTTTCTTTTTCGTCCGCTGATCATGATTCAGCTGTAGCAAATGTGACGTCCCACCTTTGGGGTTATCACTTACAGACTGAGTCCATCAAGGATCACAATTTTGCGCTTGATCAAGTATATTCCCATGAGTCCACGGGGAAAATGAAACACGATAAGTTCCCAAGTGCACTTTCGTGTGTGTCAACTGACTTATATTTCGTTCTTGTGTCTCCCCTGATGATGTGATTATCACACGAAAGGCACTTGGGAACTTATCGTGTTTCATTTTCCCCGTGGACTCATAGGAATATATATATATATATATATATATATATATATATATATATATATATATATATATATATATATATATATATATGATTTACGTATTTGTTAACTGCGTGTTTAACAATTTTCATAAATACAAACGTAAATACATATCTAGACAATTCATCTTTATTTAGGTAACTGTTAATTATTGGGCCAGATTTTGTAACAACAATTTCGACCCAATTTAAAATATTTCATACTAATAGGCAGCCAGCAGCCAGCCGTGGGTAATGGGACGAACGTGTTGTAATGGGGGGTGCGAGGCTGAACACTACATGTACATATTGCGACTCCCCGTCCCTCTGTCTCTCTGTGTGTCTGTCTGTCTCTCTCTTTCTTCACCTGTCTTTCCGTCCGTCTGTCTGTCTCTGTCTGTCTATCTTTTTCTTCAACAGTCTGTCCGTTCTTCTGTCTGTCTGTCTGTCTGTCTGTCTGTCTGTCTGTCTCTCTCTCTCTCTCTCTCTCTCTCTCTCTCTCTCTCTCTCTCTCTCTCTCTCTCTCTCTCTCTCTCCATCCATCCATCCATCTCCCTTGGTGTGCTAACAGTTGAGAGAAAACATGAAGATGATAAAAAGGATGGTGCCAAAAGATAGTAAAGAGTAGATAATGAGAAAAGAAATGAAAGAAAAAAAATTGCCAAAGTTGAGGTGAAACCTTTGTAGACCAGGGTAGCCAGCTTTCTAATGTCGCTACAATGTAGAACAAATAAAAAAGAATGGTTTTGTTAATCATTTGGAAACAAGTAGATTAATTTCACAAAACGACTTTTCGTCATATACTAAATCTTGCTCCAGTATAAAAGCTGACTGAGGCGTGTGAAGCTTATCGGAAGCATGTAAAGCGTATCCCAAGCTTGAGAAAGACAAGCTTGGAGCTTAGTGTATTTTACAACGGAGGTGATTTATACAACAGGAAATAACCTCACATGGACTTTACGGGCGGGCACTGGCTGTGAAACGGTGTTTGTAGTGCTATAGGGAAGGGCGATACCCAGAGCGTAGATAGGAGAGTATGACTCGTGTATGTCTGGGGGTGTGTAGTTTCAAGTTCAGTGTATGTATGCTGGGGTGGTGTCTGAGACTCAGCTGGAGGGGGGGGGGGGAGTTGTTTAGCGCGTGTTGGGGGGGTCATTTCAGTGTGGATATTGTGTTGGTGTTGTGATTGTTGGAGGTGGGTTGGGGGTGGGGGAGAATTGTGAGTAGAGACTGCTGAAGTGCGAGGTTTCGGTAAGCTATTTGTTTCCATCCGAGGATAAGTATGGAGCGGTTGGGTTGAGTGTGGTGTAGTGCTATTGCGAAGAATAGGGTGCTAAAACATGTTGAGATTGTAATAGGAGGATCCTTGTTTCAATGGGTTGGTGTTTATGGTTGCTGAGCAGCCTGTGATTGTTCTTTGTGCTCTTTTCTTTTGTGTGTGGTTTGTATCTTTGTTATAAAGCGAGTGAGGCATAGACGAGGGTGAAGCTAATGAATTGTTTGTAGAGTGTGTTAAGGAATTATTCTTCTCATCCAAATCTGGAACCAGGTAGCGTTCTGAGTGCATCTAGTTTGTGTGCTGCTTTTGTGTTTTTCGTGTTGGAAGTGAACGTCATGTGTGTTGTATGAAATGCTTAGAAAAGTTGGTGTTTGGTTCAGTGTGAGTGATCATCTAAAACAGGTGATTGGAGGATGTAGGTTGGATTCGTTTCTGTCCATGGTTAGGGGGAGTAATTTGAGATTTGTATGAAGATGCGGATATTCTGTTCTAGATGAGCCATTGTTCCAATCGTGTGGTAAATAATTATATGGCCTAAGGAACATCATCAGAGATGGTGGTAGTTTCATTCTATCATGTTGTGCTGAGTAATGTCACGAAAACAAACATTGGTTGGTTTTCTGTAGATATTACACCTATGGATCAAACAATCGAAAAATTCTTACATGCAATCATTCTCTTCTTCCTCAGTAAATCTGATGGATGGTACTAGATTGTTAAGCAAGGACAGAAATGTTTGTAAATATTCACTTGTTGGCCAAACACAAAGAACATCATCTACATACCTAAACCACATTGCCTTCGAGTGTAAGATATCTCTTAGTGATTTTGTTTCAAGAAATTCATTTATAGATTACTTACACTGGTGAAAGAAGAGGGTTGCCCATCCCCCAAAGTCTTTTATACACAGGTTCATGAGATCAAGAGACTTAGAATTTGAAGCAGGTAAACTAAGATTATCCAAATTATCCACCAGGTATTCTGAGAGGTCATCAGGTGGAACTTTTGTGAACAAGGACGACACATCGAAACTTGCAAGTTTCAAATCTAAATCATTTTGGATATCATTTAAGCTTGCTAGTTAAATCTACAGTGTTCATGATATTACATATATCACCAACCAGTGGTCTTGATTAAAAACTAACCATTTTGATAACTTATAGATGACTGAGCCCATTGAGCTCACTCTAGGTCTTGCTGGATGGTTTGGTTCGTATATATATATATATATATATATACATATATATATATATATATATATATATATATATATATATATATATATATATATATATAGCAATGAAGGGGACAACTTAATGAAAATCTTTAATTGTTTATTAGAGTGAGAATTAACAGTGTCTAGGAGATTTCTACTAGATTTAAAGTATGTCGTAATAACACATAAAATATCATTCATTTTTTGTAAGAATAATCATCTTTGTCCATAAGTACAACTGTGTTAGCCTTAACTGCTTTAGTGATATGTGGTTCACTATCGTCATATTGTGAACAGCGCTGATGAATTTTTTTTTTTTTTACAATTCTAAGCAATTAGTTTTAACAAACTCGCCCAGACTAGTACACTTTCACAGATGTTCATCGTTAGATTTTTCAGCGTCTCTCCAAATTACAAGCGATCTTGCAGTATCATCATAGTTAATTTCTTTGTTTGAGCGAACAAACCTAATACCATAACCTAAGACTCACTGTACATCTTGGTCAAGTTGTTTATTATGAAAAGTTCACCACAAAAGTAAGAGTTTGTGCTCTTAGTCCATTGTTTACATTCAGTAAAGTGGGCTAACTTCCAATTCACCTTCCCTTGAAGACGATTCCGTTCACTTCTTAACCTTTCATAGATATAGTCCAACATATGGGTCTTCCACTGTGTAGGTATAGGCTATTTGAAAGGCGCATTCCTTCTCTCTTGGAATGCGTAAAGCCTCAACCATCTCAATCGTCGTCAGTTGAATGTCTATCTTCAAAAGGATTCGTTGAAATTCATCGAACGGCCGACCAGACGTCAGCAACAACCGTTGTGGCAGGATGGATCTAGGAAGCACTTGTTCGTAGAGGCATCACTTAAGGAATTCCACCCGTGAACGTCAGTTTGTGGGTCTTGAGTAACGACGTGGAGTGAGCGGCAACAAAGGGGGGAGAGACAGACCAGACCTGAGCTTGCAGAGAAAGCCAGTGTTGCATCCACGTTGCAGCAGGTCACAATGATGCGCGCGTGATCTGGTATATGCTCATAAACATGAGGGAAAAATGAAACGCTATAAGACCCAAAGGCACTTCTCTGTGATTAATACATCGTCAACCCGTAGATCCAAATCTAATATCATGAACAAGCTTAATAATCTCCAAGTCGATTTTGATTTTCAACTTGTAAGTTTCGATGTTTCATCCTTGTTCACCGAAGTGCCAGTTGGCGACCTGTTAGAATATGTTATATTGCAGTTACGTGTATAGTTTGGTCCTTCCGTTTTGAAGTGTTAAGATTCGACAGAGTGATGCAGTAGTCGCACTGATGTAGTTCACGCTGTTTTGAAAAATCTGCAACCTTCATCCTAGACTACATTGATTGACTGTGGTGGTGGGTTATTGCTCTGTGTGAGGTTGTCTCTCTCATGATGCAGTCATTAGTTTTCCTCTTCTGGTAGTAAGTGATGATGCTTAGATAATCTTGATCAATCAATCGACGCTTAACATCTCATCTTCAAAACTCAGGCCTCACCCCTCACCCATTTTGTTGTTTATATCTGTGTTGTGTCATTTATAATTTGACCGAAGATGGACAGTGTTCGTGTGCTAGAAAAGTCTCGTGTATTTCAACCATAAAGTGAAGAGGAATATCGGCCATTTGATTCACATTTTATGTGATGAAGCTAAACGTGGGGTGATAAGGATTCAAAAAACAACAGAAAGGTAATGACTGTTGAATATATATTAGTCTTTGACAATCAGTGTATCAAAGTATATATATATATATATATATATATATATATATATATATATATATATATATATATATATATATATAAATATATATATAAATATATATATATATATATATATATATATATATATATATATATATATATATATATATATATATATATTTATTCTGTAGCTCTTTTCCGGTTTGAACTAAAGATGAGAAAGAGAATGTGATCTCCGGTTACAAATTCACACGTGTAAATTCACATTCGTTCTCATGATAATGATGCATTATGCCGCACTCCTTAAGAGGTGTGTATGACTGTTTGGCACACAGACATGTTCATAGGTGCTAGGGACACAGACACACCTAGGTTCTTGGGTGCTGGATACACAGACACGCCCTTAAACAAGGTTTCTAGGTGCTAGGTACACAGATATACCCTCAGACAGGGTTCCAGGATGTTGGGTACACAGGCACGCCCTTCAACAAGGTTTCTGGGTGCTAGGTACACAGATATACCCTCAGACAGGGTTCCAGGATGCTGGGTACACAGGCACGCCCTTAAACAAGGTTTCTGAGTGCTAGGTACACAGATATACCCTCAGACAGAGTTCCAGGATGCTGGGTACACAGACACGCCCTTAAGTGAAGGTTAATCGTCTCTACACTCGTCAAGATCAGACAGATTAGGTCATTGTCTTTGGCGCTTGGCAGACACGGCTGGCGTTCGCGTACTGGGTCACTATGGGCAAGGGTCATATATTCTTTGACCTACTGAGGCACCATCTATCATAAGCCAAGTGGGGAGCGGGGTGGTTGGAGGGGGGGTTGAAGCTAACGACCTTCCAGGATACTGGAAGCCAACGTCAGTACTCCCAGAATGTTCCAGGAGTCTTATGGTTGCGAAGGATTGTTCCTTCCATACCCGCTAGAGGGAGTACTGACGAGTCTGAAGTGGCGGTTGACGAAAATGGTAGGGTCTAGAGTTTTCGCTGTGTCGCTGGAAAAGGTCGGTCCCCTCCGCCTCCAGGAGTTACGGCGGTGTCCGTCCGCTCCTCGTCTCTCCTGGAAGGTCGAATCTCTCCGACGTTGCGGTGATGAGGGAGGTGAATCTCATTTGTCTCGGGCAAATAAAGAAGTCGCTGGCTCGATCCTTCATAATCACATCAGGTGCGAGAGCTGGCGATGATCAGCGCTGGGCTTCGGAGGAGGCCTCGCCCAGACCCGACCAACGCCCTCCGTCTCTCCAGACAAAGTCAAGCGGGAGTCGAACAGGGAATTTACGGAGAGTGTACACAGTCCCAGATCCATAATTTCTCAGGGCTGACGCTCACTGGCGCGGCGGGAGTGAAGCTGGAGTAAAGAATGTATTTATCTAATTCTCTCCATCAAAGGAAATGTTCCAATACTTTGGCCTCTTGTGTTGCGCGGGTAATCGCGACATCTTCATAAACAGAGGCCATCATCCTAGCCTCTCGCAGCCAACGTGTAATTACCTAACAAGGTTTCGAAATCTATATAATTAACATTTACGATAAACATATGGAAAAGAAAATGTCTTTTACATGCGTAAATTTTGTTTACATACGGATTAATAGTCACTAAGAATACCCGCGTCCAATTGGCTGACGGGGTAAATGTGACGCTGCGGAGTGAAGGAATCCCGAATCCCGATTGGCTGGGGAGGGAACTGCCACTACATTTCAGGAGGAAACTCTAACCTGATTGGCTAGCGAGGCAGCTGCTCCGAACACTGTTGGAGAAGAATGCCTCCTGATTGGTTCACCGGGGAAGACGTCATTATCAGCCGTACGACCACTCCTCCCTGATTGGTCAGTGAGGTAAACATTTGTGCTTGGATAACGTTACGTTCTCCCCCGGCGGAGCAGCGCGGGAGGCGCCCCGCTCCCGCCCTGCCATAACTTATGGCCGTCCCGAGGAACAGCGGCACCAGCAGCAGCAGCAGCAGCGGTGTGGTGGGCCTCGGTCGCCCTCGACGGAGACAGCTAACACAGCAGGTGTATTCAGCGGCCGCAGCTATGACAGCAGCGCTAACGCTGCCGCAGAGACAACAGAAGCGCATCGGACGGATCCTCAGTAGTCACAGCAGGTTCAGAATCAGCGGAAGCAGAGGTGGTAGTGCCCCCAGAAGCTCAGCGGAAGCAGGAGGTTGGCGCCCCCCTTAGGCACAGCGGAAGCGGGAGAGGCGCCTAACAAGCACAAAGAGGAGCGCCCACAAGCACAGCGGAAGCGGGAGGAGCACCACAAGCACAACAAGCACATAATGAGAGAAGCAGGACGCGGGAGGGAGAGCATCTCCCGCCCTGTCCAATGGGTGAGTGGGGCTGGTGTGGGCTGACCAGGCCCGGGTCCCTGATTGGTCCGTGCATGACAGCCGGCCAGGACGCCGACCCAATGGGCGGCCGTCTTGACCAGTCCTGCCTCCACTGGAGGTTGAGATAAGATCTGATTCTTCGGGAGATGGGGGGCGTCCCTCCGGATGGGAGTCAGACACATCGCATGACGGGGTCGTGGTGGTCGTGGCAGAAGCTGGTCGACGACCTGAAGGTTCAAGGGGAGGTTGTAGGTGGTTGTAAGGAGGTCGATGACGACTCTGTGGGTTTGGGAGACGGGTCGTTCGTGGTCATGGGAGTTTCAATAACAACTCGAAGGGCGAGGTAGATATGCCCTGGGTAGTAGTAGTAGTGGTAGTAGTAGTAGTAAGGGCTCGCGAACGACTTTTAAACGACCATAAAAGAAAGAAAAATTGACAACCATCGCCACAATTATCAACATGTCATTAACAAAAGAACAAATCAGGGCCGAGTCTTTTAAGTAGATTCATATATCTTTCTCTATATTCCTGGTATATATATATATATATATATATATATATATATATATATATATATATATATATATATATATATATATCATCCCTGGGGATAGGGGAGAAAGAATGCTTCCCACGTATTCCCTGCGTGTCGTAGAAGGCGACTAAAAGGGAAGGGAGCGGGGGGCTGGAAATCCTCCCCTCTCGTTTTTTTTTTTTTTTTAATTTTCCAAAAGAAGGAACAGAGAAGGGGGCTAGGTGAGGGTATTCCCTCAAGGGCCCAGTCCTCTGTTCTTGACGCTACCTCGCTACGCGGGAAATGGCGAATAGTATGAAAAAAAAGAAAATATATATATATATATATATATATATATATATATATATATATATATATATATATATATATATATATATATTTTATTTTTTTTTTTATTATACTTTGTCGCTGTCTCCCGCGTTTGCGAGGTAGCGCAAGGAAACAGACGAAAGAAATGGCCCAACCCCCCCCCCCATACACATGTATATACATACATCCACACACGCAAATATACATACCTACACAGCTTTCCATGGTTTACCCCAGACGCTTCACATGCCTTGATTCAATCCACTGACAGCACGTCAACCCCGGTATACCACATCGCTCCAATTCACTCTATTCCTTGCCCTCCTTTCACCCTCCTGCATATTCAGGCCCCGATCACACAAAATCTTTTTCACTCCATCTTTCCACCTCCAATTTGGTCTCCCTCTTCTCCTCGTTCCCTCCACCTCCGACACATATATCCTCTTGGTCAATCTTTCCTCACTCATTCTCTCCATGTGCCCAAACCACTTCAAAACACCCTCTTCTGCTCTCTCAACCACGCTCTTTTTATTTCCACACATCTCTCTTACCCTTACGTTACTCACTCGATCAAACCACCTCACACCACACATTGTCCTCAAACATCTCATTTCCAGCACATCCATCCTCCTGCGCACAACTCTATCCATAGCCCACGCCTCGCAACCATACAACATTGTTGGAACCACTATTCCTTCAAACATACCCATTTTTGCTTTCCGAGATAATGTTCTCGACTTCCACACATTCTTCAAGGCCCCCAGAATTTTCGCCCCCTCCCCCACCCTATGATCCACTTCCGCTTCCATGGCTCCATCCGCTGCCAGATCCACTCCCAGATATCTAAAACACTTCACTTCCTCCAGTTTTTCTCCATTCAAACTCACCTCCCAATTGACTTGACCCTCAACCCTACTGTACCTAATAACCTTGCTCTTATTCACATTTACTCTTAACTTTCTTCTTCCACACACTTTACCAAACTCAGTCACCAGCTTCTGCAGTTTCTCACATGAATCAGCCACCAGCGCTGTATCATCAGCGAACAACAACTGACTCACTTCCCAAGCTCTCTCATCCCCAACAGACTTCATACTTGCCCCTCTTTCCAAAACTCTTGCATTTACCTCCCTAACAACCCCATCCATAAACAAATTAAACAACCATGGAGACATCACACACCCCTGCCGCAAACCTACATTCACTGAGAACCAATCACTTTCCTCTCTTCCTACACGTACACATGCCTTACATCCTCGATAAAAACTTTTCACTGCTTCTAACAACTTTCCTCCCACACCATATATTCTTAATACCTTCCACAGAGCATCTCTATCAACTCTATCATGTGCCTTCTCCAGATCCATAAATGCTACATACAAATCCATTTGCTTTTCTAAGTATTTCTCACATACATTCTTCAAAGCAAACACCTGATCCACACATCCTCTACCACTTCTGAAACCACACTGCTCTTCCCCAATCTGATGCTCTGTACATGCCTTCACCCTCTCAATCAACACCCTCCCATATAATTTACCAGGAATACTCAACAAACTTATACCTCTGTAATTTGAGCACTCACTCTTATCCCCTTTGCCTTTGTACAATATATATATATATATATATATATATATATATATATATATATATATATATATATATATATATATATAAATATATACATATATATATATAAATATATACATATATATATATATATATATATATATATATATATATATATATATATATATATATATATATATATATTCCTATGAGTCCACGGGAAAAATGAAACACGAAAAATTTCCAAGTGCACTTTCGTGTAATAATCACATCATCAGGGGAGACACAAGAGAGAAATATAACAGTCAGTTGATATACATAGAAGAGACGAAGCTAGGACGCCATTTGGTAAACATGTGATTCGGCATGAATAATACTCCTTATAAAGAGGTTTTAAAGGAAATCTATTTTTCTGAGAAAAATGCGAATAATGGTAGGTAATAGGTCAAGGTATTTTTCAGCTTAAAAGAACCTTTCATTTCAAAATTGAAATGTAGCATATTGAAACACTTTTATAGTTCAAATATTCATGGAAAATATATGATAATGCTCTTAGTTATCGATTGATAGCCAGAATATACAATGGAAATGATCAGATAATATTTTAGAAATATCTTCATTTAACAGCTTAATCAAAGCTCAGAAAGACTACCAATCGAAATTTTAACCCCAGATTTGTATTCAGCGCGAAAATACTCCTTGAAATGAGATTTTATAGGAAACATTTTTACTGGGTCTGTATCGGTAACTGAGAATCATGACATATTTTCTATAATTAATTCAAGTATAGAAGTGTTTAAATATCTTATCTTTCCTTTAAAATTTTATTATAAGTAGTATTTTTCATGCTTAAAATAAATTTTGTGTTAAATTGTTGTTTAATTGTGTTTATGACACTAAGCTGTTAAATGAAGTCGGTTCTGAAATATATTTTGCTCCTTTGCATCGTATTTAATGGGTCTGTATCGGTAACTGAGAGCCTTATGATATATATTCCATAGTTACTTCAGGTACAGAAGTGTTTGAATATCTTATCTTTTAATTTTAAAACAAAAAGTTTTTTGAGCTAAAAAATACCCTGAACCTTGAATTTTTTGCATTTTTCTGAGAAGAATAGATATCTTTTAAGAACTCATTACAAGAAGTATTTTTCATGCTTCGTTTTTGAGAAAAATTAACCTTGAATTTTTGGCATTTTTCTCAAAAAAAATAGATATCCCTTAAAAACTCATTATAAGAAGTATTTTTCATGCTTAATACAAATCTGGCGATGAAATATCGTTTAATCGTGTTTATAACACTAATTTAAGCTGTTAGATGAAGTCAGTTTTGAAATATATTTTGCTCCTTTGCATCGTATTTACTGGATCTTTATCGGAAACCGAGAGAAGGATGATATATTTTCTATCATTATTTCAAGTATAGAAGTTTTTCAATATCTTATCTTTTGATTCTAAAACAAAAATTTTCTTGAGCTAAAAGATAACCTAAACTATTACCTTGAATTTTTGGCATTTTTCTCAGAAAATGGATTTCCTTTAAAAATTCATAATAAGAACTATCTTTCATGCTGAATACATATCTGGTGTTAAAATGTCGTTTAATTGTGTTTATGGCACTAATCTAAGCTGTTAAATGAAGTCAGTATTGAAATTTTTTTTTGCTCCTTTGCATCGTATTTACTGGGTCTGTATGGGTAACTGAGAGCAATATGATATATTTTCCATAATTATTTCAAGTATAGAAATGTTTGAATATCTTATCTTTTAATTTTGAAGCAAAAAGTTTTTTGAGCTAAAAATTACCCTGAACTATTACCTTGAATTTTTGTCATTTTTCTCAGAAAAATATATATCCTTTAAAAACTCATCATAAGTATTATTTTTCATGCTTAATACAAATCTGGAGTTAAAATATCGTTTAATCGTGTTTATAACACTGTTTATGCATTAATTTAAGCTGTTGAATAAAGTCAGGTATCAAATATTTTCTGCTTCTTTGCATCGTATTTACTGGGTCTGTATCGGTAACTGAGAGCATTATGATATATTTTCCATAATCATTTCAAGTATAGAAGAGTTTGAATATCTTATCGTTTAATTTTGAAACAAAAATTTTTTTGAGCTAAATTTTACCGTGAACTATTACCTTGAATTTTTGGCATTTTTCTCAGAAAAATGGATTTTCTGCAATAGTTGATTATAAGAGTAGTTTTCATGCTGAATACAAATCTGGTGTTAATTTTCGTTTAATCCTCTTTATTACACTAATCTAACCTATTTAATGAAGTAAGTTTTGAAATATTTTTTGTTCATTTACATCGTATTTACTGGGTCTGTATCGGTAACTGAGAGCATTATGATATATTTTCCATAATTGTTTCAAGTATAGAAGAGTTTGAATATCTTATCTTTTAATTTTCTTGGATTTTTCTTAAAAAATAGACATCCTTTAAAAACTCATTATAAGAAGTATTTTTCATGCTGAATACAAATCTGGTGTTAAAATGCCGTTTAATCGTGTTTATGACACTAATTTAAACTGTTAAATGAAATCAATTTTGAAATATTTTTTGCTCCTGTGCATCGTATTTACTGGGTCTGTATCGGTAACTGAGAGCATTATGATATATTTTCCATAATTCATTCAATTATAGAAGTGTTTGAATATCTTGTCTTTATGATTTAAAACAATAAGTTTTTTGAGAAAAAAATACTCTGAACTATTACCTTGAATTTTTTTGGTATTTTTTTTTTTTCAGAAAAATGGATTTCCATTAGAAATTTATTATAAAAAGTATTTTTCATGCTGAATACAAATCTGGTGCTAAAATGTCGTTTAATTGTGTTTATGACACTAATCTAAGCTGTTAAATGAAGTCAGTTATCAAATATTTTTTTGCTTCTTAACATCGTATTTAGTGGGTCTGAATCGGTAACTGAGAGCATTATGATATATTTTCCATAATTATTTCAAGTATAGAAGAGTTTGAATATCTTATCTTTTAATTTTGAAAGAAAAAGTTTTTTGAGCTAAAAATGACCCTGAACTATTACCTTGAAATTTTGACATTTTTCTCAGAAAAATGAATTTCCTGTAAAAGTTGATTATATGAAGTATTCTTCATGCTGAATAGAAATCTGGTGATAAAATATCGTTTAATCCTGATTATGACACTAATTTAAGCTGTTAGATGAACTCAGTTTTCAAATATTTTTTGTTCTTTTGCATCGTAATTACTGGGTCTGTCTCGGGAACTGAGAGCATTATGATATATTTTCCATAATTATTTCAAGTACAGAAGAGTTTGAATATCTTATCTTTTTATTTTAAAAGAAAATTTTTTTTTGAACTAAAAAATACCCTGAACTATTACCTTGAATTTCTTGCATTTTTCTCAGAAAAATAGATATCCTTTAAAACCTTATTATAAGAAGTATTTTTCATGGTGAATATAAATCTGGTGTTAAAATGTCGTTTAATCGTGTTTATGACACTAATTTAATCTCTTTAATGAAGTCAGTTTTGAAATATTTTTTGGTACTTTGTATCGTATTTACTGGGTCTGTATCCGTAACTGAGAGCATTATGATATATTTTCCGTGATTATTTCAGTATAGAAGTGTTTGAATATGTTTTGTTTATATTCTAAAAGAAAAAGATTTTTGAGCTAATAAATACTCTGAACTATTACCTTGAATTTTTGGCATTTTTCTCAGAAAATGGATTTCCTGTAAAAGTTGATTATAAGAAGTATTTTTCATGCTGACTATAAATCTGGTGTTAGAATGTTTAATCGTGTTTATGACACTAATTTAAACTGTTAAATGAAGTCGGTTTTGAGATATTTTTTGCTCCTTTGCATCGTATTTACTGGGTCTGTATTGGTTACTGAGAGCATTATGATATATTTTCCGTAATTATTTCAAGTATAGAAGTGTTTGAATATGTTGTCTTTATATTTTAAAAGAAAATGTTTTTTGAGCTAAAAAATACTCTGAACTTTTACCTTGAATTTTTGGCATTTTCTCAGAGAATGAATTTCCTTTAAAGATTTATCATAAGAAGTGTTTTTCATGCTGAATACAAATCTGGTGTTAAAATGACGTTTAATTATGTTTATGACACTGATCGAAGCTGTTAAATGAAGTCAGTTTTGAAATATTTTTCGCTCCTTTGCATCGTATTTACTGGGTCTGTATCGGTAAGTGAGAGTATTATGATATATTTTCCATAATTATTTCAAGTATAGAAGAGTTTGAATATCTTATCTTTTAATTGTAAAACAAAAAGTTTTTAGCGCTAAAAATTTGAATTTTTGTCATTTTTCTCAGAAAATATATATCCTTTAGAAACTCATTATAAGAATTATTTTTCATGCTTAATACAAATGTGGTGTTAAAACATCGTTTAATCGTGTTCATAACACTGTTTAAGCATTAATCTAAGCTGTTAAATGAAGTCAGGTTTCAAATATCATTTTGCTTCTTTGCATCGCATTAATGGGTCTGTATCGGTAACTGAAAGCATTATGATACATTTTCCATAATTATTTGAAGTATAGAAGAGTTTGAATATCTAATTCTTTAATTTTGAAACAAAAAGTTTTTTGAGCCAAAAATTACCCTGAACTATTATCTTGAACTTTTGGCATTTTTCTCAGAAAAATGGATTTCCTGCAAAAGTTGATTATAAGAAGTATTTTTCATGCTGAATACAAATCTGGTGTTAATTATCGTTAAATCCTGTTTATTATAGTAATTCAAGCTGTTTAATGAAGTAAGTTTTGAAATATTTTTTGTTCATTAAATCGTATTTACTGGGTCTGTGTCGGTAACTGAGAGCATTATGATATATTATCCATAATTGTTTCAAGGACAGAAGAGTTTGAATATCTTATCTTTTAATTTCAAAACAAATTTTTTTTTTGAACTAAAAAATACCCTGAACTATTACCTTGAATTTTTGGCATTTTTCTCAGAAAAAAAGATATCCGTTAAATACTCATTATAAGAAGAATTTTTCATGCTTAATACAAATCTGGTGTTAAAATATCGTTTTATCCGTTTTATGCACTAATCTATGCTGTTAAATGAAGTCAGGTTTGAAATATTTTTTGCTTCTTTACATCGTATTTACTGGGTCCGAATCGGTAAATGAGAGCATTATGATAAATTTTCCATAATCATATTAAGTATAGAAGAGTTTGAATATCTTATCTTTTAATTTTGAAGCAAAAAGTTTTTTGAACTAAAAATTACCCTGAACTATTACCTTCAATTTTTGGCATTTTTCTCAGAAAAATGGATTCCTGTAAAAGTTGATTATAAGAAGTATTTTTCATGCTGAATACAAATCTGGTTTTAAAATATCGTTTAATCGTGTTTATGACACTAATTCAAGCTGTTAAATGAACTCAGTTTCCATTTTTTTTTGCTCATTTGCGTCGTATTTACTGGGTCGGTCTCGGTATCTGAGAGCATTATTATATATTTTACATAATTATTTCAAGTAACGAAAAGTTTGAATATCTTATCTTTTTATTTTAAAAGAAAATTTTTTTTGAACTGAAAAGTACCGTGAACTATTACCTTGAATTTCTTGCATTTTTTTTTTCAGAAAAATAGATATCCTTTAAAAAGTTATTATAAGAAGTATTTTTCATGGTGAATATAAATCTGGTGTAAAAATGTCGTTTAATCGTTTTTATGGCACTAATCTAAGCTGTTAAATGAAGTCAGTTTTGAAATATTTTTTACTCTATTGCATCGTATTTACTATGTCTGTATCGGTAACTGAGAGCATTATGATATATTTTCCGTGATTATTTCAAGTATAGAAGTGTTTGAATATCTTTTCTTTATATTCTAAAAGAAAAAGTTTTTTGAGCTAATAAATACTCTGAACTATTACCTTGAATTTTTGGCATTTTTCTCAGAAAATGGATTTCCTTTAAAAATTTATCGTAAGAAGTGTTTTTCATGCTGAATACAGATCTGGTGTTAAAATGACGTTTAATTGTGTTTATGACACTGATCTAAGCTGTTAAATGAAGTCAGTTTTGAAATATTTTTCGCTCCTTTGCATCGTATTTACTGGGTCTCTATAGGTAAGTGAGAGCATTATGAAAATTTTCCATAATTATTTCAAGTATAAAAGAGTTTGAATATCTTATCTTTTAATTTTGAAACAAAAAGTTTTTTGAGCTAAAAATTACCCTGAACTAATACCTTGAATTTTTGTCATTTTTGTCAGAATAATATATATCCTTTAAAAACTCATTATAAGAATTATTTTTCATGCTTAATAGAAATGTGGTGTTAAAACATCGTTTAATCGTGCTTATGATACTGTTTATGCATTAATCTTAGCTGTTAAATGACGTCAGGTTTCAAATAATTTTTTGCTTCTTTGCATCGCATTAATGGGTCTGTATCGGTAACTGAAAGCATTATGATATATTTTCCATAATTATTTCAAGTATAGAAGAGTTTGAATATCTTATCTTTTAATTTTGAAACAAAAAGTTTTTTGAGCCAAAAATTACCCTGAACTATTACCTTGAATTTTTGGCATTTTTCTCAGAAAAATGGATTTCCTGCAAAAGTTGATTATAAGAAGTATTTTTCATGCTGAATACAAATCTGGTGTTAATTATTGTTTAATCCTGTTTATTACAGTAATTTAAGCTGTTTAATGAAGTAAGTTTGAAATATTTTTTGTTCATTTACATCATATTTGCTGGGTCTGTATCGGTAACTGAGAGCATTACGATATTTTTCCCACAATTGTTTCAAGTACAGAAGAGTTTGAATATCTTATCTTTTAATCCTAAAACAAAAATTTTTTTGAACTAAAAAATACCCTGAACTATTACCTTGATTTTTTAGCATTTTCCTCAGAAAAAAAGATATCCGTTAAATACTCATTATAAGAAGAATTTTTCATGCTTAATACAAATCTGGTGTTAAAATATCGTTTAATCCGTTTTATGCACTAATCTAAGATGTTAAATGAAGTCAGGTTTGAAATATTTTTTGCTTCTTTACATCGTATTTACCGGGTCTGAATCGGTAACTGAGAGCATTATGATAAGTTTTCCATAATTATTTCAAGTATAGAAGAGTTTGAATATCTTATCTTTTGATTTTGAAGCAAAAAGTTTTTTGAGCTAAAAATTACCCTTAACTATTAACTTCAATTTTTGGCATTTTTCTCAGAAAAATGGATTCCCTGTAAAAGTTGATTATAAGAAGTATTTTTCATGCTGAGTACAAATCTGGTGTTAAAATATCGTTTAATCGTGTTTATGACACTAATTCAAGCTGTTAAGTGAACTCAGTTTCATTATTTTTTGCTCTTTTGCATCGTATTTACTGGGTCGGTCTCGGTATGTGAGTGCATTATTATAAATTTTCCATAATTATTTCAAGGAACGAAGAGTTTGAATATCTTATCTTTTAATTTTAAAAGAAATTTTTTTTGAACTGAAAAGTACCGTGAACTATTACGTTGAATTTCTTGCATTTTTCTCAGAAAAATAGATATCCTTTAAAAAGTTATTATAAGAAGTATTTTTCATGCTGAATATAAATCTGGTGTTAAAATGTCGTTTAATCGTTTTTATGACACTAATCTAATCTGTTTAATGAAGTCAGTTTTGAAATATTTTTTGCTACTTTGTATCGTATTTACTGGGTCTGTATCGGCAACTGAGAGCATTATGATATATTTTCCGTGATTATTTTAAGTATAGAAGGTTTGAATATCTTGTCTTAATATTCTAAAAGAAAAAGTTTTTTGAGCTAAAAAATACTCTGAACCTTGAATTTTTGTCATTTTTCTCAGAAAAATGTATATTCTTTAAAAACTCATTATAAGAATTATCTTTCATGCTTAATACAAATCTGGTGTTAAAATGTCGTTTAATCGTGTTTATAACACTGTTTATGCATTAATTTAAGGTGTTAAATGAAGTCTGGTATTAAACATTATTTGCTTCTTTGCATCGTATTTACTGGGTCTGTATCGGTAACTGAGAGCATTATGATATATTTTCCATAATTATTTCAAGTATAGAAGAGTTTGAATATCTTATCTTTTAATTTTGAAACAAAAAGTTTTTAACGCTAAAAATTACCCTGAACTATTATCTTGAATTTTTGTCATGTTTCTCAGAAAATATATATCCTTTAGAAACTCATTATAAGAATTATTTTCATGCTTAATACAAATGTGGTGTTAAAACATCGTTTAATCGTGTTCATAACACTGTTTAAGCATTAATCTAAGCTCTTAAATGAAGTCAGGTTTCAAATATCTTTTTACTTCTTTGCATCGCATTAATGGGTCTGTATCGGTAACTGAAAGCATTATGATATATTTTCCATAATTATTTCAAGTATAGAAGAGTTTGAATATCTTATCTTTTAATTTTGAAACAAAAAGTTTTTTGAGCCAAAAATTACCCTGAACTATTACCTTCAATTTTTGGCATTTTTCTCAGAAAAATGGATTTCCTGCAAAAGTTGATTATAAGAAGTATTTTTCATGCTGAATACAAATCTGGTGTTAATTATCGTTTCATCCTGTTTATTATGGTAATTTAAGCTGTTTAATGAAGTAAATTTTGAAATATTTTTTGTTCATTACATCGTATTTACTGGGTCTGTGTCGGTAACTTAGAGCATTATGATATATTTTCCATAATTGTTTCAAGAACAGAAGAGTTTGAATATCTTATCTTTTAATTTCAAAACAAAAATTTTGTTGAACTAAAAAATACCCTGAACTATTACCTTGAATTTTTGGCATTTTTCTCAGAAAAAAAGATATCCGATAAATACTCATTATAAGAAGAATTTTTCATGCTTAATACAAATCTGGTGTTAAAATATCGTTTTATCCGTTTTATGCACTAATCTAAGCTGTTAAATGAAGTCAGGTTTGAAATATTTTTTGCTTCTTTACATCGTATTTTCTGGGTCTGAATCGGTAAATGAGAGCATTATGATAAATTTTCCATAATCATATCTAGTATAGAAGAGTTTGAATATCTTATCTTTTAATTTTGAAGCAAAAAGTTTTTTGAGCTAAAAATTACCCTGAACTATTACCTTGAATTTTTGGTATTTTTCTCAGAAAAATGGATTTCCTGCAAAATTTGATTATAAGAAGTATTTTTCATGCTGAATACAAATCTGGTGTTAAAATGTCGTTTAATCCTGTTTATGACACTAATTTAAGCTGTTTAATGAAGTCAGTTTTGAAATATTTTTTGCTCCTTTGCATCGTATTTACTGGGTCTGTATCGGTAACTGAGAGCATTATGATATATTTTCCATAATTGTTTCAAGTACAGAAGAGTTTGAATATCTTATCTTTTAATTTTAAAACAAAAATTTTTTTGAACTGAAAAATACCCTGAACTATTACCTTGAATTTTTGCATTTTTCTCACAAAAATAGATATCCTTTAAAACCTAATTATAAGAAGTATTTTTCATGGTGAATATAAATCTGGTGTTAAAATGTCGTTTAATCTTGTTTATGACACTAATTTAATCTCTTTAATGAAGTCATTTTTGAAATATTTTTTGGTACTTTGTATCGTATTTACTGGGTCTGTATCGGTAACTGAGAGCATTATGATATATTTTCCGTGATTATTTCAAGTATAGAAGTGTTTGAATATCTTTTCTTTATATTCTAAAAGAAAAAGTTTTTTGAGCTAATAAATACTCTCAACTATTAACTTGAATTTTTGGCATTTTTCTCAGAAAATGGATTTCCTGTAAAAGTTGATTATAAGAAGTATTTTTCATGCTGACTATAAATCTGGTGTTAAAATGTCGTTTAATCGTGTTTATGACACTAATTTAAATTGTTAAATGAAGTCAGTTTTGAATATTTTTTGCTCCTTTGCATCGTATTTACTGGGTCTGTATTGGTAACTGAGAGCATTATGATATATTTTCCGTAATTGTTTCAAGTACAGAAGAGTTTGAATATCTTATCTTTTAATTTGAAACAAAAATTTTTTTGACAAAAAAATACCCTGAACTATTACCTTAATTTTTGCATTTTCTCAAAAATATAGATATCCTTTAAAAACTCATTATAAGAAGTATTTTTCATGACTGAATAGAAAGCTGGTGTAAAATGTAGTTTTATCCAGTTATGCACTAATCTAATCTCTTAAATGGAAGTAGTTTTTGAATATTTTCGCTCCTTTGCATCGTATTTACTGGGTCTGTATCGGTAACTAAGAGCATTATGATATATTTTCCATAATTATTTCAAGTATAGAATAGTTTCAATATCTTATCTTTTAATTTTGAAACAGAAAAGTTTTTGAGCTAAAAATTACCCTGAGCTATTACCTTGAATTTTTGGCATTTTCTCAGGAAAACGGATTTCCTCAAAATTTGATTATAATAAGTATTTTTCATGCTGAATACAAATCTGGTGTTAAAACATCGTTTAATCGTGTCCATAACACAGTTTATGCATTAATCTAAGCTGTTAAATGAAGTAAGGTTTCAAATATCATCTTGCTTCTTTGCATCGCATTAATGGGTCTGTATCGGTAACTGAAAGCATTATGATATATTTTCCATAATTATTTGAAGTATAGAAGAGTTTGAATATCTTATCTTTTAATTTTGAAACAAAAAGTTTTTTGAGCCAAAAATTACTCTTTAATTTTTGGCATTTTTCTCAGAAAAATGGATTTCCTGCAAAATTTGATTATTAGAAGTATTTTTCATGCTGAATACAAATCTGGTGTTAATTATCGTTTCATCCTGTTTATTATAGTAATTTAAGCTGTTTAATGAAGGAAGTTTTGAAATATTTTTGTTCATTAAATCATATTTACTGGGTCTGTGTCGGTAACTAAGAGCATTATGATATATTTTCCATAATTGTTTCAAGAACAGAAGAGTTTGAATATCTTATCTTTTAATTTCAAAACAAAAATTTTGTTGAACTAAAAAATACCCTGAACTATTACCTTGAATTTTTGGCATTTTTCTCAGAAAAAAAGATATCCGATAAATACTCATTATAAGAAGGATTTTTCATGCTTAATACAAATCTGGTGTTAAAATATCGTTTTATCCGTTTTATGCACTAATCTAAGCTGTTAAATGAAGTCAGGTTTGAAATATTTTTAGCTTCTTTACATCGTATTTACTGGGTGTGAATCGGTAAATGAGAGCATTATGATAAATTTTCCATAATCATATTAAGTATAGAAGAGTTTGAATATCTTATCTTTTAATTTTGAAGCAAAAAGTTTTTTGAACTAAAAATTACCCTGAACTATTACCTTCAATTTTTGGCATTTTTCTCAGAAAAATGGATTCCCTGTAAAAGTTGATTATAAGAAGTATTTTTCATGCTGAATACAAATCTGGTGTCAAAATATCGTTTAATCCTGTTTATGACACTAATTCAAGCTGTTAAATGAACTCAGTTTCCATTTTTTTTTGCTCATTTGCGTCGTATTTACTGGGTTGGTCTCGGTATCTGAGAGCATTATTATATATTTTATATAATTATTTAAAGTAACGAAAAGTTTGAATATCTTATCTCTTTATTTTAAAAGATTAATTTTTTTTTGAACTGAAAAGTACCGTGAACTATTACCTTGAATTTCTTGCATTTTTTTCAGAAAAATAGATATCCTTCCCACGCATTCCTCGCGTGTCGTAGAAAGCGACTACAGTTGACGGGAGCGGGGGGCCAGAAATCCTCCCCTCCTTGTATTTTTTTAACTTTCTAAAATGGGAAACAGAAGAAGGAGTCATGCGGGGAGTGCTCATCCTCCTCGAAGGCTCAGATTGGGGTGCCTAAATGTGTGTGGATGTAACCAAGATGTGAAAAAAGGAGAGATAGGTAGTATGTTTGAGGAAAGGAACCTGGATGTTTTGGCTTTAAGTGAAACGAAGCTCAAGGGTAAAGGGTAAGAGTGGTTTGGGAATGTCTTGGGAGTAAAGTCAGGGGTTAGTGAGAGGACAAGAGCAAGGGAAGGAGTAGCAGTACTCCTGAAACAGGAGTTGTGGGAGTATGTGATAGAATGTAAGAAAGTAAATTCTCGATTAATATGGGTAAAACTGAAAGTTGATGGAGAGAGATGGGTGATTATCGGTGCATATGCACCTGGGAATGAGAAGAAAGATCATGAGAGGCAAGTGTTTTGGGAGCAGCTGAATGAGTGTGTTAGTGGTTTTGATGCACGAGACCGGGTTATAGTGATGGGTGATTTGAATGCAAAGGTGAGTAATGTGGCAGTTGAGGGAATAATTGGTATACATGGGGTGTTCAGTGTTGTAAATGGAAATGGTGAAGAGCTTGTAGATTTATGTGCTGAAAAAGGACTGATGATTGGGAATACCTAGTTTAAAAAGCGAGATATACATAAGTATACTTATGTAAGTAGGAGAGATGGCCAGAGAGCGTTATTGGATTACGTGTTGATTGACAGGCGCGCGAAAGAGAGACTTTTGGATGTTAATGTGCTGAGAGGTGCAACTGGAGGGATGTCTGATCATTATCTTGTGGAGGCTAAGGTGAAGATTTGTATGGGTTTTCAGAAAAGAAGAGTGAATGTTGGGGTGAAGAGGGTGGTGAGAGTAAGTGAGCTTGGGAAGGAGACTTGTGTGAGGAAGTACCAGGAGAGACTGAGTACAGAATGGAAAAAGGTGAGAACAATGGAAGTAAGGGGAGTGAGGGAGGAATGGGATGTATTTAGGGAATCAGTGATGGATTGCGCAAAAGATGCTTGTGGCATGAGAAGAGTGGGAGGTGGGTTGATTAGAAAGGGTAGTGAGTGGTGGGATGAAGAAGTAAGAGTATTAGTGAAAGAGAAGAGAGAGGCATTTGGACGATTTTTGCAGGGAAAAAATGCAATTGAGTGGGAGATGTATAAAAGAAAGAGACAGGAGGTCAAGAGAAAGGTGTAAGAGGTGAAAAAAGGAAAATGAGAGTTGGGGTGAGAGAGTATCATTAAATTTTAGGGAGAATAAAAAGATGTTCTGGAAGGAGGTAAATAAAGTGCGTAAGACAAGGGAGCAAATGGGAACTTCAGTGAAGGGCGCAAATGGGGAGGTGATAACAAGTAGTGGTGATGTGAGAAGGAGATGGAGTGAGTATTTTGAAGGTTTGTTGAATGTGTTTGATGATAGAGTGGCAGATATAGGGCGTTTTGGTCCAGGTGGTGTGCAAAGTGAGAGGGTTAGGGAAAATGATTTAGTAAACAGAGAAGAGGTAGTAAAAGCTTTACGGAAGATGAAAGCCGGCAAGGCAGCAGGTTTGGATGGTATTGCAGTGGAATTTATTAAAAAAGGGGGTGACTGTATTGTTGACTGGTTGGTAAGGTTATTTAATGTATGTATGACTCATGGTGAGGTGCCTGAGGATTGGCGGAATGCGTGCATAGTGCCATTGTACAAAGGCAAAGGGGATAAGAGTGAGTGCTCAAATTACAGAGGTATAAGTTTGTTGAGTATTCCTGGTAAATTATATGGGAGGGTATTGATTGAGAGGGTGAATGCATGTACAGAGCATCAGATTGGGGAAGAGCAGTGTGGTTTCAGAAGTGGTAGAGGATGTGTGGATCAGGTGTTTGCTTTGAGGAATGTATGTGAGAAATACTTAGAAAAGCAAATGGATTTGTATGTAGCATTTATGGATCTGGAGAAGGTATATGATAGAGTTGATAGAGATGCTCTGTGGAAGGTATTAAGAATATATGGTGTGGGAGGCAAGTTGTTAGAAGCAGTGAAAAGTTTTTATCGAGGATGTAAGGCATGTGTACGTGCAGGAAGAGAGGAAAGTGATTGGTTGTCAGTGAATGTAGGTTTGCGGCAGGGGTGTGTGATGTCTCCATGGTTGTTTAATTTGTTTATGGATGGGGTTGTTAGGGAGGTGAATGCAAGAGTTTTGGAAAGAGGGGCAAGTATGAAGTCTGTTGGGGATGAGAGAGCTTGGGAAGTGAGTCAGTTGTTGTTCGCTGATGATACAGCGCTGGTGGCTGATTCATGTGAGAAACTGCAGAAGCTGGTGACTGAGTTTGGTAAAGTGTGTGAAAGAAGAAAGTTAAGAGTAAATGTGAATAAGAGCAAGGTTATTAGGTACAGTAGGGTTGAGGGTCAAGTCAACTGGGAGGTAAGTTTGAATGGAGAAAAACTGGAGGAAGTGAAGTGTTTTAGATATCTGGGAGTGGATCTGGCAGCGGATGGAACCATGGAAGCGGAAGTGGATCATAAGGTGGGGGAGGGGGCGAAAATTCTGGGAGCCTTGAAGAATGTGTGGAAGTCGAGAACATTATCTCGGAAAGCAAAAATGGGTATGTTTGAAGGAATAGTGGTTCCAACAATGTTGTATGTTTGCGAGGCGTGGGCTATGGATAGAGTTGTGCGCAGGAGGATGGATGTGCTGGAAATGAGATGTTTGAGGACAATGTGTGGTGTGAGGTGGTTTGATCGAGTAAGTAACGTAAGGGTAAGAGAGATGTGTGGAAATAAAAAGAGCGTGGTTGAGAGAGCAGAAGAGGGTGTTTTGAAATGGTTTGGGCACATGGAGAGAATGAGTGAGGAAAGATTGACCAAGAGGATATATGTGTCGGAGGTGGAGGGAACGAGGAGAAGAGGGAGACCAAATTGGAGGTGGAAAGATGGAGTGAAAAAGATTTTGTGATCGGGGCCTGAACATGCAGGAGGGTGAAAGGAGGGCAAGGAATAGAGTGAATTGGAGCGATGTGGTATACCGGGGTTGACGTGCTGTCAGTGGATTGAATCAAGGCATGTGAAGCGTCTGGGGTAAAGCATGGAAAGCTGTGTAGGTATGTATATTTGCGTGTGTGGACGTATGTATATACATATGTATGGGGGTTGGTTGGGCCATTTCTTTCGTCTGTTTCCTTGCGCTACCTCGCAAACGCGGGAGACAGCGACAAAGTAAAAAAAAAAAAAAAGATATCCTTTAAAAAGTTATTATAAGAAGTATTTTTCATGGTGAATATAAATCTGGTTTAAAAATGTCGTTTAATCGTTTTTATGGCACTAATCTAAGCTGTTAAATGAAGTCAGTTTTGAAATATTTTTTACTCTCTTGCATCTTATTTACTGTGTCTGTATCGGTAACTGAGAGCATTATGATATATTTTCCGTGATTATTTCAAGTATAGAAGTGTTTGAATATGTTGTCTTTATATTTTAAAAGAAAAGGTTTTTGAGCTAATAAATACTCTGAACTATTACCTTGAATTTTTGGCATTTTTCTCTGAAAATGAATTTCCTTTAAAGATTTATCATAAGAAGTGTTTTTCATGCTGAATACAAATCTGGTGTTAAAATGACGTTTAATTGTGTTTATGACACTGATCTAAGCTTTTAAATGAAGTCAGTTTTGAAATATTTTTCGCTCCTTTGCATCGTATTTACTGGGTCTCTCTAGGTAAGTGAGAGCATTATGATATATTTTCCGTGATTATTTCAAGTATAGAAGTGTTTGAATATGTTGTCTTTATATTTTGAAAGAAAAAGTTTTTTGAGCTAATAAATATTCTGAACTATTACCCTTAAGTTTTGGCATTTTTCTCAGAAAATGGATTTCCTTTAAAAATTTATCATAAGAAGATTTTTTCATGCTGAATACAAATCTGGTATTAAAATGACGTTTAATTGTGTTTATGACACTGATCTAAGCTGTTAAATGAAGTCAGTTTTGAAATATTTTTCGTTCCTCTGCATCGTATTTACTGCGTCTGTATCGGTAAGTGAGAGCATTATGATATATTTTCCATAATTATTTCAAGTATAGAAGAGTTTGAATACCTTATCTTTTAATTTTGAAGCAAAAAGTTTTTTGTGCTAAAAATTACCCTGAACTAATACC
Organism: Panulirus ornatus; assembly: GCF_036320965.1. Lineage (NCBI taxonomy): Eukaryota > Metazoa > Arthropoda > Malacostraca > Decapoda > Palinuridae > Panulirus > Panulirus ornatus. The sequence continues at coordinate 5,910,331 of NC_092226.1, read as the reverse complement.
TTGAATTTTTGGTATTTTTCTCAGAAAAATGGATTTCCTGCAAAAGTTGTTTATAAGTAGTATTTTTCATGCTGAATACAAATCTGGTGTTAATTATCGTTTAATCCTGTTTATTACAGTTATTTAAGCTGTTTAATGAAGTAAGTTTTGAAATATTTTTTGCTACTTTGTATCGTATTTACTGGTCTGTATCGGTAACTGAGAGCATTATGATATATTTTCCATAATTGTTTCAAGTACAGAAGAGTTTGAATATCTTATACTTTAATTTTAAAACAAAAATCTTTTGAACTAAAAAATACCCTGAACTATTACCTTGAATTTTTGGCATTTTCCCCAGAAAAAAAGATATCCGTTAAAAACTCATTATAAGAAGAATTTTTCATGCTTAATACAAATCTGGTGTTAAAATATCGTTTAATCCTTTTTATGCACTAATCTAAGCTGTTAAATGAAGCCAGGTTTGAAATATTTTTTTCTTCTTTACATTGTATTTACTGGGTCTGAATCGGTAACTGAGAGCATTATGATAAATTTTCCATAATTATTTCAAGTATAGAAGAGTTTGAATATCTTATCTTTTAATTTTGAAGCAAAAAGTTTTTTGAGCTAAAAATTACCCTGAACTATTACCTTCAATTTTTGGCATTTTTCTCAGAAAAATGGATTCCCTGTAAAAGTTGATTATAAGAAGTATTTTTCATGCTGAATACAAATCTGGTGTTAAAATATCGTTTAATCCTGTTTATGACACTAATTGAGGCTGTTAAATGAACTCAGTTTCCATTATTTTTTGCTCTTTTGCATCGTATTTACTGGGTCGGTCTCGGTATCTGAGAGCATTATTAAATATTTTCCATAATTATTTCAAGTAACGAAGAGTTTGAATATCTTATCTTTTTATTTTAAAAGAAAATTTTTTTTGAACTGAAAAATATCCCGAACCTTGAATTTCTTGCATTTTTCTCAGAAAAATAGATATCCTTTAAAAACTTATTATAAGAAGTATTTTTCATGCTGAATATAAATCTGGTGTTAAAATGTCGTTTAATCGGTTTTATGACACTAATCTAATCTGTTTCATGAAGTCAGTTTTGAAATATTTTTTGGTACTTTGTATCGTATTTACTGGGTCTGTATCGGTAACTGAGAGCATTATGATATATTTTCCGTGATTATTTCAAGTATAGAAGTGTTTGAATGTCTTGTCTTAATATTCTAAAAGAAAAAGTTTTTTGAGCTAAAAAATACCCTGAACTATTACCTTGAATTTTTGTCATTTTTCTCAGAAAATGGATTTACTTGAAAAATATATTCTAAGAATTATCTTTCATGCTGAATACAAATCTGGTGTTAAAATGTCGTTTAATTGTGTTTATGACACTAATGTAAGCATTTAAATGAAGCCAGTTTTGAAATAGTTTTTGCTCCTTTGCATCGTATTTACTCGGTCTATATGGGTAACTGAGAGCATTATGATATATTTTCCATAATTATTTCAAGTATTGAAACGTTTGAATATCTTATCTTTTAATTTTGAAGCAAAATGTTTTTTGAGCTAAAAATTACCCTGAACTATTACTTTGAATTTTTTTCACTTTTCTCAGAGAAATATATATCCTTTAAAAACTCATTATAAGAATTATTTTTCATGCTTCATACAAATCTGGTGTTAAAATATCGTTTAATTGTGTTTATGACACTAATTCAAGGTGTTAAATGAACTCAGTTTCCATTATTTTTTGCTGTTTTGCATCGTATTTACTGGGTCGGTCTCGGTGTCTGAGAGCATTATTATATATTTTCCATAATTATTTCAAGTAACGAAGAGTTTGAATATTTTATCTTTTTATTTTAAAACAAAATTTTTTTAACTGAAAAATACCCTTGAATTTCTTGCATTTATCTCAGAAAAATAGATATCCTTTAAAATGTTATTATAAGAAGTATTTTTCATGCTGAATATAAATCTGGTGTTAAAATGTCGTTTAATCGTTTTTATGTTACTAATCTAATCAGATTAATGAAGTCAGTTTTGAAATATTTTTTGCTACTTTGTATCGTATTTACTGGTTCTGTATCGGTAACTGAGACCATTATGGTATATTTTCCCTGATTATTTCAAGTATAGAAGTGTTTGACGATCTTGTCTATATATTCTAAAAGAAAGTTTTTTGAGCTAAAAAATACTCTGAACTATTACCTTGAATTTTTGTCATTTTCCTCAGAAAATGGATTTCCTTTAAAAATTGATTATAAGAAGTGTTTTTCATGCTGAATACAAATCTGGTGTTAAAATTACGTTTAATTGTGTTTATGACACTGATCTAAGCTGTTAAATGAAGTGAGTTTTGAAATATTTTTCGCTCCTTTGCATCGTATCTATTGAGTCTGTATCGGTAAGTGAGAGCATTATGATATATTTTCCATAATTATTTCAAGTATAGAAGAGTTTGAATACCTTATCTTTTAATTTTGAAGCAAAATGTTTTTTGAGCTAAAAATACCCTGAACTAATACCTTGAATTTTTGGTATTTTTCTCAGAAAAATGGATTTCCTTAAAAAATTTATTCTAAGAATTATCTTTCATGCTGAATACAAATATGGTGTTAAAATGTCGTTTAATTGTGTTTATGACACTAATCTAAGCTGTTAAATAAAGTCAGTTTTGAAATATATTTCGCTCCTTTGCATCGTATTTACTGGCTCTGTATGGGTAACTGAGAGCATTATGATATATTTTCCATAATTATTTCAAGTATAGAAGAGTTTGAATACCTTATCTTTTAATTTTGAAAGAAAAAGCTTTTTGAGCTAAAAAATACCCTGAACCTTGAATTTTTGTCATTTTTCTCAGAATAATATGTATCCTTCAAAAACTCATTATAAAATTTATTTTTCATGCTTAATACAAATGTGGTTTTAAAACATCGTTTAATCGTGTTTATAACACTGTTTATGCATTAATCTAAGATTTTAAATGAAGTCAGGTTTAAATATTTTTTTGCTTCTTTGCATCGCATTAATGGGTCTGTATAGGTAACTGAAAGCATTATGATATATTTTCCATAATTATTTCAAGGTTAGAAGAGTTTGAATATCTTATCTTTTAATTTTGAAACAAAAAGTTTTTTGAGCTAAAAATTACCCTGAACTATTACCTTGAATTTTTGACATTTTTCTCAGAAAAATGGATTTCCTGCAAAAGTTGATTATAAGTAGTATTTTTCATGCTGAATACAAATCTGGTGTTAATTATCGTTTAATCCTGTTTATTACAGTAATTTAAGCCGTTTAATGAAGTACGTTTTGAAATATTTTTTGCTACTTTGTATCGTATTTACTGGTCTGTATCGGTAACTGAGAGCATTATGATATATTTTCCATAATTGTTTCAAGTACAGAAGAGTTTGAATATCTTATATTTTAATTATAAAACAAAATTTTTTTGAACTAAAAAATACCCTGAACTATTACCTTGAATTTTTGGCATTTTCCCCAGAAAAAAAGATATCCGTTAAAAACTCATTATAAGAAGAATTTTTCATGCTTAATACAAATCTGGTGTTAAAATATCGTTTAATCCTTTTTATGCACTAATCTAAGCTGTTAAATGAAGCCAGGTTTGAAATATTTTTTTCTTCTTTACATTGTATTTACTGGGTCTGAATCGGTAGCTGAGAGCATTATGATAAATTTTCCATAATCATTTCAAGTATAGAAGAGTTTGAATATCTTATCTTTTAATTTTGAAGCAAAAAGTTTTTTGAGCTAAAAATTACCCTGAACTATTACCTTCAATTTTTGGCATTTTTCTCAGAAAAATGGATTCCCTGTAAAAGTTGATTATAAGAAGTATTTTTCATGCTGAATACAAATCTGGTGTTAAAATATCGTTTAATCCTGTTTATGACAGTAATTGAGGCTGTTAAATGAACTCAGTTTCCATTATTTTTTGCTCTTTTGCATCGTATTTACTGGGTCGGTCTCGGTATCTGAGAGCATTATTATATATTTTCCATAATTATTTCAAGTAACGAAGAGTTTGAATATCTTATCTTTTTATTTTAAAAGAAAAATTTTTTTGAACTGAAAAATACCCTGAACTATCACCTTGAATTTCTTGCATTTTCTCAGAAAAATAGATATCCTTTAAAAACTTATTATAAGAAGTATTTTTCATGCTGAATATAAATCTGGTGTTAAAATGTCGTTTAATCGGATTTATGACACTAATCTAATCTGTTTAATGAAGTCAGTTTTTAAATATTTTTTGGTAATTTGTATCGTATTTACTGGGTCTGTATCGGTAACTGAGAGTATTATGATATATTTTCCGTGATTATTTCAAGTATAGAAGTGTTTGAATATCTTGTCTTAATATTCTAAAAGAAAATGTTTTTTGAGCTAAAAATACCCTGAACTATTACCTTGAATTTCTGGTATTTTTCTCAGAACATGGATTTCCTTAAAAAATTTATTCTAAGAATTATCTTTCATGCTGAATAGAAATCTGGTGTTAAAATGTCTTTTAATTGTGTTTATGACACTAATCTAAGCTGTTAAATGAAGTCAGTTTTGAAATATTTTTTGCTTATTTGCATCGTATTTACTCGGTCTTTATGGGTAACTGAGAGCATTATGATATATTTTCCATAATTATTTCAAGTATAGATAGTTTGAATATCTTATCTTTTAATCTTGAAGCCAAAAGTTTTTTGAGCTAAAAATTACCTTGAACTATTACTTTGAATTTTTGGCATTTTCCCCAGAAAAAAAGATATCCGTTAAAAACTCATTATAAGAAGAATTTTTCATGCTTAATACAAATCTGGTGTTAAAATATCGTTTAATCCTTTTCATGCACTAATCTAAGCTGTTAAATGAAGCCAGGTTTGAAATATTTTTTTCTTCTTTACATCGTATTTATTGGGTCTGAATCGGTAACTGAGAGCATCATGATAGATTTTCCATAATTATTTCAAGTATAGAAGAGTTTGAATATCTTATCTTTTAATTTTGAAGCAAAAAGTTTTTTGAGCTAAAAATTACCCTGAACTATTACCTTCAATTTTTGGCATTTTTCTCAGAAAAATGGATTCCCTGTAAAAGTTGATTATAAGAAGTATTTTTCATGCTGAATACAAATCTTGTGTTAGAATTTTGTTTAATCCTGTTTATGACACTAATTGAGGCTGTTAAATGAACTCAGTTTCCATTATTTTTTGCTCTTTTGCATCGTATTTACTGGGTCGGTCTCGGTATCTGAGAGCATTATTATATATTTTCCATAATTATTTCAAGTAACGAAGAGTTTGAATATCTTATCTTTTTATTTTAAAAGAAAATTTTTTTTGAACTGAAAAATATCCCGAACTATCACCTTGAATTTCTTGCATTTTTCTCAGAAAAATAGATATCCTTTAAAAACTTATTATAAGAAGTATTTTTCATGCTGAATATAAATCTGGTGTTAAAATGTCGTTTAATCGGTTTTATGACACTAATCTAATCTGTTTCATGAAGTCAGTTTTGAAATATTTTTTGGTACTTTGTATCGTATTTACTGGGTCTGTATCGGTAACTGAGAGCATTATGATATATTTTCCGTGATTATTTCAAGTATAGAAGTGTTTGAATGTCTTGTCTTAATATTCTAAAAGAAAAAGTTTTTTGAGCTAAAAAATACCCTGAACTATTACCTTGAATTTTTGGCATTTTTCTCAGAAAATGGATTTACTTGAAAAATATATTCTAAGAATTATCTTTCATGCTGAATACAAATCTGGTGTTAAAATGTCGTTTAATTGTGTTTATGACACTAATGTAAGCATTTAAATGAAGCCAGTTTTGAAATAGTTTTTGCTCCTTTGCATCGTATTTACTCGGTCTATATGGGTAACTGAGAGCATTATGATATATTTTCCATAATTATTTCAAGTATTGAAACGTTTGAATACATTATCTTTTAATTTTGAAGCAAAATGTTTTTTGAGCTAAAAATTACCCTGAACTATTACTTTGAATTTTTTTCACTTTTCTCAGAGAAATATATATCCTTTAAAAACTCATTATAAGAATTATTTTTCATGCTTCATACAAATGTGGTGTTAAAATATCGTTTAATCGTGTTTATAACATTGTTTATGCATCAATTTAAGCTGTTAAATGAAGTCAGGTATCAAAAATTTTTTGCTTCTTTGTATCGTATTTACTGGGTCTGTATCGGTAACTGTGAGCATTATGATATATTTTCCATAATTATTTCAAGTATAGTAGAGTTTGAATATGTTATCGTTTAATTTTGAAACAAAAATTTTTTTGAGCTAAATTTTACCCTGAACTATTACCTTGAATTTTTGGCATATTTCTCAGAAAAATGGATTTCCTGGAAAATTTGATTATAAGAAGTGTTTTTCATGCTAAAAACAAATCTGGTGTTAATTTTCGTTTAATCCTGTTTATTATACTAATTTAAGCTGTTTAATGAAGAAAGTTTTGAAATATTTTATGTTCATTTACATCGTATTTACTGGGTCTGTATCGGTAAATGAGAGCATTATGATGTAGTTTCCATAATTGTTTCAAGTATAGAAGAGTTTGAATGACTTATCTTTTAATTTGAAAACAAAAATTTTTTTGAACTGAAAAATATCCTGAACTATTACCTTGAATTTCTTGCATTTTTCTCAGAAAAATAGATATCCTTTAAAAACTTATTATAATAAGTATTTTTCATGCTGAATATAAATCTGGTGTTAAAATGTCGTTTAATCGTGTTTATGACACTAATCTAAACCGTTAAATGAAGTCAGTTATGAAATATATTTTGCTCCTTTGCATCGTATTTACTGGGTCTGTATCGGTAACTGAGAGCATTATGATATATTTTCCGTGATTATTTCAAGTATAGAAGTGTTTCAATATGTTGTCTTTATATTTTAAAAGAAAAAGTTTTTTGAGCTAATAAATATTCTGAACTATTACCTTTAATTTTTGTCATTTTTCTCAGAAAATGGATTTCCTTTAAAAATTTATCATAAGAAGTGTTTTTCATGCTGAATACAAATCTGGTGTTAAAATGACGTTTAATTGTGTTTATGACACTGATCTAAGCTGTTAAATGAAGTGAGTTTTGAAATATTTTTCGCTCCTTTGCATCGTATCTATTGGGTCTGTATCGGTAAGTGAGAGCATTATGATATATTTTCCATAATTATTTCAAGTATAGAAGAGTTTGAATACCTTATCTTTTAATTTTGAAGCAAAATGTTTTTTGAGCTAAAAATTACCCTGAACTAATACCTTGAATTTTTGGTATTTTTCTCAGAAAAATGGATTTCCTTAAAAAATTTATTCTAAGAATTATCTTTCATGCTGAATACAAATATGGTGTTAAAATGTCGTTTAATTGTGTTTATGACACTAATCTAAGCTGTTAAATGTAGTCAGTTTTGAAATAGTTTTTGCTCCTTTGCATCGTATTTACTCGGTCTATATGGGTAACTGAGAGCATTATGATATATTTTCCATAATTATTTCAAGTAGAGAAACGTTTGAATATCTTATCTTTTAATTTTGAAGCAAAAAGTTTTTGATCTAAACATTACCCTGAACTATTACTTTGAATTTTTGTCACTTTTCTCAGAGAAATATATATTCTTTAAAAACTCTTTATAAGAATCATTTTTCATGCTTAATACAAATGTGGTGTTAGAATATCGTTTAATCGTGTTTATAACTCTGTTTATGCATTAATTTAAGTCGTTAAATGAAGTCAGGTATTAAATATTTTTTGCTTCTTTGCATCGTATTTGCTGGGTCTGTATCGGTAAGTGAGAGCATTATGATATATTTTCCATAATTATTTCAAGTAACGAAGACTTTGAATATCTTATCGTTTAATTTTGAAACAAAAATTTTTTTGAGCTAAATTTTACCCTGAACCTTGAATTTTAGGTATTTTTCTCAGAAAAATGAATTTCCTGCAAAATTTGATTATAAGAAGTGTTTTTCCTGCTGAATACAAATCTGGTGTTAATTTTCGTTTAATCCTGTTTATTACACTAATTTAAGCTGTTTAATGAAGAAAGTTTTGAAATATTTTTTGTTCATTTACATCGTATTTACTGGGTCTGTATCGGTAACTGGGAGCATTATGATATATTTTCCATAATTGTTTCAAGTAGAGAAGAGTTTGAATGTCTTATCTTTTAATTTGAAAACAAAAATTTTTTTGAACTGAAAAATACCCTGAGCTATTACCTTGAATTTCTTGCATTTTTTTCAGATAAATAGATATCCTTTGAAAACTTATTATGATAATTTTTTTTCATGCTGAATATAAATCTGGTGTTAAAATGTCGTTTAATCGTGTTTATGACACTAATCTAAACTGTTAAATGAAGTCAGTTTTGTAATATTTTTTTCTCCTTTGCATCGTATTTACTGGGCCTGTATCGGTAACTGAGAGCATTATGATATATTTTCCGTGATTATTTCAAGTATAGAGGTGTTTCAATATGTTGTCTTTATATTTTAAAAAAAAGTTTTTTTGAGCTAATAAATACTCTGAACTATTACCTTTAATTTTTGTCATTTTTCTCAGAAAATGGATTTCCTTTAAAAATTTATCAGAAGTGTTTTTTATGCTGAATACAAATCTGGTGTTAAAAAATGACGTTTAATTGTGTCTATGACACTGATCTAAGCTGTTAAATGAAGTCAGTTTTGAAATATTTTTCGCTCCTTTGCATCGTATTTACTGGGTCTGTATCGGTAAGTGAGAGCATTATGATATATTTTCCATAATGATTTCAAGTATAGAAGAGTTTGAATACCTTATCTTTTAGTTTTGAAGGAAAAAGTTTTTTGTGCTAAAAAATTACCCTTGAATTTTTGGTATTTTTCTCAGAAAAATGGATTTCCTGCAAAAGTTGTTTATAAGTAGTATTTTTCATGCTGAATACAAATCTGGTGTTAATTATCGTTTAATCCTGTTTATTACAGTTATTTAAGCTGTTTAATGAAGTAAGTTTTGAAATATTTTTTGCTACTTTGTATCGTATTTACTGGTCTGTATCGGTAACTGAGAGCATTATGATATATTTTCCATAATTGTTTCAAGTACAGAAGAGTTTGAATATCTTATCTTTTAAATTTAAAACAAAAATTTGTGAGCATTATGATATATTTTCCATAATTATTTCAAGTATAGTAGAGTTTGAATATCTTATCGTTTAATTTTGAAACAAAAATTTTTTTGAGCTAAATTTTACCATGAACTATTACCTTGAATTTTTGGCATTTTTCTCAGAAAAATGGATTTCCTTGAAAATTTGATTATAAGAAGTGTTTTTCATGCTGAAAACAAAACTGGTGTTAATTTTCGTTTAATCCTGTTTATTATACTAATTTAAGCTGTTTAATGAAGAAAGTTTTGAAATATTTTTTGTTCATTTACATCGTATTTACTGGGTCTGTATCAGTAACTGAGAGCATTATGATATATTTTCCATAATTGTTTCAAGTATAGAAGAGTTTGAATGTCTTATCTTTTAATTTGAAAACAAAAATTTTTTTGAACTGAAAAATACCCTGAACTATTACCTTGAATTTCTTGCATTTTTCTCAGAATAACAGATATCCTTTAAAAACTTATTATAATAAGTATGTTTCATGCTGAATATAAATCTGGTATTAAAATGTCGTTCAATCGTGTTTATGACACTAATTTAAACTGTTAAATGAAGTTAGTTTTGAAATATTTTTTGCTCCTTTGCATCGTATTTACTGGGTCTGTATCGTTAACTGAGAGTATCATTATATGTTATCCGTGATTATTTCAAGTATAGAAGTGTTTGAATATGTTGTCTTTATATTTTAAAAGAAAAGGTTTTTTGAGCTAATAAATACTTTGAACTATTACCTTTAATTTTTGGCAATTTTCTCAGAAAATGGATTTCCTTTAAAAATTTATCATAAGAAGTGTTTTTCATGCTGAATACAAATCTGGTGTTAAAAGGACGTTTAATTTTGTCTATGACACTGATCTAAGCTGTTAAATGAAGTCAGTTTTGAAATATTTTTCGCTCCTTTGCATCGTATTTACTGGGTCTGTATCGGTAACTGAGAGTATTATTATATGTTATCCGTGATTATTTCAGGTATAGAAGTGTTTGAATATGTTGTCTTTATATTTTAAAAGAAAAGGTTTTTTGAGCTAATAAATACTCTGAACTATTACCTTTAATTTTTGGCATTTTTCTCAGAAAATGGATTTCCTTTAAAAATTTATCATAAGAAGTGTTTTTCATGCTGAATACAAATCTGGTGTTAAAAGGACGTTTAATTTTGTCTATGACACTGATCTAAGCTGTTAAATGAAGTCAGTTTTGAAATATTTTTCGCTCCTTTGCATCGTATTTACTGGGTCTGTATCGGTAAGTGAGAGCATTATGATATATTTTCCATAATTATTTCAAGTAACGAAGAGTTTGAATATCTTATCGTTTAATTTTGAAACGAAAATTATTTTGAGCTAAATTTTACCCTGAACTATTACCTTGAATTTTTGGCATTTTTCTCATAAAAATGAATTTTCTGCAAAATTTGATTATAAGAGGTGTTTTTCATGCTGAATACAAATCTGGTGTTAATTTTCGTTTAATCCTGTTTATTACACTAATTTAAGCTGTTTAATGAAGAAAGTTTTGAAATATTTTATGTTCATTTACATCGTATTTACTGGGTCTGTATCGGTAACCGAGAGCATTATGATATATTTTCCATAATTGTTTCAAGTAGAGAAGAGTTTGAATGTCTTATCTTTTAATTTGAAAACAAAAATTTTTTTGAACTGAAAAATACCCTGAGCTATTACCTTGAATTTCTTGCATTTTTCTCAGATAAATAGATATCCTTTGAAAACTTATTATGATAATTATTTTTCATGCTGAATATAAATCTGGTGTTAAAATGTCGTTTAATCGTGTTTATGACACTAATTTAAACTGTTAAATGAAGTCAGTTTTGTAATATTTTTTGCTCCTTTGCATCGTATTTACTGGGTCTGTATCGGTAACTGAGAGCATTATGATATATTTTCCGTGATTATTTCAAGTATAGAAGTGTTTCAATATGTTGTCTTTAGATTTTATAAAAAAGGTTTTTTGAGCTAATAAATACTCTGAACTATTACTTTAATTTTTGTCATTTTTCTCAGAAAATGGATTTCCTTTAAAAATTTATCAGAAGTGTTTTCCATGCTGAATACAAATCTGGTGTTAAAATGACGTTTAATTTTGTCTATGACACTGATCTAAGCTGTTAAATGAAGTCAGTTTTGAAATATTTTTCGTTCCTTTGCATCGTATTTACTAGGTCTGTATCGGTAAGTGAGAGCATTATGATATATTTTCCATAATTATTTCAAGTATAGAAGAGTTTGAATATCTTTTCTTTTAATTTTGAAACAAAAAGTTTTTTGATCTAAAAATTACCCTGAACTAATACCTTGAATTCTTTCCATTTTTCTCAGAATAATATATATCCATTAAAAACTAATACAAATGTGGTGTTAAAACATCGTTTAAATCGTGTTTATAACACTGTTTATGCATTAATCTAAGCTTTTAAATGAAGTCAGGTTTCAAATATTTTTTTTATTCTTTGCATGGCATTAATGGGCCTTCATCGGTAACTGATAGCATTATGATATATTTTCCATAATTATTTCAAGTAACGAAGAGTTTGAATATCTTATCTTTTAATTTTGAAACACAAAGTTTTTTGAGCTAAAAATTACCCTGAACTATTACCTTGAATTTTTGGTATTTTTCTCAAAAAAATGGATTTCCTGCAAAAGTTGATTATTTTTCATGCTGAATACAAATCTGGTGTTAATTATTGTTTAATCCTGTTTATTACAGTAATTCAAGCTGTTTAATGAAGTAAGTTTTGAAATATTTTTTGTTCCTTTACATCGTATTTACTGGGTGTGTATCGGTAACTGAGAGCATTATGATATATTTTCCATAATTTTTTCAAGTACAGAAGAGTTTGAATATCTTATCTTTTAATTTTAAAACAAAAATTTGTGAGTATTATGATATATTTTCCATAATTATTTCAAGTATAGTAGAGTTTGAATATCTTATCGTTTAATTTTGAAACTAAAATTTTTTTGAGCTAAATTTTACCCTGAACTATTACCTTGAATTTTTGGCATTTTTCTCATAAAAATGGATTTCCTGGAAAATTTAATTATAAGAAGTGTTTTTCATGCTGAAAACAAAACTGGTGTTAATTTTCGTTTAATCCTGTTTATTATACTAATTTAAGCTGTTTAATGAAGAAAGTTTTGAAATATTTTTTGTTCATTTACATCGTATTTACTGGGTCTGTATCGGTAACTGAGAGCATTATGATATATTTTCCATAATTTTTTCAAGTATAGAAGAGTTTGAATGTCTTATCTTTTAATTTGAAAACAAAAATTTTTTTGAACTGAAAAATACCCTGAACTATTACCTAGAATTTCTTGCATTTTTCTCAGAATAATATATATCCTTTAAAAACTTATTATAATAAGTATTTTTCATGCTGAATATAAATCTGGTGTTAAAATGTTGTTTAATTGTGTTTATGACACTAATTTAAACTTAAATGAAGTCAGTTTTGAAATATTTTTTGCTCCTTTGCATCGTATTTACTGGGTCTGTATCGGTAACTGAGAGTATTATTATATATTTTCCGTGATTATTTCAAGTATAGAAGTGTTTGAATATATTGTCTTTATATTTTAAAAGAAAATGTTTTTTGAGCTAATAAATACTCTGAACTATTACCTTTAATTTTTGGCAATTTTCTCAGAAAATGGATTTCCTTTAAAAATTTATCATAAGTGTTTTTCATGCTGAATACAAATCTGGTGTTGAAATGACTTTTAATTGTGTTTATGACACTGATCTAAGCTGTTAAATGAAGTCAGTTTTGAAATATTTTTCGCTCCTTTGCATCGTATTTACTGGGTCTGTATCGGTAAGTGAGAGCATTATGATATATTTTCCATAATTATTTCAAGTATAGAAGAGTTTGAATACCTTATCTTTTAATTTTGATACAAAAAGTGTTTTGAGCTAAAAATTACTTGAATTTTTGTCTTTTTTCTCAGAATAATATATATCTTTTAAAAATTCATTATAAGAATTATTTATCATTCTTAATACAAATATGGTGTTAAAACATTGTTTAATCGTGTTTATAACACTGTTTATGCATTAATCTAAGTTTTTAAATGACATCAAGTTTCAAATATTTTTTTGCTTCTTTGTACGGCATTAATGGGTCTGTATCAAATTTGGTGTTAATTATCGTTAAATCCTGTTTATTACAGTAATTTAAGCTGTTTAATGAAGTAAGTTTTGAAATATTTTTTGCTAATTTGTATCGTATTTACTGGGTTAGTATCGGTAACTGAGAGCATTATGATATATTTTCCATAATTGTTTCAAGTACAGAAGAGTCTGAATATCTTATCTTTTAATTTGAAAAAAAAAAATTTTTTGAACTAAGAAATACCCTGAACTATTACCTTGTATTTTTGGCTTTTTTCTCAGAAAAAAGATATCCGTTAAAAACTCATTATAAGAAGAATTTTTCATTCTTAATACAAATCTTTTGTTAAAATATCATTTAATCTTTTTTATGCACTAATCTAAGCTGTTAAATGAAGCCAGGTTTGAAATATTCTTTGCTTCTTTACATCGTATTTACTGGGTCTGAATCGGTAACTGAGAGCATTATGATAAATTTTCAATAGTTATTTCAAGTATAGAAGCGTTTGAATATCTTATCTTTTAATTTTGAAGCAAAAAGTTTTATGAGCTAAAAATTACCCTGAACTATTACCTTCAATTTTTGGCATTTTTCTCAGAAAAATGGATTCCCTGTAAAAGTTGATTATAAGAAGTATTTTTCATGCTGAATTCAAGTCAGGTGTTAAAATATCGTTTGATTCTGTTTAAGACAGTAATTGAAGCTGTTAAATGAACTCAGTTTCCGTTATTTCCTGCTCTTTTGCATCGTATTTACAGTGTCGGTCTCGGTATCTTAGAGCATTATTATATATTTTCCATAATTATTTCAAGTAACGAAGAGTTTGAATATCTTATCTTTTTATTTTGAAAGAAATTTTTTTTTGAACTGAAAAATAGATATCCTTTAAAAACTTATTATAAGAAGTATTTTTCATGCTGAATATAAATCTGGTCTTAAAATGTCGTTTAATCGTTTTTATGACACTAATCTAATCTGGTTCATGAAGTCTTTTTTGAAATATTTTTTGCTAATTTGTATCGTATTTACTGTGTCTGTATCGGTAACTGAGAGCATTATGATATATTTTCCGTGATCATTTTAAGTATAGAAGTGTTTGAATATCTTGTCTTAATATTCTAAAAGAAAAAGTTTTTTGAGCTAAAAAATACCCTGAACTATTTATATTTTATATTTATTATACTTTGTCGCTGTCTCCCGCGTTTGCGAGGTAGCGCAAGGAAACAGACGAAGGAAATGGCCCAACCCCCCCCCCCCATACACATGTATATACATACGTCCACACACGCAAATATACATACCTACACAGCTTTCCATGGTTTACCCCAGACGCTTCACATGCCTTGATTCAATCCACTGACAGCACGTCAACCCCGGTATACCACATCGCTCCAATTCACTCTATTCCTTGCCCTCCTTTCACCCTCCTGCATGTTCAGGCCCCGATCACACAAAATCTTTTTCACTCCATCTTTCCACCTCCAATTTGGTCTCCCTCTTCTCCTCGTTCCCTTTACCTCCGACACATATATTCTCTTGGTCAATCTTTCCTCACTCATTCTCTCCATGTGCCCAAACCACTTCAAAACACCCTCTTCTGCTCTCTCAACCACGCTCTTTTTATTTCCACACATCTCTCTTACCCTTACGTTACTCACTCGATCAAACCACCTCACACCACACATTGTCCTCAAACATCTCATTTCCAGCACATCCATCCTCCTGCGCACAACTCTATCCATAGCCCACGCCTCGCAACCATACAACATTGTTGGAACCACTATTCCTTCAAACATACCCATTTTTGCTTTCCGAGATAATGAAGTATTACCTTGAATTCTTGGCATTTTTCTCAGAAGATGGATTTCCTTAAAGAATTTATTCTAAGAATTATCTTTCATGCTGAATACAAATATGGTGTTAAGTTGTCGTTTGATTGTGTTAATGACACTAATCTAAGCTGTTAAATGAAGTCAGTTTTGAAATAGTTTTTGCCCCTTTGCATCGTATTTACTCGGTCTGTATGGGTAACTGGGAGCATTATGATATATTTTCCATAATTATTTGAAGTATAGAAAATTTGAATATCTAATCTTTTAATTTTGAAGCAAAAAGTTTTTTGAGCTAAAAATTACCCTGAACTACTATTACTTTGAATTTTTTTCACTTTTCTCAGAGAAATATATATCCTTTAAAAACTCATTATAAGAATTATTTTTCATGCTTAATACAAATGTGGTGTTAAAACACCGTTTAATCGTGTTTATAACACTGTTTATTCATTAATTTAAGGTGTTAAATGAAGTCAGGTATCAAATATTTTTTGCTTTTTTGCATCGTATATACTGGGTCTGTATCGGTAACTGAGAGCATTATGATATATTTTCCATAATTATTTCAAGTATAGAAGAGTTTGAATATCTTATCTTTTAATTTTGAAGCAAAAAGTTTTTTGAGCTAAAAATTACCGTGAACTATTACCTTCAATTTTTGGCATTTTTCTCAGAAAAATGGATTCCCTGTAAAAGTTAATTATAAGAAGTATTTTTCATGCTGAATACAAATCTGGTGTTAAAATATCGTTTAATCCTGTTTATGACAGTAATTGAAGCTGTTAAATGAACTCAGTTTCCATTATTTTTTGCTCTTTTGCATCGTATTTACTGTGTCGGTCTCGGTATCTGAGAGCATTATTATATATTTTCCATAATTATTTCAAGTAACGAAGAGTTTGAATATCTTATCTTTTTATTTTAAAAGAAAAATTTTTTTGAACTGAAAAATACCCTGAACTATCTACCTTGAATTTTTGGCATTTTTCTCAGAAAAATAGATATCCTTTAAAAACTTATTATAAGAAGTATTTTTCATGCTGAATATAAATCTGGTGTTAAAATGTCGTTTAATCGTATTTATGACACTAATTTAATCTGTTTAATGAAGTCAGTTTCGAAATATGTTTTGCTACTTTGTATCGTATTTACTGGGTCTGTATCGGTAACTGAGAGCATTATGATATATTTTCCGTGATTATTTCAAGTATAGAAGTGTTTGAATATCTTGTCTTAATATTCTAAAGGAAAAAATTTTTTGAACTAAAAAATACTCTGAACTATTACCTTGAATTTTTGGCATTTTTCTCAGAAAAGTTTTTCCTTAAAGAATTTATTCTAAGAATAAACTTTCGTGCTGAATACAAATCAGGTGTTAAAATGTCGTTTAATTGTGTTTATGACACTAATCTAAGCTGTTAAATGAAGTCAGTTTTGAAATATATTTTGCTCCTTTGCATCGTATTTACTCGGTCTTTATGGGTAACTGAGAGCATTATGATATATTTTCCATAATTATTTCAAATATTGAAACGTTTGAATATCTTATCTTTTAATTTTGAAGCAAAATGTTTTTTGAGCTAAAAATTATCCTGAGCTATTATCTTGAATTTTTGTCACTTTTCTCAGAGAAATATATATCCTTTGAAAACAAGAATTATTTTTCATGCTTAATACAAATGTGGTGCTAAAATATCGTTTAATCGTGTTTATAACACTGTTTATTCATTAATTTAAGGTGTTAAATGAAGTCAGGTATCAAATATTTTTTGCTTCTTTGCATCGTATATACTGGGTCTGTATCGGTAACTGAGAGCATTATGATATATTTTCCATAATTATTTCAAGTATAGAAGAGTTTGAATATCTTATCGTTTAATTTTGAAACAAAAATTTTTTTTGAGCTAAATTTTACCCTGAACTATTACCTTGAATTTTTGGCATTTTTCTCAGAAAAATGTATTTCCTGCAAAATTTGATTATAAGAAGTATTTTTGATGCTGAATAGAAATCTGGTGTTAATTTTCGTTTAATCTGTTTATTACACTAATTTAAGCTGTTTAATGAAGTCAGTTTCGAAATATGTTTTGCTACTTTGTATCGTATTTACTGGGTCTGTATCGGTAACTGAGAGCATTATGATAAATTTTCCATAATTGTTTCAAGTATAGAAGAGTTTGAATATCTTATCTTTTAATTTGAAAACAAATTTTTTTTTCAATTAAAAAATACCCTGAACTATTACCTTGAATTTCTTGCATTTTTCTTGAAAAAATAGACATCCTTTAAAATCTCATTATAAGAAGCATTTCTCACGCTGGATACAAATCTTGTGTTAAAATGTCGTTTAATCGTGTTTATGACACTGATTTAAGCTGTTAAATGAAATCAGTTTTGAAATATTCTTTGCTCCTGTGCATCATATTTTCTGGGTCTGTATCGGTAACTGAGAGCATTATGATATATTTTCCATAATTCATTCAATTATGAAAGTGTTTGATTATCTTGTCCTTATAATTTAAAACAGAAAGATTTTTTTGAGCAAACAAATACTCTGAACTATTACCTTGAATTTTTTTTGGTATTTTTTTTCAGAAAAATGGATTTCCATTAGAAATTTAATATAAAAAGTATTTTTCATGCTGAATACAAATCTGGTGTTAAAATGTCGTTTAATTGTGTTTATGACACTAAGCTGT
Organism: Panulirus ornatus; assembly: GCF_036320965.1. NCBI lineage: Eukaryota > Metazoa > Arthropoda > Malacostraca > Decapoda > Palinuridae > Panulirus > Panulirus ornatus. The sequence goes on along the minus strand of NC_092226.1, from coordinate 5,892,461 downwards.
TAAATGAAGTCAGTTTTCAAATATTTTTTGCTTCTTTACATCGTATTTAGTGGGTCTGAATCGGTAACTGAGAGCATTATGATATATTTTCCATAATTATTTCAAGTATAGAAGAGTTTGAATATCTTATCTTTTAATTTTGAAAGAAAAAGTTTTTTGAGCTAAAATTTACCCTGAACTATTACCTTGAATTCTCGGCATTTATCTCAGAAAATTGAATTTCCTGTAAAAGTTGATTATAAGAATAGAAATTATAAGAATAGAATATAAGAATAGAAATCTGGTGATAAAATATCGTTTAATCCTGATTATGTTAAATGTACCCATTTTTCAAATATTTTTTGCTCTTTTGCATCGTATTTCTGGGTCTGTCTCGGCAACTGAGAACATTATTATATATTTTCCATTATTATTTCAAGTACAGAAGAGTTTGAATATCATATCTTTTTATTTGAAAACAAAAATTTTTGTGAACAAAAAAATACCCTGAACTAAGTCTTTGAATTTTTGACATTTTTCTCAAAAAATGTATTTCCTTTAAAAACTTATTATAAGAAATATTTTTCATGCTGAATACAAATATGGTGTTACAATGTCGTTTGATTATGTTTATGACACTAATCTAAGCTGTTAAATGAAGTCAGTTTTGAAATATTTTTTGCTCCTTTGCATCGTATTTCCTGGGTTTGTATTGGTAACAGAGCATTATGATATATTATCCATGATTATTTCAAGTATAGAAGAGTTTGAATATCTTATCTTTTAATCTTAAAAGAAAATTTTTTTAGCCAAAATGGATTTCCTTTAAAAGTTGATTATAAGAAGTATTTGTCATACTGAATATAATACTGGTGTTAAAACATCCTTTAATCCTGTTTATTCAGTAATCTAAGCTGTTAAATGAAGTCAGTTTTCAAATATTTATGATCCTTTCCATCGTATTTACTGGGTCTCTATTGGTAACCGAGAGCATTTTGATATATTTTCAATACTTATTTCAAGTATAGAAGAGTTTGAATATCTTATCTTTTAATTTTGAAACAAAATGAATTTTTGGCATGAATTTTTGGCATTTTTTTTTCAGAAAAATGAATTTCCTGTAAAAATTTATCATAAGAAGTATTTCTCATGCTAAATACAAATCTGGTGTTAAAATGTTTAATCATTTTTATGAAACTAATTTATCCTGTTAAATGAACTCAGTTTTGAAATATTTTTTCTCCTTTGCATCGTATTTACTGGGTCTGTGTCGGTAACTGAGAGCATTAGGATATATTTTTCATAATTATTTCAAGTTTAGAAGAGTTTGAATATCCTATCTTTTAATTTTAAAACAAAAATATTTTTTGAACTAAAAATGCTCCGAAGTATTTTTCATGCTGAATACAAATCTGGTGTAAAATGTCGTTTAATCATGTTTATGATATTGATTAAACCTGTTAAATGAAGTCAGTTTTTAGATGTATTTTGCTCCTTTGCATCGTATTTACTGGGTCTGTACCGGTAATTGAGAGGATTATGTTATAATTTCAATAATCATTTCAAGTACAGAAGAATTTGCATATCGTATCTTTTAATTGAAAAAAAAATTTTTGAACTAAAAATTTTTGTTAACTGAAAAATACTCAGAAAAGTAGATATCCTTTAAAAACTCGTTATAAGAAGTATTTTTCATTCTTAGTACAAATCTTGTGTTAAAATATCGTTTAATCTTATGACACTAATTTAAGCTTTTAAATGAAGTCAGTTTTAAATGGTTTTTGCTCATGTGCATCGTATTTACAGGGTCTGTATCGGTAACAGAGAATCATTACATATTCTCTATCATTATTTCAAGTATGGAAGTGTTTCAATATCTTATCTCTTAATTCTAAACCAAAAAGTTTTTTTGAATTAAAAGATACTCTGAACTATTACCTTGAATTTTTGGTATTTCTTTTCAGAAAAATGGATATCCTTTTAAAAACTAATTATTAAAGCATTTTTCATGCTTAATACAAACCTGGTGTTATAATATCGTTTAATCCTGTTTATGCACTAATCTAAGCTGTTAAGTCAGTTTTCAAATACTTTTTGCTCATTTGCATCGTATTTCTTAAGTCTGTATCGTTAACTGAGAGCATTATGATATATTTCCATAATTATTTCAAGTATAGTAGAGTTTGAATATCTTATCTCTTAATATTGAAACAAGTTTTTTGCTCTAAAAATTATCTTGAATTTCTGGCTTTTTTCTCATAAAGATAGATATCCTTTAAAAACTCATTATAAGAAGTATTTGTCATGCTTAATACAAATCTGGTGTTAAAATATCGTTTAATCGTGTTTACAACATTGTTTATGCACTAATCTTAGCTGTTAGATGAGGTCTTCAAATATTTTTTTGCACCCTTGCATCGTATTTACTGGATCTGTATCGGTAAGTGAGAGCATTATGATCTATTTTCCATAATTATTTCAAGCATAGAAGAGTTTGAATATCTTATCTTAATTTTGAAACAAAACGTTTTTTGAGCCAAAAACTACCCTGAACTATTACCTTGAATTTTCGGCATTTTTCTCAGAAAAATGGATTTCCTGTAAAAGTTGATTATAAGAAGTATATATTTTTCATGCTGAATTCAAATCTGGTGTTAAAATATCCTTTAATTCAGTTTATGCACTAATCTAAGCTGTTAAATGAAGTCAGTTTTCATATATGTTTTGCTCCTATGCATCGTATTTACTGGGTCTGTATTGGTAACTGAGAGCATTATGATATATTTTCCGTGATCATTTCAAGTATAGAAGTATTTGAATATCTTGTCTTTTGATTTTAAAACAAGTTTTTTTGAGCTAAAGAAATACTTGAATTTTTGGCATTTTTCTCAGAGAAATGGATATCCCTTAAAAATTTATAAGTATTTTTCATTCTGAATACAAATTTTGTTAAAATGTCGTTTAATCGTGTTTTTGACACTAATTTAAGCTGTTAAAGGAAGTCCGTTTTGAAATATTTTTAAGGGAAAATCTATTTTAAGGGAAATCTAGTTTTTTTTTTCTTTAGAAAAATACGAAACATTACAGAGTATTTTTCAGTTCAAAAAAGTTTTATTTCAAAATTGAAACTTAGTATGTATCTAAACACTTCTACACTTGAAATAATCATGGAAAATATATAATGCTGTCAGTTACCGATATATTCCCCGTAAATACAATGGAAATCATTAGATAATACTTTTGAAATATCTTCTTTTAACAGCTTAATTAAAGGTCATAAAGACGATCAAACAATATTCTAACCCCAAACTTTATTTTCAGCAAGAAAAATACTCCTTGTAATGTTTTAAAGGATATTCATTTGCTACATATCAAGCTCAAGGACCACACAGCTGTGCTCAAGGACGACATCGTCGTGCTCAAGCACCACATCGTCGTGCTCAAGGACCACACCGTCATGCTCAAAGACTACACCGTCGTGCTCAAGGGTCGAAACCTAGTGTTTAAAGCGACAGAGCTCAGTGCTGGTTTGCCTTAATCACTTCTTTACACCATCGGCAACTGGATTAAGCTGAGAAGAGTTGAGGTCAGCCTCAAAGGTTGTCCTCCAGGTGTCCGTGCGGATTGTGGTACCTTCATCGCTTCGATCCGGAGGTGTTGAAGGACGTGGCAAACTGCTCCTCCCATGACCTTTGACCCCGTGGAGGGTCAGGTGGTCCAGGCCACGACCTTATGCTGGATGTGGACGGAACCTCCCCACCTACATCGCCCTCAGGAGGCGCCCCAGGATTTAGAATGCTCCTGAGGCCTGTAGAAGGGTCGGGTCACCCTTTACCCATTAGGTCACAAGAGGTGGCCAGGGATCTCCTGGTCCGTGAGAAACGGCCAAGTGGTTACGCTCCCCGATCGTAGAGTGTTTGACCAAGGTTCGAATCCTTGCGTTCATAGAGAGATGAATGGTTTACAGATATAACCCCAGGACCAATCTCTTTGTTCCAAGACCTTTCTAAATGCTCCTGTAGCCCAAGACTGCGTTGCTTCCAACAGTAGAGAAATGTAGAGACCTTTGGAGTGAGAAGCTGTTTGACAAAGCCTAGCCAAAGTGACTTTAAAACTCGCGGTGTAGTCTCATGTAGGCTGAGTCCGGCAACTCTCCCTCTCTCTCACCCTCATATATATATATATATATATATATATATATATATATATATATATATATATATATATATATATGTATGTGTGTGTGTGTGTGTGTGTGTGTGTGTGTGTGTTTTGTACCAATGGAAAATGATTATCGTACAAGCGTTTGAAAGTACGTGTTGTTGCTGGCTGCTGAGTTGGATCTTAGTTGGTGGAGGCCAGTTGCTTGGCGACCAATTTGCTGACGTTCTGGGCCATGTAACGTACTTGTGTGTGTGTGCGTGTGTGTGTGTGTGTGTGTGTGTGTGTGATGAGGTGTAGAAATGTAGTGAAGGATGTCGAGTGCTGTATTATCTATCTCAGTTGTACTTTTTCTTGGAGAGAGAGAGAGAGAGAGAGAGAGAGAGAGAGAGAGAGAGAGAGAGAGAGAGAGAGAGGTTGTAACGGAGTGACGAGGACGATGATGAGGCGGAGGGTGTGGTGAGGGGCCGGGCGAGAGAGGGAGAGTGAGTGAGTGGTCGGCTGGTGCAGGGCAGCGACGCGCCGGGCAAAAGGTGGGTGTAGCCAGACACGACTAACTCCTTAATATTTCAGTCCTTCACAAATAGCTATTTCCAGGAAAGAGAGAAAAGAACATTAGATAATGTAGAAAATAGAGAATTTGTTCCCTTGCTATGAACCGCAGGCAGCCATCTTGTTATTGCTGAGTGAGTTATATATGGATGTATGGGGACCAAATAGGTGTATATAGGTTTAGGAGGTCAGATGTTGTCAGCGAGAACTCTGGCCAATATTCTGGCCATAGTTGGTTCACAACACCCACAGGCCTGGCCAATACTGGCTACAGCTGGTGAACCCGTTACCAGCTGTCTGACCCAAATATCATCATCTAATCTGTAGCCTTATATATATATATATATATATATATATATATATATATATATATATATATATATATATATATATATATATATTCATACATATTCGCCACTTCCCGCGTTAGCGAGGTATCGTTAAGAACAGAGGACTGAGCCTTTGAGGTAATATCCTCACTTGCCCCCCTTTTCTGTTTCTTCTTTTGGAAAATTAAAAATGAGAGGGGAGGATTTCCAGCCTCCCGCTCCCTCCCATTTTTTCAAATTCATAAGTATAAAAAAAAAAAATTGTTTGATGACACTGGTAAAGCTGACAACCAGCCACAGATAACCACTTACGAGAGAGAATGCTGCCTTACCTTACCCACTGTATATATCGCCACTGCATAGAATGGTAAACTCTGATGAATTTGTGAATAACACGTTCTTGGAGCACTGCCTCTGAACACCTGCCTCCTTTGTAGAACTCGTTGGGGATCGAACCGAATGTTGTGGGGTATTTCGAACCAGATCACCCAAGGATACACAGGCCCCACAGTAAGGGCGGCTGTACCTAAGGGAGAGAGAGAGAGAGGGGGGGAGAACTAATCATTACACTTGTCACATTATGGAATTAGAATCTGTCATTTGGTGATTATAGAAATATATAATTATCTATTTTAAATGATTTTTCTTAGAAGCTTAGCTGCACACACACACACACACACACACACACACATATATATATATATATATATATATATATATATACATATATATATACATAGGGGATAGGGGAGAAAGAATACTTCCCACGTATTCCCTGCGTGTCGTACAAGGCGACTAAAAGGGAAGGGAGCGGGGAGCTGGAAATCCTCCCCTCTCGTTTTTTTTTTTTTTTTTAAGCTTTCCAAAAGAAGGAACAGAGAAGGGGGCTAGGCAAGGATATTCCCTCAAAGGCCCAGTCCTCTCTTCTTAACGCTACCTCGTTATCGCGGGAAATGGCGAATAGTGTGAATATATATATATATATATATATATATATATATATATATATATATATATATATATATGACATCCGACTCGTCTTTTAATTATTCATCTACATAACTATCCTTACTTTCTCAGCGGTTATTTAATACCTCGATTTATCCCTGTATTGATGTATTACTACTAGCATTTAATTATCCATTTATCCAGCTATCCTGGTTGATCCGTCCCATCTGTCTTACTTGCGCGCCCGTCCGGTAGCGACGCCCGTCTGCGTCCGTGGTTCCGTTCGGCGCTAGGCAGCTGTACACACGCCTCCTACCCGGCTAGGCTTGGCTGCCGCCGACGACGCCGCCCTGAAGTCCCGCAGCATTAAATATGGATGCATAATTAGCATATTTCCGCTAACCTACAGCACATTCGCGCTAACATTTAGCCATTTATCGCTAACATTCAGCATATTCCAGTTAACATTTGATGTTATCCTCCGCTGATATTGAACCGTTATATTTCTTTCTTGTATCTCCCCTGACGATGTGATTATTACACGAAAGTGCACTTGGGAACTAATCGTGTTTCATTTTCCCCGTGGAAATATGTATATATATATATATATATATATATATATATATATATATATATATATATATATATATATATATTTTTTTTTTATATTGATATTATACTTTGTCGCTGTCTCCCGCGTTTGCGAGGTAGCGCAAGGAAACAGACGGAAGAATGGCCCAACCCATACACACACATATATATATATATATATATATATATATATATATATATATATATATATATATATATATATATATACATAAAACCCACACACACACACGTATACATACCTATACATTTCAACGTATACATACATATATATACACGGACATACATATACACACACGTACACCCTCCCTTCCCCCGCCTGCGCACGAAGTAGCGCTAGGAAAAGACAACAAAATATATATATATATATATATATATATATATATATATATATATATCATATCACATTTAGAATATTTTAGCTAACGTTTAGGCATTCACCTCACATGACTATTCCCTAACATTCAGCATATTCCCTCTAACATCGCTCTTGATCCACAATTTTGTATTAATTACTCAGTTTTGACAACCAAAGCCGCAAATGATCAGATGATACTTCTTTCCGGTTTAAATCCATTTTCTAGTACCAAACTTATCATAGCAATCCTTCGCACAATATTCAACAGAGAAAATATTCTTGCAAATATAGCCTTTTTGCTTCCAATACACACACACACTTCCCACATCATCAAGGACCCAGATTACGGGACCTGCCCGACCTATATTTGCCTACTTTACGATATGAGGATATGGGCGCCTGATCCAACCTCGAGTTATGAAAACACATTGCTACTAACATGACCAGTTTCTTGCGAGTTGGAGACATCCAACCGTCTGCAGAATTAGAATTAACTTACTCCCAAAAAATGTAAATAACTATTTTCAATTCACATGATATTATAAACATTTCATCTTAACACATATAAAACTCATGGTCACAGTCTAAGAGTGTCGAATCATCCTCCCATACGCGTAATCAAATCACAGAACAAGCAAACGACTCACTTCCCAAGCTCTCTCATCCCCAACAGACTTCATACTTGCCCCTCTTCCAAAACTCTTGCATTTACCTCCTTAACAACCCCATCCATAAACAAATTAAACAACCATGGAGACATCACACACCCCTGCCGCAAACCTACATTCACTGAAAACCAATCACTTTCCTCTCTTCCTACACGTACACATGCCTTACATCCTCGATAAAAACTTTTCACTGCTTCTAACAACTTTCCTCCCACACCATATGTTCTTAATACCTTCCACAGAGCATCTCTATCAACTCTATCATATGCCTTCTCCAGATCCATAAATGCTACATACAAATCCATTTGCTTTTCTAAGTATTTCTCACATACATTCTTCAAAGCAAACACCTGATCCACACATCCTTTAACACTTCTGAAACCACACTGCTCTTCCCCAATCTGATGCTCTGTACATGCCTTCACCCTCTCAATCAATACCCTCCCATATAATTTACCAGGAATACTCAACAAACTTATACCTCTGTAATTTGAGCACTCACTCTTATCCCCTTTGCCTTTGTACAATGGCACTATGCACGCATTCCGCCAATCCTCAGGCACCTCACCATAAGTCATACATACATTAAATAACCTTACCAACCAGTCAACAATACAGTCACCCCCTTTTTTAATAAATTCCACTGCAATACCATCCAAACCTGCTGCCTTGCCGGCTTTCATCTTCCGCAAAGCTTTCACTACCTCTTCTCTGTTTACCAAATCATTTTCCCTAACCCTCTCACTTTGCACACCACCTCGACCAAAACACCCTATATCTGCCACTCTATCATCAAACACATTCAACAAACCTTCAAAATACTCACTCCATCTCCTTCTCACATCACCACTACTTGTTATCACCTCCCCATTTGCGCCCTTCACTGAAGTTCCCATTTGCTCCCTTGTCTTACGCACTTTATTTACCTCCTTCCAGAACATCTTTTTATTCTCCCTAAAATTTAATGATACTCTCTCACCCCAACTCTCATTTGCCCTTTTTTTCACCTCTTGCACCTTTCTCTTGACCTCCTGTCTCTTTCTTTTATACATCTCCCACTCAATTGCATTTTTTCCCTGCAAAAATCGTCCAAATGCCTCTCTCTTCTCTTTCACTAATACTCTTACTTCTTCATCCCACCACTCACTACCCTTTCTAATCAACCCACCTCCCACTCTTCTCATGCCACAAGCATCTTTTGCGCAATCCATCACTGATTCCCTAAATACATCCCATTCCTCGCCCACTCCCCTTACTTCCATTGTTCTCACCTTTTTCCATTCTGTACTCAGTCTCTCCTGGTACTTCCTCACACAGGTCTCCTTCCCAAGCTCACTTACTCTCACCACCCTCTTCACCCCAACATTCACTCTTCTTTTCTGAAAACCCATACAAATCTTCACCTTAGCCTCCACAAGATAATGATCAGACATCCCTCCAGTTGCACCTCTCAGCACATTAACATCCAAAAGTCTCTCTTTCGCACGCCTGTCAATTAACACGTAATCCAATAACGCTCTCTGGCCATCTCTCCTACTTACATAAGTATACTTATGTATATCTCGCTTTTTAAACCAGGTATTCCCAATCATCAGTCCTTTTTCAGCACATAAATCTACAAGCTCTTCACCATTTCCATTTACAACACTGAACACCCCATGTATACCAATTATTCCCTGCCACATTACTCACCTTTGCATTCAAATCACCCATCACTATAACCCGGTCTCGTGCATCAAAACCACTAACACACTCATTCAGCTGTCTCCCGCGTTAGCGAGGTAGCGCAAGGAAACAGACGGGAGAATGGCCCAACCCATCCACATACACACATATATATATATATATATATATATATATATATATATATATATATATATATATATATATATACATAAAACCCACACACACACACGTATACATACCTATACATTTCAACGTATACATACATATATATACACGGACATACATATACACACACGTACACCCTCCCTTCCCCCGCCTGCGCACGAAGTAGCGCTAGGAAAAGACAAAATATATATATATATATATATATATGTATATATATATATATATATATATATTTTTTTTTTTTTTTTTTTCATACTATTCGCCATTTCCCGCGATAGCGAGGTAGCGTTAAGAACAGAGGACTGGGCCTTTGAGGGAATATCCTCACCTGGCCCCCTTCTCTGTTCCTTCTTTTGGAAAATTAAAAAAAAACGAGAGGGGAGGATTTCCAGCCCCCCGCTCCCTTCCCTTTTAGTCGCCTTCTACGACACGCAGGGAATACGTGGGAAGTATTCTTAATCCCCTATCCCCAGGGATATATATATATATATATATATATATATATATATATATATATATATATATATAAACATTTAGAATATTTTAGCTAACGTTTAGAGCATTCCCGCTCACGATGAACATATTCCAGCTAACATTCAGCATATTCCCGCTAACATTCAGCATCTGATCCGAGCAATTTGTATAATATATGCAGTTTTGACAACTAAAGCCGCAAATGAATAGGATGATACTTTTTTGCGGGTTTAAATTCGACATTTTTATAGTACCATAAAAAAATTATGGTAATAGAATTCCTTCCACAATAATTTCACAGAGAAAATATTTTTTTTTTTTTTTGCAAATATTAGTCCTTTTTGACGTGATCACATACACACACACACACCCACATACAAGTAAGGAAGCCGAGTTACAGGAGAAGGCCAGGAGCATTATATTTGCCTACTTTAGAAGAGAGAGGAATGATGGGCGACCTGATCACAACCTCTGAGTTATGAAAACACATTGCTGACGTAGACAGTGACCAGTTCTTGCAGAGTTGTGGAGACGGATCCAACCATAGGATCATTGCATGAAATTAAGCAATTAACTTACTCCAAAAAAGATGTAAAGAAGTATTTTCAATTCACAAGAATGATGGATTGATAGAACATAAGTGACTACAGTCGTGTAGACAGCATATATAAATCTATGGTGTCGAGAATGTCTAAGAGTGTCGAATCCTATCCTTCCTCATACGGTAGAATCAGGAATTTACACAGACATTTTTTGGGGGGGAGGGCAAAGCCAGCTCGTTAACCTCACCGTGACCATCTATCTTCCAGCAGGCCTGGTTCGAAGGAGGAAGTGCAACGAGGATGATGATTAGAAGAGGAGGAGGAAGTAGAATACGAGGGAGACAATGAAGAAAATCTCAAGATCCAGATGGATTAAGATGAAGAAAACGAGGCTGAAGAACTGAAGGTAAACAGTCATAAATACGAGGAAAAGAAGATAAGGAGATTAGGAGGAGGAAGAGATAAGAGGAGACCTACTCGCTTCATCAAGCAGGAGCAGCTTGACACCGACGCATCATCTGATTAGCTTTAGCATTACGCTAAAGCTGTTCTGTCTTAGAGGCTCGGTCGCAAAAATTAACCTTTCCGAAGGCGACCTTCCGTGTTGCAAGATAGGCCCTCACACTCACAAGTTCCACGAATTGTGACGAGTTCATTCTTTTTTTTTCATCTAGATTGATCCTAATTTCCAGTTGTAGATTTCTCCAGCTTTGTGCTTATATTCATTTTGCGTATACGAGGTGCCGTAGTTCATGGTTATTGCGTACTAGATTACTGGTGGTCAGGTTACGCAGGGGCTATGTGGTTCTGGCGTGCTTTGGGGGAGTGTGTGTGTGCGCGCGCGCGACCCGAAACACGACAGATGTATGTGAGGTTCTTTGTGGCGGTGGGCGGCGCTAAACTTGTCTCTCTCTCTCTCTCTCTCTCTCTCTCTCTCTCTCTCTCTCTCTCTCTCTCTCTCTCTCTCTCTCTATGTCCATCAGACATGGGAGCAAGACTTGATCAATGCTATATGATATGATACTGAATAAATGATAGGACTGGCTTGTGACTCAATGTAGATAGGTATATGTATAAACAATGAAGCAGACCATTGGGTAGGGTGTGATGTCTCTTTAACTTCATCTTTCACTTAAGAGATGGCGCTTGAGTCCCTTAGTCATGTGAAGCACGGGAGCATACGCAGTGGCAATGTCCTGCGGCACTCCGAGATCCCTCCCGGCGCTCCACCTCCGCCGTTCCCAAGGTCGACATCATCCCAAGTCGACCTCGACACTCTTCCCTAGTCGACCTATCGCAAGGGAGAGATTTGGAATCGTCCTCTCGACAGACCTGGCTGTCAGAGGTCAACCCACGAGAAGGATCAACTTGTGAGCTTCGAGACACAAGTTCAACGTTTCTCCACGAGAGACACAAGTTCAACGTTTTTCTACGAGAGACACAAGTTCAACGTTCTCCCACGAGACACACAAGTTCAACGTTTTCCCAAGACAGATACAAGTTCAACGTTTTTCCAAGAGAGACACAAGCTCAACGTTTTCCCAAGACAGATACAAGTTCAACGTTTTCCCACGAGAGACAAATTCAACGTTTTTCCAAGAGACATACAGGTTCAACGTTTTCCCACGAGGGGGACAAGTTCAACGTTTTCCCACGAGAGACACAAATTCAACGCTTAATCAAAGACTCTTCTCGGAGGTTGGCACAATTGTTAGTGCCATATCAATCACACAGAGTGACCTTTGATCTGACATCGTCACTGCGAAAGCACGCTCTGGCCCCGAGTAGAAACGTGGTTCTGAAAGCCTTCAAACCTTTCTTCACTTCATCATGAACTGTCAAAGCCCCTCACTTCAGCGGAGGGCAACAGGGCCACACCTGTGGTGTTAGGATACCTACCCCTCCCTCGCTGTATTCCCAAAGTGGTGGCAACAAATGTTCTTCGAACATTGTAGTGCAGATCCAGGCGTTTATTGATTGTGTGAGTCACGCCTGCCTGCCTGTCGGCCGTCTACCACTTAAATCATCACGAGGGGGGGGGGGGGGGGGTCCAAGACTCCTCCTGCTGGCGTCGTAACCCAGTGTAGGGACCGACTGGGCGAACACGATCCGGCCTTTGAGCTCTGGTCGAATCCGTGTGACCGACACTTCCAAGAAATGTAATAAAGGAACCTTCGAAAGGTCCACGGAGATCAGTGTGTATGTCTTCATCGAAATCCAAATCAATAAAGCTTGCGAGTATTTTTATACCATCGTACGCTGTTACCCAGCCCTGTGCTGCTCATACACCAGTACCCTCCTACGGTGTAGCAAGTCGTGTGCCCCTATACCACCTGACGGTATACGAGTGTAAACCAGCCCAAAGAGGTCTCGTTAAACTGACAATTCATTACCAAACGTCTCGTCGTGCAGCGAGGGGAAGCCACTCCCTCCTCAGGCTAACACAAGGTCGGGACCTCGTGTCGATTTCTACAAGGCGTTGAGAAAAGACCTTGTTAATTCTTGCTTATGGTCAGAATGTGCCAAAAGCGCATCGAGCAGTTTCACCAGTTTTCATCATCTCTTCCCAAACAGATTATAGCTGACTCTCCCCATCCTCGGGGTTGGTGTCGTTCCGCATCTGTTTCGAAACGACTGAAGCGAAGCAAGTTCAGAAGGTTGTCAGTGAGCAACGAGAACCTTCCACACTCCAACGAGGTACGTACACCCAATTCAGCTGGACGATCATCCACAGCCACAGACCCAGCACTTTGCCTACTGCTAACCATCGACACAAGATATCCATCAATTTTCTCATACTCAAATCCATGAAGATCTGTTCTACGACTTAGCAAGTAGCGCGAAGACCCTCTCCAACTCCCAAAAGATCTCAGTTACGTCAGCTCGTCCAGAGAACGTCCCAAGGCATATCCCTGCTTTGCTAGGCAAGCTGGCCTATACCTGTCATCAATATAAGGATAAACTTCAGCTCCCTTCTAAGACACGCCTCACCGACATCCATGGTTGTATGGTTTAGTGGTGTCCTGCAGTCTGATGAGGGTTCTTCATCCACGATAAGTCAGAGTACGTCATGAAAAACCTCGCTAAATGAATCCTTCGTGAAGGTCATGATTCAGATTCATCAAAGTCATACATAGATGATTCTCCTAGTTGAAAACTTAATATAAGAAGTAGCAAAGGATCCTCCAGCGAGTGACCGAACGAATTAAGAATACCTTCCCTTGATCCATGTCTACCAGTAAAGTCTGTAGAGGTTCACGTCACAGAGGCCAAAGAGCAGCGGTTCTCTCTCTCTCTCTCTCTCTCTCTCTCTCTCTCTCTCTCTCTCTCTCTCTCTCTCTCTCTCTCTCTCTCTCTCTAGCTACTCAACAATCCTGGAAAAAAGGGGGGAAGCTGGACCGAGTCTAGGGAGACGAGACATTTGGATTGCTGTTCCCTTCGGCACCAGAGATTACATAGAAGTCGCCCGGGAGAACATCGAAGTCGCCAGGGAGAACATCGAAGGTCTTCCCTGAAGGGACACAGCTGTAGCCCGGTCAGGCTGGACATTGATCGTCTGTGTCTTGTCAAGTTCGCTCTCTGTAGAACAGACTGCCAGACGACCTGGGGGAAAAAGACGGACAGAAACATTAGAAAAAGTAAATATTAAAGAATATTAAGACACCACCCACATCTAATATATATATATATATATATATATATATATATATATATATATATATATATATATATATATATATATATATATATATTGCATTCTTGTCAACTAAGAAGCAGATGAGCAGTATTCAGTACAATTTTGAACGAGGCCCTTGTACATGTGGAATTGATGTTCACAAGAAAAATATATTCTATGCACTTATACCACACCTCTGGCTTTGTCAAGCCGCTCTTGCCATGTTCATTATGTGGGGTTTCCGAGATGCAGTGAAGCGATACGGTTATGCCTAAAGAAGTCATGTTACTAGAGGGTTAAATTGCGTTGTTTTAAAACTGAATACTGGGGAGAGAATACAGGCGGAAGCTTCGTTTTTGCTTCGTTTGATTAGACCTAGTTACTTCTTCCCACATCCCATGATGTTTCACAGGCCTGATTTAAGAGAAGAAATATGTTCAGTGTCGGAAAATGAACGAGGATCGGAGTGAGGAATGGAGGGAAAGTCAGTTGGGGTCTGTGGAGATGAAGAAAAGTGATTATGGCTGGAGGCAGATGAAAGAAAGAATCATGTACGGAGAAAAGAAAAAAAGTAGGCGATACAGCAGCACCTTGAAGAACTCACCGTTGATAGGGTAAGAGGCAGACACCCGCCCCGTCGAAGACAAGACAGTGGAACGACTGGTATGATTATTACGTATCAGAAAAACATAGGGAAGCACAGAATCCAAAGGAAGGAGGAAGGTTTATCAAGCAAAGAATTATACCCCGCCTTATAAGAAAATATTCACCCAATATCCAAGGAGAGGAGGAGCAGAGGTGATTCACATAGGAAAGAAGGTTATCAGTATACCTTACACCGTGGAGCCGTATCGGTGATCAGAAAGAAAGATATGGGATGAAAAGTGTATATAAAAGGTAAGAGATGGAGAGAGTTTCGAAGACTCCAGAGACCGGATAAGTGAGACCAAAGAGGAAATAGAAAGATTAGAACAGTCTTCTTTCTTAGGGATAGGCTGCACCAAGGCATGCTTCCAAGGAAAAAGATTTTTTTCTAAAGACGATTTCGGACTCGGAAAGCAAAGAGTAAAGCTAGATCGGATACACACTTTCAGAACATGAAGAGGTATGTTATCTGGCTCATATGCTTCGTCCATCTGGAGCTGCGAGATATTTCATGAGACCATGTGCGGAACAAAGGATAGATGAGGGAATAGCTTCGGTGGAAGGAGATGAAGAGGGAGTTAGAGGAAAGTAAGATACCGAAAGAAGCAGTTATGTCGTATGAAGAATTAGCTACAGACGGAACGAGTTGGAAAAAAGAAGGATGAAAGGATGGACTACACAAGTTTTTAGAGATGCTTTAAATGAGGAATAGAAAGATCTTTTTTCTGTTAAAAAAGAAGTTAAAGCAGCGCGTTTTCTTTCGATGAAAACATGCTTGGCTCTTCGAATAACAGCTCTGCAATGATTCCAAAGAGAAAGGAAGATAGAATGACGTTCAGGGGAAAGGGAAAAGGTGCCATTGCCCGAGATGCATTTAAACAAGAGCGATCAAACCACGTTTGAGATCAAAGTCTATAGAAGAATGAAGTAGGATTCTATCCCAGCCAAGATGACCTTTGCTACACATTCAGCAGCAACAGCTGGAGGAGGCGTCCCGGTCGGCAAAGCAATACAGATACAAAGGATAGACAGTGTACAAGCCGTGCATGGAAGACCTTTCAGCACCTCCCACAGCTCCCAAGTTGGCGTTTCAAGGGGAGGTGTGGAGTGGACGTGTCCAGTTAGATGTGGAAAAAAAAAATTTCGATCAGAGAACCTCAAGGGTAGAATGGAAATGATGCATCTACAGAAAGACGATTCAGCGGTAAAAGAGAGGTCGGGTGTTTCAAAACAGAGGTTTTGATAATCAGGGTCTCGTAAGGGGGTGACTAATTAATCGGTGCAGGTTGTAAAGGGGAGAAAAAAGATTATATGGCCTCGACACTCCAACAGCATCATCCCGAAGATAACAAAGCAAGCCTGTCTTTGTGGTGTATATTGAAATCCACAGAATAATAGGATTCCAGTACACGATTATAAAGGAAGTAACTCCTTCCGGCAGGAAGTCAAGTGATTAAAGAGTTCTACAGTACACGGCTGCAGGAGTCTAGTGGAGACAAACCAAACACAAAGGAGATCTGAAGGACAAAGGAATTTTCACTCCCATATATATATATATATATATATATATATATATATATATATATATATATATATATATATATATATATCCTAACTATGTATATAACGAAGTTCGGCATACATGGAACATAGAGAATATGTATAATGAAGGTCAATGTATGTTCTACGAGGCATCGGAACTGTAGCTGTGGTGAGAGAGGACTGTACAAATAATACACCAGCCTCTGTATGTAAGGCAATCCCCCAACCCCATCAGCCCGGTGAGGCGGCTCCCCCTAGCTTCTCACATTACCTTTGAAGCTTAGACGTCGGCGCGACACAAAACCAAATGAACTAATCCACGAACCACGCAAATCATATCATGGTTTAATCCCCTCACTGTCTGTGTGTGTCTGCGTGTCTGTGCGTGTCTGTGTGTGTCTCTGTGCGTGTGTGTGTGTGTGTGTGTGTCTGTGTGTGTGTGTCTGTGTTGTGCTGTCAATGGATTGAACCAGGGCATGTGAAGCGTCTGGGGTAAACCATGGAAAGTTTTGTGGGGCCTGGATGAGGAAAGGGAGTTGTGGTTTCGGTGCATTACACATGACAGCTAGAGACTGAGTGTGGACGAATGTGGCTTTTGTTGTCTTTTCCTAGCGCTACCTTGCGCACATGCGGGGGAAGGGGGTTGTCATTTCATGTGTGGCGGGGTGGCGACGGAAATGAATAAGGGCGGACAGTTTAAATTATGTACTTGTGTATATATGTATATGTCTGTGTGTGTGTGTGTGTGTATATATATATATATATATATATATATATATATATATATATATATATATATATATATACGTTGAGATGTATAGGTATGTATTTGTGCGTGTGTGGACGTGTATGTATATACATGTGTATGTGGGTGGGTTGGGCCATTCTTTCGTCTGTTTCCTTGCGCTACCTCGCTAACGCGGGAGACAGCGACAAAGTATAATAAAAAGAATGTTTTATATATATATTTTTTTTTTTTTTTTTTTTTTTTTTTCATACTATTCGCCATTTCCCGCTTTCATTTCTCTCTCATTTGGCCTTTGGCATCGTAAGCCTGGCGTAGATGAGCGTTTCTGGTCTTGGCTCGAAGGTCTTTGTGGATGGAAGAAACGTTGATACGTACGTAACTCAGGCGGTGGAGGAAATGCCACACACACAGTTAGCAATGTCTTGGTCTCCGACCTAGTGGAAGGGGGGACGGGGGAAAGCCGGTTCTTTCTACGCTAGGTGTTGGGGTTCGTCGTGGAATAAACTCCGGTGGTTCACCAGTGGAATGAGGATGTCGTTCTGTGAAGCAAGGATGGACGAGGATGTCGTTCTGTGAAGCAAGGATGGACGAGGATGTCGTTTTGTGAAGCAAGGAGGGACGAGGATGTCGTTCTGTGAAGCAAGGAGGGACGAGGATGTCGTTCTGTGAAGCAAGGATGGACGAGGATGTCGTTTTGTGAAGCAAGGAGGGACGAGGATGTCGTTCTGTGAAGCAAGGAGGGACGAGGATGTCGTTCTGTGAAGCAAGGAGGGACGAGGATGTCGTTCTGTGAAGCAAGGATGGACGAGGATGTCGTTCTGTGAAGCAAGGATGGACGAGGATGTCGTTTTGTGAAGCAAGGAGGGACGAGGATGTCGTTCTGTGAAGCAAGGAGGGACGAGGATGTCGTTCTGTGAAGCAAGGATGGACGAGGATGTCGTTTTGTGAAGCAAGGAGGGACGAGGATGTCGTTCTGTGAAGCAAGGAGGGACGAGGATGTCGTTCTGTGAAGCAAGGAGGGACGAGGATGTCGTTCTGTGAAGCAAGGATGGACGAGGATGTCGTTTTGTGAAGCAAGGAGGGACGAGGATGTCGTTCTTTGAAGCAAGGAGGGACGAGGATGTCGTTCTGTGAAGCAAGGAGGGACGAGGATGTCTTTCTGTGAAGCAAGGAGGGACGAGGATATCGTTCCGTAAAGATCTTCATGAGGGGAATTCTGAGTGAGGGAATTATCATCATTATAACTCATGTTCGCTCAAAATAATTCTGAGTGAGGGAATTATCATCATTATAACTCATGTTCGCTCAAAATAATTCTGAGTGAGGGAATTATCATCATTATAACTCATGTTCGCTCAAAATAATTCTGAGTGAGGGAATTATCATCTTCATAACTCATGTTCGCTCAAAATAATTCTTTTCCCCCTTCGTCTTTGATTCAGTCTAGTGAGCGACCACGAAGGTGACCGGTGTATTGTGAGTGTGGTGCGACTGCTGCTAGGGTGGGTGTAAGGAGTAAGGAAGCTGTTGTGGCTTTTCGTCCTTAAGGTTGTATTACTTTGTTATAACACATATGATTCTAGGGTCGTTTATTGGTTATTTCTTTATCTTTATTGTGCTTTTGATAATCCTTTACTCATTATTATATATTCTAGATTATTGTATGATCAAGATACATAACTCTTGCATTTATCTACACCTAGAGGCCACCTGTCATTCTATTCTGACAACTCCATCAGATTGTCTATATCTCTCCGATCCATTAGACAAACTATGTTAGGGATTTTGTAATTTCGTGTCTTCACGACGTTTTCTGTCTCAGAATCACCGATGCTGATAAGCAAAGAAATAGGGGTGGGGGTAGTCTAGTGCTGGGCCTTGTGGCACCTCGTGAGAACTCACCGTTGCTTCTCAGTTCAGTCGTATTCCCCTCTCGCACTGAGCCAGGTGGATGACACCACTGTATCATTCACCTCCATGCCTCACATCGTGTGTTGTCATTCAGACGAACAATCCTTTCTGAGATACTTTATGAAAATCCTATTTTTTTGTGGAGTCCAGTTATATAAAACGAAAGAAATTTCCTGGTTCAATGTTTCCCAACTTTTCATCGACCCCATCGAGGCCAAAGAGGTCCCCGTCCGTTGCAGTGTTTAGGTATATAATGTTTCCTTACATTGGGTCATGAATAACTTCGTATAGGATGCACTCGCCTTTTGAATTGATCTAATTTTTTTCTTTCGTGGTCACTTGCCAACGCAAGGGTTGCTGAATGCTTATACCACGTTTGCTTCTTCATTGTGAAGAAGAGATTATGTCATTTATTGTTAAATCATATTCCCTTAGCATGCTTCTTAATTGTGAAGGAGAGATTATATCATTTACAGTTAAATTATATTCCCTTAGCATTGTCTTGGTGGCCTATATAGTGGGCTCTTTATACTCATCTAATAAATATTCTGGACGAAGTATTCATGAGGTCGATATAATGGAAGCCATCATGGTCAAGTGCACCAACATCTATATCATGTAAGCTAGTGAAAGTTTGGAGCTCACCGACATATCATAACTCATCCACCTGCTTTATGTAATACGTAATTAATGAACTCTTTCCTTTAATGGATGGTTATCAGCAGCGTTCACCCAGGTCTCTGTTACCTGTAATATATCCGCCTCGTCTTGAAGTTCATGAGGTGTTCGCTCCTTGTACTTTACGTTTATATACTTCCAGCGTCGGACGTGGAAAGATTAATGTGCCGCAGCAAATGACAAGGGTCTTATCGTCCGGTATTCTATCCCCTGGGAATAAGTTAGAGGTGACGGTGACCCTGTCCTCTGTGGCTAGTGTAACCTCCCTCGAACCTGACCTCCACCCTCATCCAGCAACTGACCTCCCTCATATTCCTGACCTCCACCCTCATCCAGTGACTGACCCCCCTCATACTCCTGATCTCCAGCCTCATCCAGCAACTGACCTCTCTCATACTCCTGATCTCCACCCTCATCCAGCGATTGATCTCCCTCATTTCCTGACCTGAGTCACGACTGACTTCCTGGGTCTATGCCTGACTCAGTCATGCTGAATGTTTGCTTATCACATTTCTCGTCTACGACCCAGGCCAACCGTGCAACCCGTTCGTGACTAAATAGTCTCCTGTCGCTACTAAATCTGACTCATAAATCTATGTCATTCATCTTCTTGGTCTCTCCTTGGTACCCTGAACCCTAGCCAGCAATTTGCATTAATCTGTAACTCCTACATAGTATTCAGGTCGTGTCTCGTCACCACCCGCTTCTCCTTTGTCTATATGTACTTAAGTTCCCCACTAAGGCACTTATACTTGACTTAGATATTCTTTGCCTTATCTGTTACATCCTCGTGCCCAGCGTTTGAGACTGGAACTACCTGGAATATCTTTAATGTTCTTCTAACATTATCTCTACCTTGACCATCCTAGTAAGTATGATGACAAAATTGGTTGTGATGTCTGCAACCTTCTTCTCAAACTGCCTCACCTTCACGCACTCCCTGCCTCATCTTCACACGCCCTGCCTCATCTTCGCACACCTGCCTCACCTCCACACACACACACCCTGCCTCACCTCCACCCACCTCTTGCCTCACCTCCACACACCCTGACTATCTTCACACACCCTCTGCCTCACCTCCTCACACACCCTGCCTCACCTCCACACACCTTGCCTCATCTTCACACACACACTACCTCACCTTCTCAAACCCTGCCTCACCTTCGCAGACCCTGCCTCACCCCACACACACCCTGCCTCACCTCCACACACTACCTGCCTCACCTTCACACACACCCTCAGCTTGCTGATAATGCCTTCATTTGCTCCCTGCGTCTTTCCAACCGACCCACTCAACCAACTATGGATATTACAAGAAGAAACGTAACCAAATCTACCACCTTCATATCTCGGAACAAACGCCCGTGAACTCAGTGTGAGCGTTCAGAGCGGGGGAGGATGTGGGAACTGCGTGTGGCTATCAGATATCGTTGACTTCCCTCCGCGAGGGGGAGGGAGGGAGCGACAACGAGGGAGAGAGGACAGGGAGAGATGGTCCGTCCATGAGTGAGGTCAGGATGTACCATGAGACACCAGTACGGTCTGCCCAGGGTCGTACACCAGGCCCTGAGGGAGGGCTCTACTGTAACCCACCAAATACTATGATGGCCCCCCCTCTAGACAGCATCCTCCCTCACACCTGAAGACTAATAACATGGTATGACCAGTCCTTTATCTCCCCACGTACAGGGCACTCTATCTCTCTCTCCACGTACAGGGCACTATCTCTCCCTGATCTCTCAATCGTGCTATCTCTCCCCACGTACAGGGCACTCTATCTCTCCCTGATCTCTCAATCGTACTATCTCTCTCAAGTGTTTCCGCTATCCTCCACTCTCTTCTATCCTCTTCCTTGCCTCTCAGTCTCTCTCACTCCCGCTTCCCTCTCCCTCATTCACTCCCTTGCTTCCACCTTCCCACTGTCTTTCCCACGCTCTTCTTGCCTGTAACTTTCTCCGTTCCTCTTCTACCTTTTCCGCTTGCTACCTCCCTCTTCCACACTCCCACTCTCCCTTCCTGTCTCTCCAAAGCACACACACTCTCTCTCGCTCTCTCTCTCTCTCTCTCCTTCCTTTTTTCACCATTTCCTCCCTCCCATTCCATCTTATTCTCGTTTCGCTTCCCTCCCACCCTTCCCATCCCTTCCTCTTCCTTCCCGTTCCTCCCTCCCTCCCACCCACTCTCAACCACCACAACTGCTGGCTGGCCTGTGTTATCTCTTATGAACACTGTACGTGTGTGTCACACAGAACAATGGCTCCGGTTTATTCACGCCAAACTGACTCCTGACTGATTAAAGCGTGGCCACTGGAGACCCCTGGGGCTGTGGGAGGGGGCGGGGGGGGGGGGGGGTTGGTGGTACAGTGGCACCCGCTTGTAGTTGTCAGCGTTTTGTAACGCGTCCGCCAGAAAGAGACGGGACCCCGATATTTATTAGAGGTGGGTTTGAAAAGGCACCATCGGCCGATTAAGGGCGTGTATTACATCCGCAAGCGTGGGTCGCAGACACTGTGAAGCGCCGAGGGTAATATCCCGCCTCTCTCTCTCTCTCTCTCTCTCTCTCTCTCTCTCTCTCTCTCTCTCTCTCTCTCTCTCTCTCTCCTGCGGTATCGAGACGAGAGAGAGATACAGATGACTGCTGGAGGTGTGTGTGTGTGTGTGTGTGTGTGTGTGAGAGAGAGAGAGAGAGAGAGAGAGAGAGAGAGAGAGAGAGAGAGAGAGAGAGAGAGGCAATAACAAGAGACAATATGGAGACTATAGAGGGGAGTCGAACCCCTTGAGTGGCACCATAGACAGAGGCAGGCAGGGGGGATCACTTCAGCCTGCCTTCTCCCATCTCCCTGCCCCCCCCCCCCCCCCACCCCCCCTGCCGTGGCTTTCTCCCCCGAGGTGAGGTTGTCTACCCCTGATGGGGTTGTCTCCCCACGGGGGGGTGTGGGGGAGGGGGTTGTTCCCCACGCCACACTTGAGGAGTTATCAACATCCCTTGTCTGGTCCCAATGCCAATGTTGGTATGTAGGAATATATATATATATATATATATATATATATATATATATATATATATATATATATATATATATATATATATTTTTTTTTTTGCTTTGTCGCTGTCTCCCGCGTTTGCGAGGTAGCGCAAGGAAACAGACGAAAGAAATGGCCCAACCCACCCCTATACACATGCCTTGATTCAATCCACTGACAGCACGTCAACCCCGGTATACCACATCGATCCAATTCACTCTATTCTTTGCCCTCCTTTCACCCTCCTGCATGTTCAGGCCCCGATCACACAAAATCTTTTTCACTCCATCTTTCCACCTCCAATTTGGTCTCCCTCTTCTCCTTGTTCCCTCCACCTCCGACACATATATCCTCTTGGTCAATCTTTCCTCACTCATTCTCTCCATGTGACCAATCCATTTCAAAACACCCTCTTCTGCTCTCTCAACCACGCTCTTTTTATTTCCACACATCTCTCTTACCCTTACGTTACTTACTCGATCAAACCACCTCACACCACACATTGTCCTCAAACATCTCATTTCCAGCACATCCATCCTCCTGCGCACAACTCTATCCATAGTCCACGCCTCGCAACCATACAACATTGTTGGAACCACTATTCCTTCAAACATACCCATTTTTGCTTTCCGAGATAATATTCTCGACTTCCACACATTCTTCAAGGCTCCCAGAATTTTCG
This sequence comes from Panulirus ornatus, assembly GCF_036320965.1. Classification (NCBI taxonomy): domain Eukaryota; kingdom Metazoa; phylum Arthropoda; class Malacostraca; order Decapoda; family Palinuridae; genus Panulirus; species Panulirus ornatus. The sequence goes on along the minus strand of NC_092226.1, from coordinate 5,869,084 downwards.
CCCCCTCCCCCACCCTATGATCCACTTCCGCTTCCATGGTTCCATCCGCTGCCAGATCCACTCCCAGATATCTAAAACACTTCACTTCCTCCAGTTTTTCTCCATTCAAACTCACCTCCCAATTGAATTGACCCTCAACCCTACTGTACCTAATAACCTTGCTCTTATTCACATTTACTCTTAACTTTCTTCTTTCACACACTTTACCAAACTCAGTCACCAGCTTCTGCAGTTTCTCACATGAATCAGCCACCAGCGCTGTATCATCAGCGAACAACAACTGACTCACTTCCTAAGCTCTCTCATCCCCAACAGACTTCATACTTGCCCCTCTTTCCAAAACTCTTGCATTTACCTCCCTAACAACCCCATCCATAAACAAATTAAACAACCATGGAGACATCACACACCCCTGCCGCAAACCTACATTCACTGAGAACCAATCACTTTCCTCTCTTCCTACACGTACACATGCCTTACATCCTCGATAATATTCGCCATTTACCGCATCAGCAATGTAGCGCTAAGAACAGTCACCATCCAGGGCCAGGCGGGCCAGTCATCACCCAGGGCCAGGTGGGCCAGTCATCACCCAGGGCCAGGTGGGCCAGTCATCACCCAGGGCCAGGTGGGCCAGTCATCACCCAGGGCCAGGTGGGCCAGTCATCACCCAGTTCCAGGCGGGCCAGTCATCACCCAGGGCCAGGCGGGCCAGTCATCACCCAGGGCCAGGCGGGCCAGTCATCACCCAGGGCCAGGCGGGCCAGTCTAAGTCATCTCTCATTTCGACCTAAATGTCGACAACAGCTGGTCGGTGTGGTCGAGTTGGTCGTCACTGACCCTACCAGTACTGGTGACGACCCCCCAACCTCTCTCCCTGAGTCCACTCACTGGTCGAATTGTAAATCAGGCGGATTACAGGTGCTAAGGGATTACAGGGATTACAGGGATTAATGAGTAGTGTACACAGGCCAGCCGCTAGACTGTGACACTGGTGTGCTGAGGGTTTGGGAATGGTCGGGCCGACAATGGAAGAAAATGACGAGATATTCTATTCCGTCTGTCTCTTTACCACGATTCCATTACCATCTTACGTTACCCCCTTAACTCATCCCTCGGTTCCATTACCACCTTACGTTACCCCTTAACTCATCCCTCGGTTCCATTACCACCTTACGTTACCCCTTAACTCATCCCTCGGTTCCATTACCACCTTACGTTACCCCTTAACTCATCACTCGGTTCCATTACCACCTTACGTTACTCCTTAACTCATCCCTCTTATTTCCTCTTGTATTACTCCCTCCCTTACTCCTTATCTTACCCCCCTTTTTTCGCTTATTCTTTTACCTCTGTTCTCTATTCCTGTAAGGGTAAAACATGCGACAGAAAATGATGTATTTTAAGAATATGTAAAAAAAAAGAATATATGCAACAAATCTAAACTAGACGGCAATCCAAAGTATCAGGTATATATATATATATATATATATATATATATATATATATATATATATATATATATATATATATATATATATCTTTCTTTCATACTATTCGCCACTTTCCGCGTTAGCGAGGTAGCGTTAAGAACAGAGGACTGGGCCTTTGAGGAGATATCCTCATCTGGCCCCCTTCTCTGTTCCTTCTTTGGGAAAAAAAGAAGGAAACATCAAGAACAGAGACTGAGCCTTAGCTGGTAAGAGAGGTGTGGTACTAAAAAGAATGTGGTTCAGAGCTGAAGAAGGTGTGTTAAAATGGTTGGGTTATAAGTAGAGAATGAGTGAGGAAAGGTTGACAAAGAGAATATATGTGTCAGAGGTGGAGGGACAAGGAAAACGGGGAGCCCAAATTGGAGAGGGAAGGATAGGGTGTGAAAAATTTGGAGCAATTTGAGCCTGGACATGCAAGAGGGTGAAAGGTGTGTACGTGATGAGAGTGAATTGGAACCATATGGTATACAGGGGTCGACGTACTGTCAGTGGGCTAAACCAGGGTATGTTAAATGTCCGGAGTAAACCATGGAAAAGTCTGTGAGGCCCAGAGGTGGATAGGGAGATGTCTTTTCGGTGCACTTCACAAGACAGCTAGAGAATGGATGAGAGGCAATCAGACCATTTTTCGTCTGTTCCTGGCGCTAACGCGGGAAGCGGTGATTAAGTATATATATATATATATATATATATATATATATATATATATATATATATATATATAGATAAATGGGACTCCAATCTATCCGGAGATGTACAATACGTAGACTTCCGATAAGAATTTCGAAAATGTTTTCGCAAATGGTTATATTCAGCCAAGGGCAGACAACAGGAAAATTAACAGTGTACAAAACTGCTATATAATTTTGATTCGATTACCAGAAATAAGACCAGAAAGATGACCAGAAAGATGACCAGAAATATAACTAGAAATATGACCAGAAAGATGACCAGAAATATAACTAGAAATATGACCAGAAAGATGACCAGGAATAACGTCTCAAAGTAAAAGCAAAACGATGTAGTAATAACGTGGGCAAACGATTTTCAGAGCGATGGAACATAGCGCCACCAGATGCTGCTAACGAGAGGGTTAGCAAGAACTTTGAATGACACTTCAGATAATTTCTTTACCGTTCTCATTTACCGGTAGATAATAAGCAACTATTCAATGGACGAACAACACAGCTTGAGATACTCGTTAAAATAATTTATTTTTTCTTCAGAATTCCGTTCCATCTCTCGTCAGACAAGACGCTCCTCCTCAAAGAATTACGGTAGGGTAGTATTTCCAATCTCACTTCCCTACAAAACTTCAATGGTAGTATATCTTCTCTGTATTACCATGTACTCCTTCTTTGCTGTTTTCCCGTAGGCTGCAGTGCCGACGGAAGTGCTGGTTGGGGGAGATGTCCACTACGTCACTGTCCAACCTCTTAAAAATAGTTATAGTTTAGGAATTTCTATTAGTATTCCTGTCCTCCAGCAGATAATTTCGTCATGGACATCAAGTCTTGTGTTATCTGTCCTTCCCATGTACTGTCCTCCAGCAGATAATCTCGTCATGGTCCATCAGGTCCTCTGTTATTTGTTCTTCCCATGTACTGTCCTCCAGCAGATAACGTCATGGACCATCAGGTCTTGTGTTATCTGTCCTTCCCATGTACTGTCCTCCAGCACATAATCTCGTCATGGACCATCAGGTCTTGTGTTATTAGTTCTTCCCATGTACTGTCCTCCAGCAGAAAACCTCGTCATGGACCATCAGGTCTTGTGTTATCTCTCCTTTTTGTCTACTTTCCTCAGGATTTGACCTCGTTATGGGCCATCAGGTCTCATGTTATCTCTTCTTTCCATGTTCTCCTCTTTCTTACCCTATCTCCCCTCCCTTCCTTTACCTCAAGCCAAAAACTCCCCATACCATCTGATCCATCTCCATCAACGATATGTTCCCACGGGAAGCTTAGGAAAGCCTGGAGTACCGTACGTGGATATGATTTTGAGGGTTTATATAGGAAAAAAGAAAGAGAGATTACAAAATGTTGAAAGTTGCTCAGGAAATTGTGAAATTGACAGATTGATATATGGGAATTTAGGGGTTTATGTGTAACCTCTCTCTCTCTCTCTCTCTCTCTCTCTCTCTCTCTCTCTCTCTCTCTCTCTCTCTCTCTCTCTCTCTCTCTCTCTCACCCCCTTGAGCCAAAGCTTTCGACCAAGCCTATCATGATATAATCATCAACAAATCGTCAGTATAGGGTTGAGGGGATGTCTTGTCCCTTTGGCATGAAGGCCACTTGATGCACACCCTGTTAATTTCCGTTTTTCAAACCCAATCGTGGATCCATTTGCATAATTCAGCATTTTATCCATGACACTTAACTGTTACTCGATCATTTATGTGGTACCTTATCAAATGCATTCGAAAAATCTAGGTGAACCATATGAAGATAAAAATGTTTTTGAAGTCCAGTTATTTCCCGCATAATCTGATGGCTCAAGCAAGTTGGCTGGAGTGGATCAGTTTTACGAAGTCGTGTTGGTTATTCTTGATTCGACTAGTGTTCCACAAAGGCTAAGCCATTATTCGGTACGACAGTTTCCTTGATCTTTTTTTTCTGGGATTTACTGAAAACTTTAACGAGTTTCATATGACTTATTTCCAGACTCTATGGGATTTACCGATCTTGCGGGCCATTTGATTTGTTTGAATTTAATTTTTGAAAATATTTTGAGACCGTGGCCATTTATCTCTTAAGCATACGGTCATCTTTCTCTTTGCCCTTAAATGTTCCTCACAAATCGTGGAGGTTTGCAGTGTTTTCAGACGTATGAACGAGTTGAAAGATTTCCTTGCCAAAAAAAAAAAAAAAAAATGACTTTGATGCCTATACAACCGCCCCTCCTTACTTTTGGGAAGCGGAGTTTTCTCAAGTTCATTACATAAGGTTTCCAGGACAGGATGGCAAAGAAAGTTATGCTTAACACAATAGCGTTTCGACTGGAAGACGAGTAAAATCTAGGGGGAGATATGGGGTAGCAACTGTATTTCTGCACTTCTGAGTTACGCAACGTTAAAAGTTTCCTCCGTAAGCGATGCTCCGGAGTTTCCAGTTGAGGAAATAAGTTCAGTTCGAGAAAAAGAACGAGTGATATAGAGTCAAGAGGCGAGGGAAATGAGCTGAAGTATGTACAATGGAATCGTCGACGATGAGCGAGTAGGGTTGCGGGTTGAAGAAATTTCATCTTACAGAGAGAAGAAAGAGAGAAGGCGACAAGACTCGACCCTGAGGAACGCCAGTGTTGATAGAATGAGAGGGAGAAGTCGCTTCGTCAATGGATGAAGCGACTGGAAGGTAAGAATATGATGTTGAGAAGAGCAGAAACTTCAAAGGAAGGGAAGCCTTTATGCCACGCCCTTGTCGAAAGGCTTCAGATATGTCGAGGACCACGACAAAATCTCCCTATCCTAACCATCTATCCCAGCGCCTACCCTAATACCCTACACCCGCCTCTCTCTCTCTCTCTTTCGCCATCATCCTTCCCGTCACTCCCCATTCTTCACTTTTCTCGACTTTTTTTTTCTTCCATTTCGTAAGCCTCCCTAACCCCCACCCTTCCCCCTCTCTCCCTACACTCACTTCCCCCTCCCTCATTTTTGATGGGGGGAAGAGGTTGGTCCTCTAACACCCAGATTCTTCCTTCTCCCCGAAAGGCTACTCCTCTTCCCCCAGCTGTCCCCCTGGACACACACACACACACACACACACACACACACACACACACACACACACACACACACACACACACACACACACACACACACCACTCCCCTCCTATCTCCCTCCCGACACAGCTGGTGCCAGAAACAAAACTCAACAGCTGATGGAGATTTAATCTGCAGCTGGTGACTCTCCAAGGGGCGGCTCCCTGTGTCGCTGGACACGAGAGAGAAGCCACCCCCGTCCCCTGTCCTCTCCGCAGATCAAGAAGCAACACACGGCAGCCTCTTTCCCCACACACACACACACCACCAACAGACGGGACAATGTCGGCTGGGCCGGAGGATCACCAGCGGGAATATTATTCACTTCAGCAATAAGCTGTCGGATAGGGGGGTCCCGGCCACCGCCATGACGTGTTCCAGGAAGGAGGGAGAAAAAAAAGTGAAAGAAAAGATTTCTTTTCCGAGTGAAAGTAAGAGAACTTTTGCGCTCTTGGCCGGCGGTGTCTGGCAGCTTTGTCCAGGATAAACACGCGGACTGACGGACACGCTGACGTGTTATTATTTCTTGTTCTTATTGAAGCCTTCCACTTCTTGACTTGTATATACATATATTTACTTCACGAACACCCTAAGGATAGAGAATATGGGACTCTCGTAGTTGATATATCATAGCAAAATTCTACATATCGGTAGTCAAACTGAGAAGGCTAAGCGACAGTATGAATTCTGTTGACCTCACGAAAGATAAGCGAGGGGGGGGGAAAAAGGACTCTGCTCTGGTAATAATCTCTCGTGACCTAAAGCAAAGTAAGCATTTAAGGGAAATAGAGACATGGACGGGTTTTTAAGTCTAGGGGAAACTGTCCTCGCTCCTTTCCAAGTCCTCGGTGCATATCTTTTTTTTGGTCACCTTTACTTTAAAAAAAGACATGGATAGAACAGAGAAGACACAGCGTCAAGCTACAGAGATGATTCCCGGTCTGAGATAGACGTCCTGCGAGAGCTGACGAAACAACTGAAGTCCCATATAGCTTAGAAAAGAGAAGGTTGAGAAGTGATCTAACACAGGTATTCAGAATGATCAAAGTCTTCGATAATCTCGATCTAACAAGATTTTTCAATGGAAGGTTTGTCCGATTTCACTCATAGTCATGAATAAGCACCTCGCGAGCAAATGTTTTATCTCGAATAAGGCGAAATACTTTATCCTCAACAAGGCTGTTAACATATGGACCAATCAGAACAACTGAAAGCAGTACCAATGATACAGTCAAGTCCAAGATCGACACAACGCTAATTGCGCCTCTTTTAGTAATGTGAAAAATTTACGGGTTTTCCTCATTGAAATTATGTTTGTCACCTCTTACCACACTAACCAATGACTCTGTTTTCCTTCCACTGACACGAACAGACGCGCTAGGATCCCTTCTTTAGGTGCCAAGGATAATTCCTCCACCACGTACACTCTCTCACTACACATATGGCCCATGGAAAATGGGTGAGAAACAAAAGCATAAACCGAAAAGAAAATTAGAAAAAATGTTATCTAAAGGGACGAAACAATAGCTTTTTTTGTTCGAGAACAAATCCCTGAACTGTATTACATATTTGTCTTTGTTTGGGATTTTGTTTGGAATCTCATCATACGTGTTGCTCATTATCAGGGAAAAAAAAGATTGAATTTCAGGTAATTGTTTAGATTTTAAACCCCCCGGGGTAATTAGGTCAGGTAATTACGTTTGTTGGATGGTAATTCCTCAGTTGAAGATGACTGTTAGTGCTGGGTATTTAGTAGTTAGGTTAATGGGTCAGCAGTTAAGCTAAATAAAAAAACAATCCCTTCATTAGATTTATTTCAAATTTGGAATATTTTTTTTCTGGCAAAATAGAATGACTTTTTTTTTTTATGATAGCTGAGGTTCTAATCAAGGCGGATCCCATTAACATATATATGATAATAATAAATGATAATAATGAAATAATAATGATAATAATAATGATGATAATAATGATAATAATAATGATGATAATAATAATAATAATAATAATAATAGTTTAGAAGGTTTATTTATCAAGAAACTTAAACACAGTAGACTAACATCATGTTTTGGTTAACCTTTACTACACTGGGTCCAGAATAAAGATAAACATTAACTTCGTGCAATTTCCACAAACTTGAATTAATCTTTTGGAGTCTCCAACAAGATACCTAAATTATTTACTATAGGTATTAGACCAATCTTTTTTTTTTGAGCTAACTCTTTCTCTTCTAAATCTTATTACGAGTGCTGTTCTTTGTGATGAGTAAGGTGATATTGTGATGAGTAAGGTGATATTGTGATGAGTAAGGTGATAGTGATGAGTAAGGGGATATTCATTATGATTAATAAGGTGCTATTCATTGTGAGGAACAAGGCGATATTCATAGGGAAGAGTAAGGTGATGAGTAGGTTTCATTTGTTGTGATGAGTAAGGTCATATTGTGAATAAAGACAATGAAGAAAATGTAAAAGATGCCTCCATTCTTCGAGTAACACGCACACACACACACACCTCAGTGGTGTAGTGGGTTAGCGTTCCTGGCGACCTAAGTCAGCAAGGAATCTCGCGAGTTCGAATCCCGGGCGCGACAGTCACCCAACACCCAACCCAGGTGTTCATCTGGTCAACAAATGGGGTACCTGGCTTAGGCCAGGGCATGTATGTTTTGTGTGTGTACATAGGCACACATAGGAGTAAAGACATGGGACACATACAGGGTTAAGAGACGGGGGCAACACGAGTGTAAAACACACTCCCTGGAATACGTAGAACTCTCTCCCTGGAATACGTAGAACTCTCTCCCTGGAATACGGAGAACTCTCTCTCCCTGGAATACGGAGAACTCTCTCTCCCTGGAACACAGAAACAATACTCTGTGGTCTCCCTTGAGGTCCTGGGAGAGGGAGGGAGAGCGGGGCAAGTGGGAGGGTAGGTTTTAGGACATCTCCAGCAGCATAGGGAGAGGGGTAAAGGGAGGGAAGAGTGAGAGGAAGGGAAGTGTGAGAGGGAGGAAAAAGGATCCTGCAAGTTGAAGGGAGAGAAGGACTTCTGGTGGGTTGCATGAGGCGTGGTACGGCCCCTCAGGAGGTGGTGAGTGGCCCTAAAAACTGGTATTGTAGTATCAGGTGAGGCAGTTTCCCTCACACTGGTACCCATACTGGCTACCCTGATACTAGGGAGGGCAGCTCCTCTCATACTGGTACCCTGATACCAGGCAGGTCAGTCCCTCTCACACTGGTACCCCGATACTAGGCAGGTCAGTCCCTCTCATACTGGTACCCTGATACTAGGCAGGTCAGTCCCTCTCATACCGGTACCCTGATACTAGGCAGGTCAGTCCCTCTCACACTGGTACCCCGATACTAAGCAGGTCAGTCCCTCTCATACCGGTACCCTGATACTAGGCAGGTCAGTCCCTCTCATACTGGTACCCTGATACCAGGAATCTCAGGTTTGGAAGAAGTCTACATCTGGTGCCTGGTACCTACTCGGCATCTGAGATTAAAAACGGACTAAAATTTTGAATACGCTTCCCCTGGATGACGCTGGTTATTTCACACTTTTAGAATGAGTCGTCGGAAAAATCCACATTGTCATCATCAACTCGCTACCACGAAGTGCACCGAAATCCCACGAAGCTTCTGTAGGATCGACCACACGGACATCTACCACATTCATGGAACGCCGGGCGGTCGACCTGATCTTGATATCTCATTAATGATTTCTGAAGGTGAGCAGACAGACATAACCCGAGTCATATCCGCCATGATTCCATATCTCCGGCAAATGCAGAGGCCCGCATGACATGTCGGAAATTAGACGAGATCATAATCGGGCAAGTCAGGTCTCGCCTCTGACCATCAAGTTAATCCCTTCCCGTACGCCAACGACCTTCATCATCCACCTCCTCCACCTCCCCCTCCTCTTCACGGGCGCGCTCCCACCCAGCAAAACAAAGCCTTCGTACCGGACCAATCACAGATAACGTACCTGACGGTGATCGTTCTCTCCTCTCCCCTTCTGCCTCGCGTCGCTTATACCTGCTGGTTTTATCGCTGTTGGTGCTACAGTTGCTGTTGCTGCTGCTGTACCAAGTTGCTGCTGCACGACGCAGCATAGTGGAAACGGACCGAGTTATTTGGTATTCTATCATCATGCTATGGTCTTGGTTAACTTGAAGCGGCTTGTGATGTGTCGTCTGTACATTGCTGTTCGGCCGGCCGTCTGTGTGTGTGTGTGTGTGTGTGTGTGTGTGCATGAAACAGGCCGACTGGCAGGGAGACGGAATCATTGAGTGAGGAAGTGTCGCTGGGAGGTAGAGAGGATGGTGTCAGCATGGAAGGGGTGTGTCAGCACAGAGGATGGTGTCAGTATGGAGGAGGGGAGGTGGAGGTGTCAGCACAGAGGATGGTGTCAGTATAGATGCGTGTCACCAAAGATGGGTGTCACCATGGAAGGTGTGATAGACCATGTGTTATTAACCTATTTGTACTGTACGGGGAGGAAGTTGTACACTCGTACGGGCCCCCGCCTCTTGAACCATCTTTACTGTTAAGCAACGTTTTACATCATATGAGCGACCCCCAAAGTCACTGTCTCATAACTCGGTTTATTCCACTCATCCGCTACCCATACACTCTCAAAAGCACTTCTTTACATCTTTTCGAACAATTTTCTAGCATCATTTCATGTTATGGCCTCTGGTTGTTCTATACCGACATCTTTTGAAGAATTGTTCACACTGCTGACATCATCAGACGAGTGTTGAATCTGAAAAGGTTGTGATCAGGTCACCCCTTAATCTTCTCTCTTCCATGGAGGGGATATTTAAGACCTTTTAACCTTTCACTGTAACTAAGCTTTCTCAATTCTGGTAACATCTTGGTTGCTCTCCTCTGGACCTTCTCTATTATTACTTTGTGCTTCTTTAAGTGTGGTGACCGAGCTTTGGAAGCACACAGTAGCCTTGGCCTAATGTAGGATGCGAAGTATTTGCAGAATATTCCCTGAACGCCATCCTAATATTTGCCAGCAAATAGTCTGTCTTGTTCACTGTTCTCCTAGTGTCGAACTCTGGCGACAAGTTAGGCACAATGTCGACTCCCAAGTCCCTCTCGTACACAGATTCCCTACAGTTTTATTTCCCGTTTGATGATATTCATCTTAGGTCCTCTTTTCACCGCGCCCCATCATTACTTTACCTTTACTCGGGCTTGAAGTGTATCAACCATGTATGGAAGGGAGTCGGCATGGGAGTGTGGAGGGGTTGCAACTTCGAGGTGTCAGGTAGAATGAGGGGGGGGGGTGTCTGGAGAAGTGTCAGATATAGGGATGTGTGTGTTAGAGAGACTAGTGTAAGGTTACTATACTGAATGGTGTGTATGAGATGGGGTAGGGTGTGTAGATTGAAAGACACAGGTTCTGTACAGACACACAGTCAAGTTCTGTGTGGACGGAGACAAGTTTTGTATAAAAACAAAGGTTCTCTGTATAAAGACAGACAGACAGACACGCACGCACGCACAGGTTCTGCGTAGACAGAGACAAGTTCTGTGCAGAAAGACGAAGGTTCTGTGTAGACAGACGCCCAGAAACCAGTTCTGTGTAGACAGACACAAAGAAACATGTTCTGTATACAGTCTCATATTCTTTATTGAAAGGCAAGCTCTGTGTATCACTATATCTATTTACAGTTATATCCTCTGCCTTTACATGATAACAGTATAACACTGCATTATGACAAAGAGATAAGGGAGTTATCCCACCCTCCCAAGTCTGTGACTATATGAAAGCATCAACCATGGCTCCCTCATTTTGACCTTTACGCGTCATTGGCTCCATCAGTGTCAATTTGAGTCACGAGTCTCATTTTGTCTCTGCCTCTGCGATGAAGAAAGATACATTCCGACTGTAATTGTATTCATAAGACAGACGCCAGAAGCTCTGGCCGTCTATGGCGTACGATTCTTTCCTTCTCCTGAGGCTTGGAGGGGTCGTCTCCCAGAATGCAGTTGGTCAACACATTCCATGCAACACGTGCACTTCATGCAACATACACCCACCCACCCGCCACACCCATGGTAGGAAGGAACACAGTGTTGCAAGCCGATTTATTTTTCCCTTTTTCGAATCATATCCTCGTCTGTTATGAGAGGCGCAGCAACAGCTAATCCAAACCATCATCACCACTAGCTTAATTAACGTCAGATAATCTCCTTCACCCCTCCCTCCCTCCTTCTGTCTTTCCCTCCCTCCCTTCATCATCCTTCCCACCCTCCCTCCCTCCTTCCTTTCCCCCTTGTGTCGTCAGCTCGCTGGGCACAAACCCTGAGGGATACGAAGGAAGGGGAAAGGGTAGGGTGGGAGGGGGGGAGCAAAGGGAAGTGGGAGCCTAGGGTAGAGTATGTTCAATGGCCGGGGGGAGCTAACGGGGAGAAGGCTTGGAGAGAGAGAGAGAGAGAGAGAGAGAGAGAGAGAGAGAGAGAGAGAGAGAGAGAGGAGAGAAGCTCCTGGGGAGTGGGTTTGGTGGACATCAAACATGTTGATGACGTCGCTCGGGCATCAACATTCAACTGCAAGTAATTAGGGTTCTTAGCCTCTGTCTGTCTGTCTGTCTGTCTCTCTCTCTCTCTCTCTCTCTCTCTCTCTCTCTCTCTCTCTCTCTCTCTCTCTCTCTCTCTCTCTCTCTCTGTCTGTCTGTCTCTCTCTCTCTCTCTCTCCCTCTCTCTCTCTCTCTCTCTCTCTCTCTCTCTCTCTCTCTCTCTCTCTCTCTCGTCTTAAATCTATCCCTCCTCTGTCTATCCGTGCATCCAGATCTCTCTCCCCAACCCTTTTTCTAGAACTCTGTCCATCTGCCCATCAATGAACCAGGCAGCTCTATCTGTATATATCTGTGCGTGTTCTTTTTGTCCGTCTCTTTCTCTTCTCTGTTTTTCATTTTCCGAGTTTATCCATCGATGTATCTTTCCATCTATACGGTATCTATCTATCTTTCCATCTATATGGTATCTATCTATCTTTCCATCTATATGGTATCTATCTACCTTTCCATCTATATAGTATCTATCCATATTTCCATCAATATGGTATCTATCTACCTTTCCATCTATATGGTATCTATCCATCTTTCCATCTGTATGATATCTATCCATCTGTCTATATCTTTTTCAACATATCCATCAGACGTCAGTTCCTATATATCTATATAAGCATTTCTATGTCTTTCCAATGACCTGTCAACTGACCCCTTTGTAATTTCGTATTTGTAATTACCCATTTCTACTGTACGGGGAGGGAGTATTACTCTCGTGGGGTCCCATCTCCTGTACTGTACAGGGAAGGGGTTTTACACTCGTGCGGCCCCATCTCTTGTACTGTACAGGGAGGGAGTTTTACACTCGTGTGGCCCCATCTCTTGTACTGTACAGGGAGGGAGTTTCACACTCGTGTGGCCCCATCTCTTGTACTGTACAGTGAGGGAGTTTTACAGTGGTGGGAGTTCCTCTCTTGCACTGTACAGAGAAGGGGTTTTACAGTGGTGGGGTCCCATCTCTTATACTGTATAGAGGGGGGCTTTACACTCGTGTGGCCCCCATCTCTTGAGCATTCTCTGCCATCATACAACTTCATAAACTTCTGTATGCTGTCTATATTCACAATTGCATCATCTTTTTCATTAATTTCATTCGCTGCTCTCATACTATAAAAGTATTTCTTTTTCTAACAAATTTATTGCTTAATTTCGATCTATGTTCTCTGATGGTTACTAATTTGCATTTTTCGAAGACTTGTTCACCATTTGACGTCATCAAACTGGTTTAAAGACCTGAAGGTTTTGATCAGGTCACCCCTTACTCTTCTTGCCACCCATGGGCGAAAGTTTTAAGGCTTTTTGACCTTTCCTATACCTCTAAATTCTGGCACCATTTTCCCTGCGCTCCTCTGGACCTTCTCCATCAGTTCCTTGTGCTCATTAAGTGCGGTGACCAACCATAGGAAGCGTATTATGGTCTTGGCCGAGAGAAGGAATGGACATAGCCTTCTGAATATATCATCATCCATACACTTACATGCCCTTGTCATATTTGCCAGGAGACAGTCTGCCCCGCCCTTCAGTATTCTCGAGATGTGCGGGTCCGGCGACAGGTTTGAGGACGATGTCGGCTCTCCCGAGTCTCTCTCTCTCTCTCTCTCTCTCTCTCTCTCTCTCTCTCTCTCTCTCTCTCTCTCTCTCTCTCTCTCTCTCTCTCTCAAAAATTCGCGCAGGTCATCCCTTCGCTGTGTCCCACCCTCGTTGCTTGGCATTTTGCTCAGGGGTTGGATTTCATCAGCCGTGTATCAAGAACAACTTTGGAGTTCGTAACTTTATGTGTAAGCATATGTATGTTTGTGGAGGGCCAGGGTGACGGTGTTTAAAGAGAGAGAGAGAGAGAGAGAGAGAGAGAGAGAGAGAGAGAGAGAGAGAGAGAGAGAGAGAGAGAGAGAGAAACCATAATCAATACAGATTGACGTAAATGAAGGGGGTGACTGTGTTGTTGGCTGGTTGGTGGGGATATTCAATGTATGTGTGGTTCATGGTGAAGTGCCTGAGGATTGGCGGAATGCATATATAGTGCCACTGTACAAAGGCAAAGGGGATAAAGGTGAGTGTTCAAATTACAGAGGTATAAGTTTGTTGAGTATTCCTGGGAAATTATATGGGAGGGTATTGATCGAGAGGGTCAAGGCATGTACAGAGCATCAGACTGGGGAAGAGTAGTGTGGCTTTCAGAAGTGGTAGAGGATGTGTGGATCAGATGTTTGCTTTGAAGAATGTATGTGAGAAATACTTAGAAAAGCAGATGGATTTTATGTAGCATTTATGGGTCTGGAGAAGGCATATGATATAGTTGACAGAGATGCTCTGTGGAAGGTATTAAGAGTGAATGGTGTAGGAGGGAGGTTGCTATAAGCAGTGGAGAGTTTTATCAAGGATGTAAGGCATGTGTACGAGTAGGAAGAGAGGAAAGTGAGTGGTTCCCAGTGAATGTCGGTTTGTGGCAGGGGTGTATGATGTCTCCATGGTTGTTTGATTTGTTTATGGATGGGGTTGTTAGGGAGGTGAATGCAAGAGTTTTGGAGAGAGGGGCAAGTATGCAGTCTGTTGGGGATGAGAGGGTTTGGGAAGTGTCAGTTGTTGTTCGCTGATTATACAGCGCTGGTGGCTGATTCGGATGAGAAACTGCAGAAGTTGGTAACTGAGTTTGGTAAGTGTGTGAAAGAAGAAAGCTGAGAGTAAATGTGAATAAGAGCAAGGTTATTAGGTACAGTAGGGCTGAGGGACAAGTCATTTGGGAGGTAAGTTTGATTGTAGAAAAACGTGAGGAAGTGAAGTGTTTTAGATATCTGGGAGTGGATTTGGCAGCGGATGGAACCACGGAAGCGGTAGTGAGTCACGGGATGGGGGAGGGGGCGAAGGTTCTGGGAGCGTTGAAGAATGTGTGGAAGGCGAGAACATTATCATGGAAAGCTAAAATGGGTGTGTTTGAAGGAATAGTGGTTCCAACAATGTTATATGGTTGCGAGGCGTGGGTTATAGATAGGGTTGTGCGGAGGAGGGTGGATGTGTTGGAAATGAGATGTTTAAGAACAATATGTGGTGTGAGGGGGTTTGATCGAGTAAGTAATGAAAGGGTAAGAGAGATGTGTGGTAATAAAAAGTGAGTGGTTGAGAAAGCAGAGGAGGTTGTATTGAAATGGTTTGGTCACACGGAGAGAATGAGCGAGGAAAGATTGACAAAGAGGATATATGTGTCAGAGGTGGAGGGAACGAGGAGAAGTGGGATACCAAATTGGAGGTGGAAGGATGGAGTGAAAAAGATTTTGAGTGATCGGGTCCTGAACATGCAGGAGGGTGAAAGGCGTGCAAGGAATAGAGTGAATTGGAACGATGTGATATACCGGGGTCGACGTGCTGTCAGTGGACTGAACCAGGGCATATGAGGTGTCTGGGGTAAGCCATGGAAAGTTCTGTGGAGCCTAGATGTGGAATGGGAGCTGTGGTATCGGTGCATTACACATGACAGCTAGAGACTGAGTGTTAACGAATGGGGCCTTTGTTGTCTTTTTCTAGCGCTACCTCGCGCGCGTGCGGGGGGAGGGAGTGCCATTTCTTGTGTGGCGGAGTGGCGACGGGAATGGCTGAGGGCAGCATGTATGAATATGTACATTGGATATATATATATATATATATATATATATATATATATATATATATATATATATATATATGTGTGTGTGTGTGTGTGTGTGTATGTATATGCATGTATACGTTGAAATGTATAGGTATGTGTATGTGCGTGTGTGGGCGTGTATGTATATACATGTGTATGTGAGTGGGTTGGGCCATTCTTTCGTCCGTTTCCTAGCGCTACCTCGCCAACGCTTGAAACAGCGACAAAGTATAACAACAAAAAATATACAGTTACATATATATATATATATATATATATATATATATATATATATATATATTATCCCTGGGGATAGGGGAGAAAGAATACTTCCCACGTATTCCCTGCGTGTCGTAGAAGGCGACTAAAAGGGAAGGGAGCGGGGGGCTGGAAATCCTCCCCTCTCAATTTTTTTTTCTTTTTTATTTTCCAAAAGAAGGAACAGAGAAGGGGGCCTGGTGAGGATATTCCCTAAAAGGCCCAGTCCTCTGTTCTTAACGCTACCTCGCTAATGCGGGAAATGGCGAATAGTATGAAAGAAAAGAAAAAGATATATATATATATATATATATATATATATATATAGGCATCATCCTGATGGTTAGACTCTGACGAACAGCTTACATATCAAACAAGAAACACCTGTACTCTTACAGCATCATCTAATCATCTCGTAACTAGAGATAATACAGGTAGGTCTATATACAACGGATATACGTGACTTGGGAGATACATGCATAGAGTCACCGTAAAAAAAAAAAAAGGCACAGCTATTTACAGATTAATCCGAGTGTAGGAGGAACCCTCGATATGGTGATTAATACGAGCGATTAATATTGATGATTGATCTGGGACGTCACTGCTGAGGCAGCCGTCTGTTCTCAGGGGAGATGATCCTGGAGTAATGCGATTCCCAGACACGACCATATTCATATACGTGTTACATATAGCTATCTATCCATATATCTGTTGATTTTCTATCTATTTTTGTTATGTTGGAGGCTCCAGTCCCGGACAAAAGTCCATATCAAGGCCGAGCCTTAACTGAAATATAGAGGGGATTATGGAAATGAAACATGATGTGATCGTTACACGAAAGTGCACTTGGGAACTTATTGTTTTTCATTTTCCTCGTGGTTTTATGCATATACTAGATCACGCCCACTACTGACCTCTTGCAATATATATATATATATATATATATATATATATATATATATATATATATATATATATATATATATATATGTGTGTGTGTGTGTGTGGATGGCTTTTTAGCTATCTGTGTATCTATAAACTTATCTACTCATCTTCATATACAGAAAAAACAAACAGACAGATACACAGCCAGATGGCTGCCTGAATACAATAAGATGGTATTATATCTTATCCACTTAACACGCAAACGCACACAAGTTTATAACACCGATGTACATCATTCTGAAAAAAAAATGTTTAGATGGTCAGGTAGCGGGGTGGGAACTGTCTTCGTCACCAAGAGAGAGAGAGAGAGAGAGAGAGAGAGAGAGAGAGAGAGAGAGAGAGAGAGAGAGAGAGAGAGAGAGAGAGAGAGAATCTATATCTAGAACCTTTCCGCAACTTGCAAGTTTAAATTTCCATTTTGCAAATGTATCATTCTCGTGAATTTCAGGATCAAAATAAAAATAAGAAAAAAAACCCCTCATTCGTACGAGCAAATTCCATGACAATTCTGGGTCACGAAGGTCACTATACAAGAGATGGGCTTTTCTGAGGCTGGAAAAGTCTCTGTTGACTCGAGGTGACTTAAACCTGGAGGAGACTCCAGACTAGAGGCTACTCGAGGGCTGGAGGGGTCGTAACAGTTACTGACTGTTTTTAACATCATCGCTCCTTGAGGAATTCATCTCGTCTGTGACCTGTGACGTCCATCGTACGGAGGGGGGGAAGGAAGGTTGATCCGGACTGTCATTATTACACCGACGCTGATTGATCATACTTGCTGGTCGATTAGGCGAGGACGAGACGACCCAACAAGTTCCTGGACTGACTTGCGTGTCTCATTGTTAATGAGGTTATGAACTACCAAACAGCGGGTCGTCATTTGGATGTATAACTGTTCTTTATGACTTAAGAACATCCTTCTTCTCGAGTGTTCTTCAAGACGAATTCTTGGCAGAGTGTTAGACAAACGTGTTATATACCCACAAGGTCCGTGCCGCTCCAGAGGGAATTGATCTTATAGTCAATCATTATTCAGTTGAAACTTTGTTCCTGGCGACAGTCGTAGGTGTGACAGATGAAGAGGATTAGGAAGGATGGATTAACCTTGCCCTGAGGGATTCGAGGGATGGATTAACCTTGCCCTGAGGGATTCGAGGGGTGGATTAAGATGACGACCTACCTTGAGGGAAAATCCTGTGGAAATGGAGTAAAGGCAAATTATATATTCAAGATCATCTAGTTCTGTGGATGATATGAGTTCTGGACGTTGGATGATTGGTTTTCTAACTCATCCATTGGGTCAACCAATTAGTGAACCCACCCTTGGATGACAGGTTAATTCACTCCTGGAAGACCAGTTAACCCATTCCAAGAAGACCAGTTTACCCATCTCTGGATGACCAGCTCACTCACCACTCCTGGATGACTAGTTTACCCATGCATGGATGACCCGTTCATCCACTCCTGAATGGCTAATAGGCCACTCCTAGATAACCAGGTAACCTACTCGTGGATAATCGATTCACCCAATTGCAGATGACCAATCAAACCCAGCTCCGGATGGCCAAATAACCCACTGGGTGGCCAATTAACCCACGACTGGATGACCAATTAACCAGTGTGGTGGTCGATGAGGACATGGTATCAACATGTATCCCCAGGAAAATGATTTTTACCATTCCGGATAACTGAAACTCCACTGATCCGGCACTTCTGTCATCCGGAACCAGCGAGGGCATCCTGGGATACGCTTCTGCTCGCCAACGCAGGCAGCTCCTCCCTCCCCCTACACTCTGAGGCTATGGGATCGATCCCCTTCCCTCCTCGTCGCGTTACTCATCACGACGGTAAAGCTGGCCACTTGAAGACTGGCCTTCAAGTGTATTGTGAGGCTGTCCACCTTATGTCAGATGGTTGTGCTTCTGCCTTCTGGTTGTACCCCTTCCTTACCCTGATGCAGCTGGTTGCACCCCTTCCTTACCCTGTTGCAGCTGGTTGTACCCCTTCCTTACCCTGTTCCAGCTGGTTGCACCCCTTCCTTACCCTGATGCAGCTGGTTGCACCCCTTCCTTACCCTGATGCAGCTGGTTGCACCCCTTCCTTACCCTGATGCAGCTGGTTGCACCCCTTCCTTACCCTGATGCAGCTGGTTGCACCCCTTCCTTACCCTGATGCAGCTGGTTGCACCCCTTCCTTACCCTGATGCAGCTGGTTGCACCCCTTCCTTACCCTGATGCAGCTGGTTGCACCCCTTCCTTACCCTGATGCAGCTGGTTGCACCCCTTCCTTACCCTGATGCAGCTGGTTGCACCCCTTCCTTACCCTGTTGCAGCTGGTTGTACCCCTTCCTTACCCTGATGCAGCTGGTTGCACCCCTTCCTTACCCTGATGCAGCTGGTTGCACCCCTTCCTTACCCTGTTGCAGCTGGTTGTACCCCTTCCTTACCCTGATGCAGCTGGTTGCACCCCTTCCTTACCCTGATGCAGCTGGTTGCACCCCTTCCTTACCCTGATGCAGCTGGTTGCACCCCTTCCTTACCCTGATGCAGCTGGTTGCACCCCTTCCTTACCCTGATGCAGCTGGTTGCACCCCTTCCTTACCCTGATGCAGCTGGTTGCACCCCTTCCTTACCCTGATGCAGCTGGTTGCACCCCTTCCTTACCCTGATGCAGCTGGTTGCACCCCTTCCTTACCCTGATGCAGCTGGTTGCACCCCTTCCTTACCCTGATGCAGCTGGTTGCACCCCTTCCTTACCCTGATGCAGCTGGTTGCACCCCTTCCTTACCCTGTTGCAGCTGGTTGTACCCCTTCCTTACCCTGATGCAGCTGGTTGCACCCCTTCCTTACCCTGATGCAGCTGGTTGCACCCCTTCCTTACCCTGATGCAGCTGGTTGCACCCCTTCCTTACCCTGATGCAGCTGGTTGCACCCCTTCCTTACCCTGATGCAGCTGGTTGCACCCCTTCCTTACCCTGATGCAGCTGGTTGCACCCCTTCCTTACCCTGATGCAGCTGGTTGCACCCCTTCCTTACCCTGATGCAGCTGGTTGCACCCCTTCCTTACCCTGATGCAGCTGGTTGCACCCCTTCCTTACCCTGATGCAGCTGGTTGCACCCCTTCCTTACCCTGATGCAGCTGGTTGCACCCCTTCCTTACCCTGATGCAGCTGGTTGCACCCCTTCCTTACCCTGTTGCAGCTGGTTGTACCCCTTCCTTACCCTGATGCAGCTGGTTGCACCCCTTCCTTACCCTGATGCAGCTGGTTGCACCCCTTCCTTACCCTGTTGCAGCTGGTTGTACCCCTTCCTTACCCTGTTGCAGCTGGTTGTACCCCTTCCTTACCCTGTTGCAGCTGGTTGTACCCCTTCCTTACCCTGATGCAGCTGGTTGCACCCCTTCCTTACCCTGATGCAGCTGGTTGCACCCCTTCCTTACCCTGATGCAGCTGGTTGCACCCCTTCCTTACCCTGATGCAGCTGGTTGCACCCCTTCCTTACCCTGATGCAGCTGGTTGCACCCCTTCCTTACCCTGATGCAGCTGGTTGCACCCCTTCCTTACCCTGTTGCAGCTGGTTGTACCCCTTCCTTACCCTGATGCAGCTGGTTGCACCCCTTCCTTACCCTGATGCAGCTGGTTGCACCCCTTCCTTACCCTGATGCAGCTGGTTGCACCCCTTCCTTACCCTGATGCAGCTGGTTGCACCCCTTCCTTACCCTGATGCAGCTGGTTGCACCCCTTCCTTACCCTGATGCAGCTGGTTGCACCCCTTCCTTACCCTGATGCAGCTGGTTGCACCCCTTCCTTACCCTGATGCAGCTGGTTGCACCCCTTCCTTACCCTGATGCAGCTGGTTGCACCCCTTCCTTACCCTGATGCAGCTGGTTGCACCCCTTCCTTACCCTGATGCAGCTGGTTGTACCCCTTACTTACCCTGTTCCAGCTGGTTGTACCCCTTCCTTACCCTATTCCAGCTGGTTGTACCCCTTCCTTACCCTGATGCAGCTGGTTGCACCCCTTCCTTACCCTGTTGCAGCTGGTTGTACCCCTTTTCCTTCCTGTTCCAGCTGGTTGTACCCCTTCCTTACCCTGATGCAGCTGGTTGCACCCCTTCCTTACCCTGATGCAGCTGGTTGCACCCCTTCCTTACCCTGATGCAGCTGGTTGCACCCTTTCCCTCCCCTGTTCCAGCTGGTTGTACCCCTTACTTACCCTGTTCCAGCTGGTTGTACCCCTTCCTTACCCTATTCCAGCTGGTTGTACCCCTTCCTTACCCTGTCCAGCTGCTTGCACCCCTTTACCCTGTTCCAGCTGCTTGTACCCCTTCCTTACCCTGTTGCAGCTGGTTGTACCCCTTCCTTACCCTGATGCAGCTGGTTGCACCCCTTCCTTACCCTGATGCAGCTGGTTGCACCCCTTCCTTACCCTGATGCAGCTGGTTGCACCCCTTCCTTACCCTGATGCAGCTGGTTGCACCCCTTCCTTACCCTGATGCAGCTGGTTGCACCCCTTCCTTACCCTGATGCAGCTGGTTGCACCCCTTCCTTACCCTGATGCAGCTGGTTGCACCCCTTCCTTACCCTGATGCAGCTGGTTGCACCCCTTCCTTACCCTGATGCAGCTGGTTGCACCCCTTCCTTACCCTGATGCAGCTGGTTGCACCCCTTCCTTACCCTGATGCAGCTGGTTGCACCCCTTCCTTACCCTGTTGCAGCTGGTTGTACCCCTTCCTTACCCTGATGCAGCTGGTTGCACCCCTTCCTTACCCTGATGCAGCTGGTTGCACCCCTTCCTTACCCTGATGCAGCTGGTTGCACCCCTTCCTTACCCTGATGCAGCTGGTTGCACCCCTTCCTTACCCTGATGCAGCTGGTTGCACCCCTTCCTTACCCTGATGCAGCTGGTTGCACCCCTTCCTTACCCTGATGCAGCTGGTTGCACCCCTTCCTTACCCTGATGCAGCTGGTTGCACCCCTTCCTTACCCTGATGCAGCTGGTTGCACCCCTTCCTTACCCTGATGCAGCTGGTTGCACCCCTTCCTTACCCTGATGCAGCTGGTTGCACCCCTTCCTTACCCTGATGCAGCTGGTTGCACCCCTTCCTTACCCTGATGCAGCTGGTTGCACCCCTTCCTTACCCTGATGCAGCTGGTTGCACCCCTTCCTTACCCTGTTGCAGCTGGTTGTACCCCTTCCTTACCCTGTTGCAGCTGGTTGTACCCCTTCCTTACCCTGATGCAGCTGGTTGCACCCCTTCCTTACCCTGATGCAGCTGGAGACCAGTTCGAAAGCAAATTAACGACTTTCGAAGGAAGGGAAAGACCAGATGGGTCACACTGCCTTCTACCAGACCCTCCCAACGTGTCCAGCCTCTTGACTGAAGACCCATCCCCTCATCTGTGTGGAAGACGATGAAGACGGCATACGTCTTGAACACATTCATCCATCCATTTCGAAGGAGACATCACGACAACGCCTCCGACATAAGACTGAGTAAAGACGATGGGAAACAGAAAGAGAAATAGGCAAGAGCTTTGAATAACCGTGTTATCCCACCCGACACACGATCTTTGACTGTTATACAAGGCTGAGATATATCACTGGAGGAAAAGGAGAGAAAACATAGCAGAGGGGAAATATTAACACTAACGGTTTCCTATACATACACACATATTCCTGGGAGGGGAAAAAAAAAAGTGGGAGTGGGAGGCTGGCTGGCTGGCTCGTCTCCACCACTCTCTCTCTCTCTCTCTCTCTCTCTCTCTCTCTCTCTCTCTCTCTCTCTCTCTCTCTCTCCCACCACCACCCACCTCCACGAGTGCCACCGCTACAGATACTATGCCTTATATTTTACAGCGAGCCAGCCAGAATGTCTGGCATGTCCAGTAATGAAAGTCGCTTCTGACTGTCCCCCCCACTTTATCCCAAGGTTGAATTTTACACGGTTGTGTGTGTGTGTGTGTGTGTGTGTGTGTGTGTGTGTGTGTGTGTGTGTGTGTGTAGACAGTGTTCTCCATCCGTCTTTCGACGGTGTGAGAGGCACTGGGTGGCTGAGTAAGACGGGGAAAGAGACACAAAGGTTTTGATGGTATATGGAAGCTACGAGATAGATGTGTGGAACTACTGACGTCATTTTCAAACGTAGGGGGAAAAAAAAGTCTTACTCCAGCCCAGCACAGGTAGAGAACACACACACACACACACACACACACACACACACACACACTAGCAAGGGTGACGTGTGAGGGGCAAATTCTGACATGAAGGTGTGTTTATGACCAGGTGCTTGAAGCCCCCCATACAAGCAGAACAGACGGGAGGAGTTGAGAGAAGTGCTGGTCGGGAGGGACGAGGCGAGGGAGGAGAGGGGTAGGGAGATCTAGAGAAGGAGAGGGAGCGGATCACGTCAGGGAGAGCAACAACGCAGGCTGGACGTAGTTACGTAGGGTGGACGTAGTTCCAAAGAGTGGACGTAGTTACGTAGGGTGGACGTAGTTACGTAGGGTGGACGTAGTTACGTAGGGTGGACGTAGTTACGTAGGGTGGACGTAGTTACGTAGGGTGGACGTAGTTACTCAGGGTGGACGTAGTTACTCAGGGTGGACGTAGTTTCAGAGGGTGGACGTAGTTACGTAGGATGGACGTAGTTACAGAGGGTGGACGTAGTTTCAGAGGGTGGACGTACTTACACAGGGTGGACGTAGTTACACAGGGTGGACGTAGTTTCAGAGGGTGGATGTACATCCACAAGGTGGACATGACTAACTCCTAGCGAGTGCACGTAGCCTTGAAGATCCTGTATGCCAAAGCAGCTGGACTAGCGACTTGTATGGCGGGCGAGGAGCCAACAATTCAGACACCGCCTCAGGGGATGAGCAGCTCAGACATCACTGGTCTGGTACAGACGAGACTAACCAAGGATAAGTTATATTCTAACCAAACTTGGTTTGTACACGGGCGCAAGGGGGGGACAAAGAACGTAAATTAAGAAGTGGGATTTGAACGTAAATTAAAGAAGAGGGATTTGGCCTCTTTTCAATTTGGGATAACATTTGATCCCTAGGAATACTAAATAAATGACACCATTCAATGATGAATTGATGGTTAGATTTACGGTGAACATTGTGTTGTGAACAGCAGTCAGCCTGTCTACGACCCTCAAGTGGAATACAGCAGCTCCTCGGGGCGATGCCCACAGTGAACAGTGGAGGAACATACGAGGATGGCGAGCCAGGCGACCAACCAGACACTTGATTAATAAAGATCGTAAATTATTGATAACGGAGGAGGGGACTTCAACGTATACATACATATACATACACATGTACATATTCATACTTGCTGCCTTCATCCATTCTCGTCGCCACCCCGCCACACATGAAATTTCCTTTTCCCCCTCACCCCTCACGGGAGGTAGTGCTAGTATATAATATATATATATATATATATATATATATATATATATATATATATATATATATATATATATATATAAGCGAGTACTTCATTGCAACAGAGAGAGAGAGAGAGAGAGAGAGAGAGAGAGAGAGAGAGAGAGAGAGAGAGAGAGAGAGAGAGAGAGAGAGAGAGAGAGAGCGAACACCTAAGGTGATGAAGGCATGTATGTACGGCCAGCGTTACTTCACGCGGAGGAATCTCACCCCAGCACCTCCCGCTGTCCTTCCATTACTCTCTCCTTTGATCACCGGGGATCGCCAGCGCCAGCGGCGTCGCACGGTAAGTCTTGCCAGTACACTCCGCAGTGTGGTATTAACCCGGGGATGCCACAGGTCTCGCGTCATCTACCCGAGATCACAGTGTAGCCTTTGAGGAACTACGTGCATAAGGCTATTACACTCCCATTTGTAAATTGGCCTTGTGTGATGCATTCTCGGTGTTGTGTCGGGTGTGTGTGTGCGTGTAGGGTATGTGTGTGCGTGTCGGGTGTGTGTGTGCGTGTCGGGTGTGTGTGTGTGTCTGTGTCAGCTGTATGGGTGTGTGTGTTCTCACCCTCTCCTTTGTCATCAGTCCTTCCCATGTGTGACTTAGGCACCGTTACTACACTCACAGTAAACCCCCGCTCCTTCCATCCCGCTCCGCCCACAGCCCAAACTACACCCACTACCGCTGCCCACAGCCCAAACTACACTCGCTACCACCGCCCACATCCCAAGCTACACCCACTACCACCGCCCACATCCCACGCCAGATGTTGGGGAGGTGAAAACCTGTTTCTTTGACACCCCTTCCCACAGTGGAGGCTCGAGAGGTGAGGGAGAGGTGTGGTGGAGGGAGATGAGGGAGATATATAGTGGGGATGGGTGAGGGAGAGGTGTGGTGGAGTGAGATGAGGGAGAGGTATGGTGGAGGGAGCTGAGGGAGAGGGATGAGACTGGGAAGGAGATGTGACATGGGAAAGAATGATGAATAATGAGGGAAAGTCTGGGGAACTCCAGGATGAGAGCTCTGGAGCAGGGAATGGCGGGAAGGGGAGGCAGGCAAGGGAGAGAGAGAGGAGGCAGGGAGAGGGGGGGATAAGGGAGGAAGGGAGGGGAGAGACAGCAGACAAGAAAGGCAATGAACCTGGGAAGGAAGCAGGGAGGAAGTGAGGGGAGGAAGAGAGGGGACGTTAGGAGGGAATGAGGAGAAGGGAGGGGAGAGAATAAGAGGAGGAGATGGAGTGACCGGAGTTAGGAAGAGGGGAAACAGCTACAGAGGGGAGAAAAACGAGGGGACGAGAGAAGGGAGGGAAGAGGGGGAGAAGGGAGGGGAGAGGAGGCAGGAAGGATGGGTAGGTGAGAACGGGAAGAATGGCAGGGAGGGGAGAAGAGGCAGGGAGAGAACCAGTGGGAGAAGGGGAGGGATGCAGGGAGGGGAGGCGGAAAGGGGAGGGGTGGCTACATGAGAGGACAGGGGAGGGACAGGTAACAGGCGACCTGACGTCTGCTAGAGGACAGAACGAGTATCCGAAGTTCCTATTGTTACCAGTACTGGAGACACGATAGTACAGCAGAAGGCTCCTCCCTACCCACCACCATGGATGGAGACAGGATAATACAGCAGAAGGCTCCTCCTCACCCACCACTATAGATGGAGACAGGATAGTACAGCAGAAGGCTCCTCCCCACCCACCACTATAGATGGAGACAGGATAGTAAAGTAGAAGGCTCCTCCCCATCCACCACTTTAGATGGAGACAGGATAGTAAAGTAGAAGGCTCCTCCCCATCCACCACTATAGATGGAGACAGGATAGTAAAGTAGAGGGCTCCTCCCCATCCACCACCATGGATAGAGACGGGATAATACAGCAGAAAGTTCCTCCCCACCCAACACTATGGATGGAGACAGGATAGTAAAGTAGAAGGCTCTTCCCCATCCACCACTTTAGATGGAGACAGGATAGTAAAGTAGAAGGCTCCTCCCCATCCACCACTATAGATGGAGACAGGATAGTAAAGTAGAAGGCTCCTCCCCATCCACCACTATAGATGGAGACAGGATAGTAAAGCAGTAGGTTCCTCCCCATCCATCACTATAGATGGAGACAGGATAGTAAAGTAGAAGGCTCCTCCCCATCCATCACTATAGATGGAGACAGGATAGTAAAGCAGAAGGCTCCTCCCCACCCAACACTATGGATGGAGACAGGATAGTACAGCAGAAGGCTCCTCCCCATCCACCATTCTCCCTGGCATAACAGCTGGCTATATGATAGTTAAGAAGGAACACCAACTAGTATGAAGATAATAAACTCCTAGTCGACTTAATCGGCTTAATGCTTCCAAAATATTATAACGATATCAAGCCTCTCCGTTACCCAGGTATCAGCTATTACTCTGGTATCAGACTCCGCTGTTATCCGTTATTGCTTTGATATCAGACTTCTCTGTTATTCGTTATTGCTTTGATATCAGACTCCGCTGTTATCCGTTATTGCTTTGATATCAGACCCCTCTGTTATCTGTTATTGCTTTGATATCAGACTCCTCTGTTATGTTATTGCTTTGATATCAGACCCCTCTGTCATTTCCTCGATATCAGACTTATCTGTTATCGCCTTCATACCAGACTGTTACCTGTTATCACCCTGATAGCAGACTGTTATCTGTTATCGCCTTGATATCAGACTTTTCTGATATCGACTCGATATCAGGCTTCTCTGGTGGAGCACACGTTGTTCTAGTGACGTTTGGGCAAAAAAACCGTGCGCCGCCGAAGGGCGAGGTTATCCAGGGAACAAATCCCTATAGTCAGACTTCATTGGTCAGGGGCCAGGGAGGGGAGGGAGGTAGGGAAGGGAGGGTAGGCATTGAGGGGAGAGGAGGAAAGGAAGGAGAGGCAGGGAGGAAGGAGGGAAGGGGAGGGAAGGCAGGGAGAGGAGAGAAGGGAAGGCAGGGAGTAGAGGAAAGGCAGGGAGGGGATCTGAGGTAGGGGAAGGGAGGAGAGGGAAGGTAGGAAAAGCAGGAGCTGATGAAAGGTAGGGAGAGAAGAGGAAGTATAGAAGGGAGGAGGAGTGTTAGGCAGAGAGGGGAGGAGAAGCTGGGAGGAGACAGGGAGGGAAGGAAAGGGAGAGAGGGGAGAAGCAAGGGGAGAATGAGAAGAGGTGGTGGTAGAGGAGGGGAGGTTAAGAAGCAGGTGAGAGACAGGGGAGGGCAAGGGGAGAGAGAGAGAGAGGCGAAGCAGAGAGGGGAGACAGGAGGTCGAGAGTCGAGGGGGTAATGCCCCGTGAAGGGTAAACACTGCAAAGAATTTTAAGTCACTTCATCAGCGAGGTAATGACGGGACCCCTGTGGTGGGTCGCATGTATCAGAGAGAGAGAGAGAGAGAGAGGCGAAATAATCACACACACACACACACACACACACACACACACACACACACACACACACACACACACACACACACGATGTCATCAACTATCAAACCATTCGCAGGTAATAATGACACGTTGGACGGACTCCTGAAGACGGACAAGATAGTTGAGAGGACTTCTCCTCCTCCTTGCTCTGCTGACGAAGGGATCATCGTTGTCACGTGAATAAATAACACTACAGTAGACGTCACGAGAACCCAAACTGAAATGACCGAGGTAAAAAAGGTGAACCTGTATGGCCCCCCTTACGAACCAATTAGAAATCGCTCACAATCCTACCTCACCTAGAATACATCACCAGGTGACGTATGTAGACTAATACAGTCGGTCTTACTGAATTATACAATCCTGCAATTTACAGTGAGAATGTATTATTCATTTGAACTAACTATGGTTTTGTAGATTTGATAAGACTTATGTGAGACCATATCCTCGTAGATCCTGTAAAACAGGCCTGCTCTTCTAAGTGGCGTGGGAGGACGGGAGGCGTGGGCTAGATGGGTGGCGTGGGTGGCAAAAGGGCGTCATGGGTGGCGGACGAGAAGAGGGTAGCCAGGGAGGAGGAGGGTCCTGGATGAGGGGGGTGGCGGGGAGATTTTGGGAGACGTGGGTGACATGGATGACGTGGGAGGACAGGTGGTGTGGCGGCCGGTGTGGGGAGGGAGGCGCAGGTGAACTTGGGGGGGGGGGACTGGAGGCGTGGTAGGCTCGGGTGACGCGGATGGCGTGGTTGGCATGGCTCGTGTGGGAGGCGTGGGAATAATGACACACTCTCTCTCTCTCTCTCTCTCTCTCTCTCTCTCTCTCTCTCTCTCTCTCTCTCTCTCTCTCTCTCTCTCTCTCTCTTCCTCCCTCTCCCTGGCATGTCTACACCCCCGTCCTCAATACTTCACACCCTGGCTTGTGTCTGCTTCCCCTGGCTGCTCCTCCTCTGCTCCTGCTGCTGCTGCTCCTGCTCCGTCTGCTTGGATCTGTTCCTCACCCCCCCCTCCCCCTCCCTCCCTCCCTTACGTACTATTTCAACGTTTCAGAACATCCCGTCATTTCCCATATTTTTTCATGTCCGCTTTTGACATGTGAACAGAATACACCGCATTTTTGACCGATTCTGGTGGTGAGGTCACCTGGCCGTTGGTGGGGTCACTCTGCCGGTGGTAAGGTCACTTCACCGGTTGGAGAAGCACTTGACCGATGGCAAGGTCACTTAACCAGTAGGGTCAATTGGCCGATGATAAGGTCGCTTGACCGATGGCAGGGTCAATTGGCCGATAACGGCTTTACTTGACTTATAACAAGGTCATCTAACCGATAATGAGGTTAATCATCAGTGACGGTGGTAGTTTAGTTGATGGTAGAGTCTTCCCATCCAGGGCAAGGTCAAATGGTTGTTATCAAGGTCATCTGGTCGTATGCAAGGTCATCCAGTTGTCAACAAGGTCACTCGGTCGTCAGCAAAGTCAACTCGTCGCTAACAAGGTTAGCTGGTAATCTATAAGGTCATTTGGACGCTACTAACAAGGTCATTGGGTCGTCAACAAGTTCAGCTTGTCATTCGCAAGGTCAACTGGTAATTGTCAAGGTCAACTGGTCGTTCGGAAGGTCAGCTGGTCGTCAGCAAGTGCAGTTGGTTGTTAACAAGATCAACTGGCTGTTATCAGAGTCAGTTAGTTGTTCAAGAAATGCTGTATGCTATATACATTAACCCATTGAATCATATATATATTGTTTGAGGACAATGTGTGGTGTGAGGTGGTTTGATCGAGTAAGTAACGTAAGGGTAAGAGAGATGTGTGGAAATAAAAAGAGCGTGGTTGAGAGAGCAGAAGAGGGTGTTTTGAAATGGTTTGGGCACATGGAGAGAATGAGTGAGGAAAGATTGACCAAGAGGATATATGTCTCGGAGGTGGAGGGAACGAGGAGAAGTGGGAGACCAAATTGGAGGTGGAAAGATGGAGTGAAAAAGATTTTGTGTGATCGGGGCCTGAACATGCAGGAGGGTGAAAGGAGGGCAAGGAATAGAGTGAATTGGATCGATGTGGTATACCGGGGTTGACGTGCTGTCAGTGGATTGAATCAGGGCATGTGAAGCGTCTGGGGTAAACCATGGAAAGTTGTGTGGGGCGTAGATGTGGAAAGGGAGCTGTGGTTTCGGGCATTATTGCATGACAGCTAGAGACTGAGTGTGAACGAATGGAGCCTTTGTTGTCTTTTCCTAGTGCTACCTCGCACACATGAGGGGGGAGGGGGATGGTATTCCATGTGTGGCGAGGTGGCGATGGGAATGAATAAAGGCAGACAGTGTGAATTGTGTGCATGGGTATATATGTATGTGTCTGTGTGTGTATATATATGTGTACATTGAGATGTATAGGTATGTATATTTGCGTGTGTGGACGTGTATGTATATACATTGTGTATGGGGGTGGGTTGGGCCATTTCTTTTGTCTGTTTCCTTGCGCTACCTCGCAAACGCGGGAGACAGCTACAAAGCAAAATAAATAAATATAAATATATATATATATATATATATATATATATATATATATATATATATATATATATATATATATATATATATATATGCAGGCAAACCACGGGAAAATGAGAGGCGATAAGTTCCCAAGTGCACTTTCGTGTAATGATCACATCATCAGGGGAGATACAAGAAGGATATATAGAACAGTCAGTTGATATACAAGGTATAGACGTAGCTAAGACGCCACTGGTAAACAAGCGTTACCGGTACCTCATTCTTGCATCTCCCCTGATAATGTGATTATTACACGAAAGTGCACTTGGGACCTTATCGCCTTTCATTTTCCCCGTGGTTTACCTGCACTCGAACCACTGTGACCTCTTGCAATATGTAATATATATATATATATATATATATATATATATATATATATATATATATATATATATATATATATATATATATATATATATATATATAATTTTTTCCCGGTGGTATGGGGTGAATCGGATACATACCTGCAAACCCCCTTTTTCGAATTTAATTTTGCAAATCTGTCGCCCTCAACCCTGACTGCTGGCAGAGGGGGAAAGGCCTCACATATATATATATATATATATATATATATATATATATATATATATATATATATATATATATATATATAACTTCATGGGAGTAACAACTGTGAACAAGAGAAGAGATATTAGGCCAATGGCAGTCCGTCTGCCATTTATTTAACAATCTACACATTTCTTTTTTTTTTTCTATACATTTCTATACACATTTTCGGACTGATTAGAATACAATTATTCTGCCTGGTAGTCTATGGACATCTGGGGACATAAACCGTTGATGCTATTAAGCTGTGATATTTACACCATGCAATCTACTTTCCTTTGGAAAGCGTAACATTAAATTTCATCGGGGGGAAAACAGAGGCAAAGTATTTCTAGCCTAAACTAGGAAAATATAACAGGCAGCCTAGCATTATGAGTGGCGTTAGAGCCCATTATCTCGCATAATTCATAAGGCTTTCCACGCTTATGTGATATGATTCAGTATCGATATTAAACACCCTCATATGTAATAGACAGTGCATGTGTATGTATGTATGTATATATATGTATATATTAAATGAATTTTCTCATTGCAAGACACAAAGGCTATATTTCAGCAGTGGTTTATTAAGTATTCAAACATCCCATTGTTTGGGATAAATGCTAGTTGAGGGGACTCGGGTCAGGACCGTGCTGGGCCGGGGCAGTCCCCAAGAGCGGTTTTCCCACCCTTGTAATAAGAGGAACCGAGACGTAATCAAGCGTTTTGATTAGCTCCTCTCTCCCTCGGAGCGAGCACAGTTAATCTTTGGTTCTTGATCCCAGCGGGACCTTGCATCTTCACCCAATAATAGTTGTGAAACAATGCATTATACCCTGGGGACTGTGTGTGTGTGTGTGTGTGTGTGTGTGTGTGTGTGTGTGTGTGTGTGCTGGATTATCCCCACCTCCCATCACCAGCGCTACTACTGCCCTCGACGGAGGTGGTGGTGGTGGTAGACCTACTCCTGCAGCTACAAGGAGGTAGGTCCTAGGGACGCTTGGCTCCCGAAACGCTGGGAGCAAATGCTTCGGTTTTAGGAAAGGTGAATACGACGAGGGAACACACACATATATGTATATAGCACCTGGTAGAATGGGGGATGTAGCTAGATCACCTGCCTGATGCACTACCAGGTACTAGCAAGTATAATGATCAAGCATCACCTGGTACCAGCAAGTATACTCAAGTACTACCAGGTAACACCAAGTAGACGTCGACACACACACACACACATACACAGGTATAACCATACTGTCTCAGAAGATTAAACCCATTTCACTAGTACTACCAAAGCAATGTAGTTTACCAGCAGGTACCGTTAAACCCTCCCCAACCCCCACACTAGTGGTACAAGAGTCCTCTCCATATGCCCTTTAGCCACGACCAAGTACCATGAGATGCGACCAGGCACCACCTCGTACAACAAGGCCTTTTTGGTACCAGTGAGCACCGCTATACAGCACCAAGCGCTTCAGGGAGAGTCAGTCCAGAGACGAGGAACTCCCACACTACAGGGTAACACATCCCTTGGTGTCCACCGATATGACCATCAGACTCCCAGTAGATATAAACACCACAACACGAACTGTCATCACGTTATCTCATCCAAGCAACGACAAACACATACTTTGTGATGTGAGACTACAAGAACGCGAGGATAGTGTTGGCTAAGTAGTGTTGTAGAGCACACTAAACCCTGTTGGGTAATGTGAAACACACATGGTCCCACGCTCCTTCCTCTCCTCTCCCGTTTAGTTAACTTAAGTGGCTCCAACTGCAGACCTCGTCCGTTGCGAAGTCTGTCAACTCGCATCCTTCAGCAGCGGCGAAGTTTGCTGAAGAAGATGAAGGAAGAGAAATGTTAAAGAAGCTCTTCAAAACATGGCCCGCCCCCCCTGCCCGCCCACTCGAATTCTTCCTTAATCTCTCTCTCTCTCTCTCTCTCTCTCTCTCTCTCTCTCTCTCTCTCTCTCTCTCTCTCTCTCTCTCTCTCTCTCTCTCACCAAAGAAGTCGCCGAACTGCCTCCTTAAAATCATTGCATCGCTTTGCCCCTTGAGGGCGACCGAGATTCCTCAACTCGCACTTAAAACTTGCCGTCGTCAGTAGTCTCTCCTCCCCCTCCCCCCCAAGTCGTCCTCCCCATCTCTCCCCGGCCCCTTCAGCCTCGTGTACACCCCCCCCTTCCCCCCGACCCTCCCACGCTCGGAAATATTAACTATCACCCTGGAACTACCTGGTCACCCCAGACTCCGGGGGTGTGGGTTAAGGCCAACAGTTAACAACAGACTGAGCTTAGCTCTGTCAATATTCCTCATTTGTATGTTAAATATGTTTGAGAAACGACTGATGGTGATCTCTATAACTTAAAGAAATAGAAATATAGATTTCTATACGAGAAAAGCTAATGGATTATATCCTACGGTACACCTTACCTATATACACAATATATGGGGGACCCATGTTGCATATGTTCTTGTTCAGGTGTCAGAAACCTTTCAGTGGACCCGGTTCAAATCCTGATACTTTGTACCACGAAAAGAATTAGATTCCTTGGAAATATGAGATCTCATTGTAGGTGTTTGCCAGTAGCTTCTCTCTGGAGGGAGGGAGGGAGGGAGGGAAGCAGGCAGACGCCCTCCCCATTCCACAAATGATGCTCAACAACACAGAGACATTTGATTAAGGTTCTTTTCTCAAAAGGTCCATTGGAGAGCCACAAGTAGTTCGTGTTTTTAGTGGTGTATTAACACGATGTATTTACTGATGCTGATGCTGTGTGGCTTCTGTGTAATCATAGCACCCCTGAACTGTGTCACAGGCACTCCCTGGACTATGTCACAGCGCTCGTGGTCTGTGTCACAACGCTCGTGGTCTATGTCACAACGCTCGTGGTCTATATCCAACACACGCGTCACACGAGACGCTGTGACACCACGTGCACGTTACATGACACACTGTGACGCAACACATGCCCAACGTGACACACTGTGACGCAACACACGCTCAACGTGACACACTGTGACGCAACACACGCCACATGACAAACTCTGACGCAACACACGCGCAACGTGTCACACTGTGACGCAACACACGTGTCGCATAACACACACTGTGACGCAACAGCCACACACGTCACATAACACACAGTGACGCAACACACACACACACACACACACACACACACACACGTCATCATTCTCATTCACCGCTGCTGCCCACCGGCAAAATAGCACAATAAATTCCTCAGCCGACAGTCGTTAAGGTAGCCGACCTTGACCTTGTGGGAACGTCCATATTGCAGTCTATTTACCAGGGTGAGGGAGGGAAAGGCATACCAAACTGTGGCATAACCCAGAGAGAAAAAAAACAGCTTTCGATCAGAGACGAAATATTGTCAAAAGAGACGGGGTGGGGGTTCTCTCCGTGTGGGACGTGAGCGTGTGTGGTGTTCGAGTGTATTGAACACTATAAGAGGGTGTTCAAGATGGTGTCCAGTGTATTGAACACCTGAATAGGGTGTTCAAGATGGTGTTCGAGTGTACTGAACACTAGAAGAGGGTGTTCGAGATGGTGTCGAGTGTATTGAACACCTGAAGAGGGTGTTCAAGATGGTGTTCGAGCACATAGAACAGCTGAAGAGGGTGTTAAAAGATTTTTCCACTGGTGGATATATAAATTGAGGTTGATGGCCTGATTGACCCTGGTAGTTGATGAGCCGGAGCCCAAATGACCATCCAAACCACCCAATCATCAATTCACTTGCATGGGTAAGTTAATACTGCCATCAGTATGTGTCTACCATACGCCTTAGTCCACATAGATATTTCTTTTTCAAGTATTGACAGGGAGTGTGGAACAATTCCATATGCAGACGAGCCATAATGGTAGTTTGTCCAAACCAATCGCTTCATTGGCCGGTACTGATGAGTTCAAAACAGTTCCCTAATTACAGAGGTTAAGTAGGTTAAGGGGGGGTCAGAGACGCCCTTCAACAAGGACACCTTACCCTTCACGACGTGGCAAAGGACACCTCACACAATCATCCATTTGACGCAAAACTTTTATATTTCATCATTTTATTCTCAATTAATTTTTTTTACATTCAAAAACCATTGTGGCACATATCATCCACTCCACTGAAGGGCAAAAGCCTTAAGGATGAACACTCGATCTCAACCTTTGCCAGTTTTTAAGACTTTCCGTGATGGAGGTCTAGATCAGATGTTCTCCTCCCCCAAGCTACCTCGTAGAACGAAGAACACCCCGGGGCTAGAACGAAGAACACAACCCTAGCTCTTCCTTTGGTGAAAATAAAGATACAATACGTATATCTTATCTAAGATAACCACACAAGGCAGAGAGACTGCAGGCACAAATATCTCAAAATATATATCTTAAATCCCCTTGTGGAGCTGAGGGATGTTATAGTTTAGCCTCCAGAGCGTGCAGGTCAAGTGCCTGGGTGAAGTTAGCCCTCAGAGAGCGTGCAGGTCAAGTCCCTGGATGAGGTTAGCCCCCAGAGAGCGTGTAGGTCAAGTCCCTGGATGAGGTTAGCCCCCAGAGAGCGTGTAGGTCAAGTCCCTGGATGAGGTTAGCCCCCAGAGAGCGTGTAGGTCAAGTCCCTGGGTGAGGTTAGCCCCCAGAGAGCTAGTCGGTCAAGTGTACGGGTGAGGCAGAGAGCTGGACGTATCCATGGGTGGAGCTGACCACAACACCCTTCCTCTCTCCCTACCCGCCAACGTAACGCCTGATCATGTCCAAGATGAAAATGGTGGGGGACGAGGTGGTGGGAGGTGGAGGGGTAAAAGGAAGGGGAACTCTTCCTCCTCCTCCTCCTCTTCCTCCATCACCCTACTTCCCTCCACTCCCCTTTTCCTCAACGTGATTATCGACTTGATGGAAATTTTTGCCTCATTAAGCACCTCCTCTGTGAAAGGTAATTTGATATATTCTTTTAATTCGCTATCTTTGTTCATGGCGGTAGATCACAGGGAGAAGGGGAAAGTAGGTAGCAGATTTCTTCCTCCTTTTTTTTTTCTCTCTCCTCTTCCAACACCCCTGAGGTGACTTGAATATTCTCTCAAACGTTTCCTTTTTTTTCTTTCTCTCTTTTCATTCCTTATCTGTTTGTTCTTCAAAATCGTCTTTACTCGTCCATACGAATGGTAACGTTCAGTAAAGTCATCTTTACCTGCCTTACGTTGCCATCTCGATGATGCAAATATATGGCAAAATGTCGCTTGTTTTCGTTTTTAAACAAAAAATCTGTAATTGTCTTACGTATATTTCTCCATGACCTGAGAGCTGTGGTTCTGGTGGGCACTCAGAATGATTTCTTGATGACCTAACCCCCGGAGGTCATGACGTGGATATGACCTGAGGTGACTTGAGAAATCCCTTACCCCCTGGTCGTACCATGGATATGACCTGAGGTGACCTGAGAATGACCTGACCCCGGGTCGGTACCATGGATATGACCTGAGATGACCTGAGAATGACCTGACCCCGGGTCGGTACCATGGATATGACCTGGGGTGACCTGAGAATGACCTGACCCCGGGTCGGCACCATGGATATGACCTAGGGTGACCTGAGAATGACCTGACCCTGAGTCGTGCCATGGATATGACCTGGGGTGACCTGAGAATGACCTGACCCCGAGTCGTGCCATGGATATGACCTGGGGTGACAGGGTGACTGACCTTGTGCTGTATAGTCGTACCTGAGTCGTTTATTATGACCATCTGACCCACCACCACTTGCTGTCCTTGTGACCTCCAGAAAGTCTCACCCGCTGACCTTATGACCCCCTCAGAGTCTCACCCGTTGACCTTATAACCCAAGCATCTCACCTGTTGACCTTTTGACAATAAAATCATATCTGCGCGTTTTATATATTTTTTCCTTTTTTTATTTTACTTTGTCGCTGTCTCCCGCGTTTGCGAGGTAGCGCAAGGAAACAGGCGAAAGAAATGGCCCAACCCACCCACATACACATGTATATACATACACGTCCACACACGCAAATATACATACCCATACATCTCAATGTACACACATATATATATATATATATATATATATATATATATATATATATATATATATATATATATATATATATATACACACACAGACACATACATATATACACATGCACACAATTCACACTGTCTGCCTTTATTCATTCCCATCGCCACCTCGCCACACATGGAATAACATCCCCCTCCCCCCTCATGTGTGCGAGGTAGCGCTATGAAAAGACGACAAAGGCCCCATATATATATATATATATATATATATATATATATATATATATATATATATATATATATATATATATATATATATATATATATATATATCCGAGATAAAACTTTACAAATTGATAGTGAAGAAATTATAATATTCACCATCTAAATCGTATGACTCCTCCTCCAACTCTGACACTTACACCCTCGGGACCAACGGTTGTAAATGATTTACACAACCTCGAGAGACTGGCTGTAAATGATTTACAGAGTGAGATACTAATTATAATCTTGTATCTCAATTTCATCTTTTAGCAAAAAACCCGAGGAGTAATTTCTCGTGAGTTCTTCCCTGGAGGCGAGGTCTGTCTACCATATCTACTCGTAGTAGTAGAGTCAGTAGATGTATATCTATCTATCTATTTATCTATAAAACGATCTACCTATCTATAAATCTATCTATCTATCTGTCAACGTATTTATAAATCTATCTTTGAATCTATAAATTTATCTATCTATCTGTCAACGTATTTATAAATCTATCTTTAAATCTATAAATTTATCGACCCATCGATAAATCTATATCTATCCATCCATCTATCTATTCATCTATCCATATATTTATCCATCCATATATCTATCTATCACTAACTGTATGATTGCTTGTTAGTTCACGACGGGGAGAGAGAGAGAGAGTTCTACACTGGCAGGGTCCTCCGTCATTAGCACTTGTCTCACCATCAAGAAAACTTTGACATGTGTTGTAGGTTGTTGACGTAGACGCTCACCTTGCTCAAGACCTCACCGTGAGCCATCCACCGACCTCCACACCACACCAGCACGTCTCCACGTCCTTCTGAACCATCCACATTCTCACCAGCCATCCACCGACCTCCACACCACACCAGCACGTCTCCACGTCCCTCTGAACCATCCACATTCTCACCAGCCATCCACCGACCTCCACACCACACCAGCACGTCTCCACGTCCCTCTGAACTATCCACATTCTCACCAGCCATCCACCGACCTCCACACCACACCAGCACGTCTCCACGTCTCTCTGAACCATCCTCATTCTCACCTTCTGGTCACTGCTGCCTCTGGTACAGTGACTGGTACTGCGCCTCGTGAGGAAGGACTGTTGCCTCTCGCCATCATCCAGTTGATTCAGAAACCTAAACACTGTGTTATCAGGTCACCCCCAACTCCTCTCTCTTCTCTCCTCTAAGGTAGACGGATGAATGGCCTTCAACCTCCTCATCGTATCTCACCTTTCGTAAATCCAGCAGCATTGTAACCCCTCATCTCTGGACCTCCTCGATCATGTCTGTGCTTCGTTTGGTGCGATGGTGACCAAACCCGAGGGTCATAGCGCAGCTCCGTGTCTCATACATGTTGTAGAAACAGCTTACCAAACATTTCCTTTGTCCATGTACTTGAACGCGATCTATATATTCGCCAGCAAGACAGGTTACTCACTCTTCTCACGCGTATTTCTCCTGACGCAGTGTAGCTC
The DNA here is from genome assembly GCF_036320965.1 of Panulirus ornatus. NCBI lineage: Eukaryota > Metazoa > Arthropoda > Malacostraca > Decapoda > Palinuridae > Panulirus > Panulirus ornatus. Next base: position 5,830,685 of record NC_092226.1, on the reverse strand, counting down.
CTCATTTCCCCAATAAGGAGCATTTACATTCTCTGTATCCCATCTTCTTTATCTTTGCGCTTTCTCGTATGGAATCTCGTCATTTATTCATCTTGGCCAACTCTTGCGTTTGTCCAAGTTCCCCTTGTACGATGATGCACTCGTTTTCACTCCTTGTCTTTCATTACCTGGGCATCATCTTCAAATAGGTACGTACGTGTGTGTGTGTGTGTGTGTGTGATTACTATTTTTGCGTTACGTCTCAGTCTCGTACATATGCCTCATGTCTTTAATCTTCTATATGGACACACACACACACACACACACACACACACACACACACACATTACGCCAGGCACCCACTCCATCAACGATCCCTTAGGGGTGGATGAACAGCTGGGTGAACTATGGAAACGGCTGCCGCTACCAGGATTCGAACCTATCTCTGCGTGTGCGTGTGTGTGTGTGTGTGTGTGTGTGTGTGTGTGTGTGTGGCGACCCTTACATGGACACGAACAAGGTAGTTAAGTAGTGGTAGTACAGCGATGGTCTAGCCTTGGCGCAGATCGTCTCCACTCGCCTCCCAAGAACCCGTAATTAAAGCGGGCAGGGCACGAAGGCCCCCAGGGTCGGCCCTGGCTGGGCCGCCCCCATGTCAGGAACACAAAGCCTATTTAGTAAAGCTATTAATTCGAAAAGTGGAGAACCTGCCTTGATTTTCCAGCCTAGATGGAGGCGGTAGGAGCAAGAGGGAGGAAGGAAGGAAAGAAGGAGTCGTGGGGGCGCTGGAGAGGAGGAGGGAAGGACAAGAGGATGGAGGACGACCAGAAAGAAGGAGCAAAGTGTGCAACGTAGACTAAACAGAAGGAAGATGCCGATGGAAGAAAATGGGAAGTGGTGAAGAGGTGAATGATATACATATTGTTAGAAATAGGGAGAACTAGACTGGCCAGCATGACTAAGTAGTTTGCGATATAGAAAACTAAATTGGACACCATGACGAAGTCGTTAGATATATAATTATATGGCCAACATGACTTAGCGAGCGAATGCAGGTATGTCACCCTTCATATTCAGCCTGGAATATTTCGATGCTATAACTCACCCAGATTAATTCGTAGGATCTAACAGAGCCCAGGGTGTGGGAACATTATGAACCATTTCATTGTTAATTTTCTTTCGTCTTGGTTTCAAAGGAAACAGCACGATAAGGATGCCCGACTTTAGACTGGCAAATTTTTGATAGATAGATAGATAGATAGATAGATAGAGAAGAGAGAGAGAGAGAGAGAGAGAGAGAGAGAGAGAGAGAGAGAGAGAGAGAGAGAGAGAGAGAGAGAGAGAGAGAGAGAGAGAGAGAGACATGTTAGATTGGATGGCCAAAGACATAAACGACTTCATTACTTGTACGAGAAACGCATACATGAAATCTAGGTTAACTGATAATCCAAAAGGATCCTGAAATCCATACAAAATCACAAGGGGATAAGGGGAAGAAGATCAAAACCAGTAAGACAGAATTAAGAAAGGAGAAAAAAGATTTACCTTAAAAAATAACCCCCAAAGAATTCTTGAAGTATGTAAAATGCCAGAAAAAAAAATCAAAATGATCACTTGACAATGTCTTCTTATCACCACACTTAGTCAAAGGTGAATGAAAACTAGAATAAATAGAAAGAAGAGCAACGAAACTAAATACCCTTGAAGAAAAAGAAACGCAAGAAATCTACAATTATTCTAAAACAAAGCGTCAACTTCAAAGAGATATAAATAGAAGTCATCAAAATACCAAATGATTTCAGCAACATGACACAGGGAATTTATTCATATTAAGAGTTTCATCAATCAGATATGAAGGTATTGGATTAAAAGGAAAAGAGATGTGATGCAACGTGGACACGAAACCTTTTCCAGTCGTGGATTTACAGAATGTTTGTAATTACTGTCAAATATTGTCATTACGAAGACAATAATTTTCTTCGAATTACGATAAGGTAGATAGATACTTCGGCGATATGACTTATCAGAAAATACATCTGTTCAGAATGGATGAAGGCGTATCATTTTTTTTTTTTCGGAGAAAACCTCAGTATACATTTTCTTTCTTGTCGCTGTAGATACGAGCCTTCTTCCTGGAGTGTCCAGTTGTAGGGAGGTGATGAATTTATCATTCCCATGACGGTATATCTTCTCTTTGGTATATGCTGAACATCCTTAGCTTTTTTCTTCTTTTAATCCCTGGCTGTTGTGCCGGAGGGCGAGGTGGGCCAGGGAGGAGCCTTCTTCTTCACCCGCCTATCATTATCTTAGATCTAAGATTAGGAACAGAGGGTATGACTTCCATCCTGTAGCAGGTAATCTGGCCATGTTCTTATCTGCCCTTCACTCGTCGGAGTGGCTGAAGGAGACATCCATCCACCTACCTCTCCTGGTGTTAGCCGGAGGAACTCGAGCTCTGTCATCTGCCCCGTTTACGGTCACAACACAACACCGTCCACATCAAGGCTTATGGCAGCTCCAAACTCGCACACATACTGATACGTCCTCCTCCCACGACGTAACGCAAAATGTGTTGGCGTATCGTCAGATGCGGTTTACGCTAGTGGCAGTAACAGCAGCAGCTGCTGCTGTTACTGCTGTTCTGTAGACCTCGTCAAACAGGATGGGGGGGGAAAGCCTCCTCACCAGCTGGACGGGTGGTGGTGGTGGTGGATGTATATCTTGCTCTCAATCACACGAAGAATATGACGTTCAACTTCAACAACTGTGTATTATTCTTATCGTGTAACGTTAGGCCAAAATATTTTCTTCTAAATCAGCTGTTTGGCGGGCACCAACAACCGCTTCATCAGATGTCAGAGGTCCTTTGTGTCTTTTCATAACTGCTTTTCAGTATATATATATATATATTTCCTTCAAAGGCTCAGTCCTCTGTTCTTAGCGCTACCTCATTAACGTGGGAAATGGCGAGTAGTATAAAAAAAAGAAAAAAAATTATATATATGTATATATATATATATATATATATATATATATATATATATATATATATATATATATATATATATATATATATAGTCCATATTCCTATCTCGTTTAATATTGTTCAGTGTTTCCTCAACTAAGTTTTTCTAGATTTCTGTTTTCATGGTATTGTTAATTTGTATAGCTTTCAGTGTTTTCCCTTTCCTTTATGTGCTATGTTCTTTTTTTTTTTTTATCTTTTTTTGAGTATTTCTTATATACATTTAAATCCAAGCTTTGTGACGCAGTTTTTTCCTCTTTTTTATAGATTTCTGATGATGCCTCTGTGAAAGCGAAAGCTTGATTGAAATAGAATGGATAATTTTGGACAAACGGTGTTTGGTCATCCACGTAATGTTAGAATATTATCGAGAAAATGAGAGAATATAAGACAGAAGCTTAATAACTCTAAATATGCTGTCACATTTAGCTCTATGTGCATTAGGGAAAACCTGCTCCCAACTTACACACACACACACACCCACACACACACACACACATATATATATATATATATATATATATATATATATATATATATATATATATATATATATATATATATATATATATATATATATATATATATATATATAATATAATTTTGCACAATCTCTCATATTACATCATCAGACAAGAAAGCTAGGAAATCAGTTTCTACATATACGTAACACGGAGACCATGGTATGATGGTCTGAGGTAACTCAGGTGATCTTACCTGACCTAAGGTGATTAAAAAACCAGATCTCTCATCAGTTTACCTCATCTAAAATGCCCATCGTTCATATGTATTAACTCTTAAATCATCACAAGTCCATTGTATTGAATTAGGACACCACAACATTTCCCTCCCAGAACACAATTCGTGTTTATAATGGATGACGTCTATCCCCTTAATCTACATGTTGATCACATGATGCTTCATGGTGGAATAAAATACGATTACATTGGTCATTTCTGACACCAAACCTATGTCGATTAATACTTTTTCTTTCATCCCAGGCTGACCAACCGTAAGTCTTTCACATACTTTACAAAAGATAATGTACACACACACTAATAGACACATCCTTCATGTTGGAGCCTATTGTTTTCAATCATACTGTGGTGTGTCCAAGACCTCTTGAACATTATATAACTTGAGAGTTGAAATGATTGGATTATAGAATTTAGGCTTATAAACCAAGCACTGGAGCATCTAATAAGGCTATTCAGCGCTCTTAATATAGTTTCCAATATCTTAGAAATTAATTTTAACTCAAATGACCAATTCCAGTTTTGATAGACCGAGAAGGGAAAAACGAAAAGTATAGGAGGAGATGATATCCTACATGTGTTGGTGTGAGAGCTCAAGGTTGACCTTTGGTTAAACCCACGTACCAGGGAAAGGAAAATCCCCTCTGCCGTACCTCAAGCCACCATCACTGCTCCACACAAACCCCACCACAGCGTGTAGGTCCAGGTAGATCCAGGGAGAGGGAGAGAGGGTTGAGATGAGCTCGATATGATCCTCATGGAATCGTTCAGCAAAGCGACTTGGGTGTATATCATTTTCTCTGTGCCACAGCTGCTGTGCATCATTATAAAACCATTTCTTTTTCTATGTCATGACATTAGCTACAGGGCCCTGGAGCTAACTGTCTATAATTGATATGACTTTCTGTTCACCGTCTATGAAATCGGGATGTATAATCCTATGACCTTGTAGAACACAGATGAACACATGTTTCTTATTAATGACTTTAAGAACAATGAACATAAGGCACTGAAGAGTTTTCGGTGCATCTAACTTCTTAACACACCTTGCTTTCGAATTAACATGTAAAAATGGTCAATTATTGTTATTCTATTATTCTGCTGTGAACCTTATAGCCAGGCAAGATATTTAGTGTTGTCAAGAAGTAGGAGGGCCTCCTACAGTCTCCAACCACCACCACCAGGGCATCAGATGGGGAGGGATGTCTCCTACAACCTCCAACATGACATCAGAGGGGGAAGGTTATCTCCAACCACCAAGAGGATGTCAGAGGGAAGGAATGTCTCCTCCAACAAAGAGCCCCGAACAGGATATCAGATGAAGGCTGTGTCTCCTTCATCCCCCATAGATAAACACTCTGAAAGTCAACACAGCAGAAGAATGTTTCTTTCCACATCCGATATATACAATGGTCAACCGAATTACCATTTCAAATGAGAATTTGCTCTTGTTTCTGTTTTATTCACATCATGATCTGCTGCAGGAGGAAGGCACGAGTATCTTGATGAAAGAGAGCTCATTCATTTCAGTCTGATCATTCATTCTTTTTTTCATTCTATGCACAACATTCAGCACTAGGCAGGGTAGGGACCGACCGACTGCCATGACACGAGATGGCACCTTCGCTTAGATCCGACCACAAAGGGTCATAGAACACATGGCTACTCATGGCATTTGTTTAAAAAAAGAAAGCACATTAGAATTGAATCCTCTTACGCACGCATCTTCTAGGTTCGCATCACATAGTGTTTCAGGGGGTACCTATAGAGAAGGCCCGAGACTAAACTAAACCTTGGGTCTATACTCCAAGACGTCCCTACGATTCGCCAAGGAAAAGGTCCTTCGAAGCTTTGCTTTTAAACGGTGCCCGTCCATCCTCCTCTGCTAAACTGTTCACTCACAAGAGAATTCAGTTTCTGGACTTCCTGACTGATGCCCGGCCAACGAGGTTGTTCAAAATATCTGCAAAGTTTCGACCTATTTGCAGGACACTGGAATGTGTTTTTCCCCCGGGGGTTCACTTGCTGGTTGTAAAGGTGACCATTTATAAACGAAATGCCACGTCCAGATTTGGGGTATGGTTGACAGTGTGTGTGTGTGTGTGTGTGTGTGTGTGTGTGTGTGTGTGTGTGTGTGTGTGTCACCGAGTGAAACAGTTACGAATGATGCTTCGAAAAGTTCCGAAATATATCTTTGGATGGGAGTAAATTAAATGGGGCTAAAACACGATAATGATATTTTAATGTAAGTTTTGAGTAAAAATGAAAGAAAAATGTGGGGCTTATCTTCTAACAGTAGCTTAATACAAGTGATTTGCTAACGTTAAAATTTTAATTGAAATTAAAGAAAAATGTTACAGCAGTGAGGAATATACCTCTCTCTTCTCTCTCTCTCTCTCTCTCTCTCTCTCTCTCTCTCTCTCTCTCTCTCTCTCTCTCTCACCAAGAGGAGTTACAGGGACGCAAAATGCACCCCACACCTGGTAGAAATTTGTATATTATTCATACCAGTACCAACCATACCTACCATGGCTATCCCTTTTTTCACTGCTATATCTACCATCACCATCACTACCACAATCACAACCATCAACCAATACCACACTTACCACCATCACTACCACACCTACCATGGCCACTACCATCTCTACCACACCTACCATGGCCATCACCATCACCACCACCACACCTACCACACCTACCACCATCCACCACTAACATTACTAACCATTTCTCTCGCCTCTTTCTCACTTACCTATCACCAGTAACCATCGCCACTGTTAACACCACCACTACCACCACTGCTATTATACTACTACCGTTACTGGCATGTCTCCCACTTAGGAAATGAATACATCTCAAATCACTAACACTACTATAGTGATAAGATGATATTGATAGTAATAACTGATAAGAGTAATAATAAAGATAATATTAATGATAATGATAGATAAATGAATAAATAGATCTTCATTACCTTGGCCTTCAAAATCCAAGAAATTCCCGCAGCACAAGAGACTCGGTGTGGTGTATCAGTTGCCCCATGTAAAATATAGGTGTAAATTCCCTCAACCCCCCTGTCTGTAAACTGTAAAAATACCGGTCAAGTAACGACTGTAAATACAGATTTAGGGGGGGGGGGAGGAGGGTGTGTCCAGCGGGGCCAGCCCGGCACACAATCTATCTCAGCCATACAAAAATGCTTTTCCGAAATGAATGACTAAACTTGTTACGCTGTTGGTGTCGGCCAGAGGCAGGAAAATGTTGGCGTTGGCCAGAGGCAGGAAAATGTTGGCGTTGGCCAGAGGCAGGAAAATGTTGGCGTTGGCCAGAGGCAGGAAAATGTTGCCGCTAACCATAAGAAGGAAAATCCTACAATAACTTCATATAAACTGTCATTATTGTCCTTACTAGTGGCAAATCCCGCCAACGCACTCAAAGAGTTCGTTCACATGACCCAGTGGTTCGTTTGGTCCGTTCACTGGTTCACTCGGCTGTTTCTATCGCCAGGGAAGCTTCTGTTGGTACACAAGTCACTACCAGACCCCATATATATATATATATATATATATATATATATATATATATATATATATATATATATATATATATATATATATATAAAGACAAACCATCTTATCCTTCGCCTTAGCAATCTCCCTTGCTATCACATCCACTCCTGTCCATCTCTTTCCTTCCATTTCGTTGTCCCCCACCTCTCTCTCTCTCTCTCTCTCTCTCTCTCTCTCTCTCTCTCTCTCTCTCTCTCTCTCTCCTACAGGTAATACTTCGGCCACCGCTCCTGTGGGTCATTTGCGTTTTCTGGCCTCCAAGGACCTGGACCCAGCAGCACGGGGGCGGCGGCGGGCTCTGGGGCTTCCCATAGTTTTGATGTGGCGACCAACCACACGAGCATTGTAGTCCAAGATATAATCCCATTATCTGTGCGACGGAGCTGTGGTGGAATTACCTTTCCTGTATGATAATCTTTCCCACTTCTTACCACCTTGAACACAAGCGACAGTTGTCTTACGAAGTACCCGAGGAATGTTCAACCTAAAGAAAGGTGAGTGCTGAACCTGAAGGCAAGGTTGGGATGGGCTAGAGGGCAAGTGGGTTCCTAATTTCTCATTGTATGTTCGTTTCATTTCTCTAAGCGACATGGCTACGGCAGGTGGTATACACTCTCTCGTCACTCCTCCCGTCTTACTTAGAAAAGAATAGAACATATTAATAAAACAACCCTAGGAAAAGAAAGAAAGAAAAAAGGACGATACCCAAAAGATTGGCCTTAAAAGATTCCAAAATTCTAAAATATCTTTTGTATATATAATGTTTCGAAGGGTATTTAGTTTTGCATGTTGTTCTGCATTATTTATTATAGAATGATCTTAAAGGCGCTTTTCCTTACGTAATCTTCTGAAAGATGAACAATACAGTATCTAAAAGACCTTCCACAAAATGCCCTGAAATATCGTTTACACAATGTTCTAAAAGATCTTGTACGCAATATGTCAGAATCTTTTACACAACGTCCTAACGATTTTCCTCAATTTCACATCCAGTGGCAAAGAACCTAATTGGTCAAAATGGTTTATAAAAAGAAACAAACTTATTTGGATGAAAAAAAAAGCGGTTCTGGACACGACTACTGATCAGTGGCACCCCAGAACTCCTGGTCTGTGGCACCCCAGATATCCTGGCCTGTGGCACCCCAGATATTCTGGTCTGTGGCACCCCAGATATCCTGGCCTGTGGCACCCCAGATATCCTGGCCTGTGGCACCCCAGATATTCTGGTCTGTGGCACCCCAGATATCCTGGTCTGTGGCACCCAAGATATCCTGGCCTGTGGCACCCCAGATATCCTGGCCTGTGGCACCCCAGAGCTCCTGGCTTGTGGCACCCCAGATTTTCTGGTCTGTGGCACCCCAGATATCCTGGCCTGTGGCACCCCAGATATCCTGGCCTGTGGCACCCCAGGTATCCTGGTCTGTGGCACCCCTAGAGCTTATCGTCTGTGGCGATCCAGAAGTCCAAACCCGCTGCACCCCAGAACCCCTGGCCAGTGAGAGCCGGGAATCCCCCAGGCCTGCGACACCCCAGAGCATCCCCCAGGCCTGCGACACCCCAGAACATCCCCCAGGCCTGCGACACCCCAGAACATCCCCCAGGCCTGCGACACCCCAGAACGTCCCCCAGGCCTGCGACACCCCAGGTCAGCGGCTTCAGCAACATTACTGAAGTCCTGGGCTTCTTTATGGCCAAACTACTGAAGGCTATGCAGACCGTCCTGAAGCTGATTGGATGTGCAATATACGATACTCAGGGCTGACTCTCTCTCTCTCTCTCTCTCTCTCTCTCTCTCTCTCTCTCTCTCTCTCTCTCTCTCTCTCTCTCGGCCCAGGGAGAGGGAGAGGGAGATCCACCCCCCCCCCCCCCCTCCGCCACACCCCCGAGGGACAGTTTGTCTGTAAATGATGCGCGAAATCTGAAGCAGTGTAGCGATGCCCAACTTTGCCAAAGTTTCTCTATTATACTGCTACGGGTGGGGGGGGGGAGTAGGGAGGGGAGGGGGATTTGGGAGGGGAGGGGGTTAACAGAGGGGTGGGGGGGGGAGAAGGGGCGGTGCCTTGGGGAGAGGGGGAGGCGTTTAGGGTAGGAGTTGGGGTGGGGACGAGGGGAGATGGAAGGAAGAGAGGAGAGGGAGGGGTAGATGTTGAGGGAGAAGGGAGAGAGATGAGAGGGAAGTGGGGAGAGGGAAATGGGGAGGAAGATGGGAGAGAGGAGACGGTGTGGTGGTGGCTGTAGTATTGTGGTGGAGGTGGTGACATTATGATGGAGGTGGTGGAACCGTGGTGGTGGTGGTGATGGCCATATTTTGTGGTGGAGGTGGTGGAACCGTGTTGGAGGTGGTGGAACCGTGTTGGAGGTGGTGGTATTTTGTGGTGGAGGTGGTGGTAGTGATTATGTGAAGGTAGTACTGCGTTGATGGCAATACTAAGGCTGGGGTGGAGCTGTGGTGGAGCTGTGGTGGAGCTGGTGGTATGGCAATTCTACACTAGTGAGCTGGTTCCCTTGGCAGTAATCCTGGAGGCTGTGATGATGTAATGAGCAGGTGTGGTAGTATATATACCCCACTGTGATGTGTGTGTTTGTGTGTGTGTGTGTGTGTGTGTGTGTGTGTGTGTGTGTGTGTGTGTGTGTGTGTGTGGTAGGGTGGCATTCCCGCGAGAGTTAGGGCTAATGTTAGGAGTGGAAACTAGATGCCAGGGAGCCAATGTCTAATGGTGCTGGTGAAGTAAGGAGGAAGAGGAAGTGGGGGCAGAAGTAGAATAGGTGTGGTAGCTAATAGAAGAAAAGGGTAGGGGAAGAGAGGAGGAGGAGGAGGAGGAGGAGTCAGAGAGAGAGAGAGAGAGAGAGAGAGAGAGAGAGAGAGAGAGAGAGAGAGAGAGAGAGAGAGAGAGAGAGAGAGAGAGAGAGAGAGAGAGATTTAACGCCATTTGACTCGGTTAAGCTGCAGCTTCCGCTGTTCACCGCCCAGCGTTAACTGGTGCTTGTGAAGTGAGGGGTGTGGGAGGGGTGGCGTGCTGAGGGGAGGCTGAGAAAGAGAGGGAGTTGTCGAGGGGAGGGGAGGTTGACAACACATGCATAGGAGTACGTGGGAGAGACAGATAATAGAGGAGCCAATCGTCCATGACGAGGATATCTGCTGCAGGATGGTAATAGTGTCCTGAGGACCGAGCACTAGAGATGGAAACACGATAACAGAGGCGGCGCCTCCCCACCCACTACTATAGATGGAGACACAAGTAACAGAGGCGGCGCCTCCCCACCCACTACTATAGATGGAGACACAATAGTAAAGCAGAAGGATCCTCCCCACCCACTACTATAGATGGAGACACAATAGTAAAGCAGAAGGATCCTCCCCACCCATCACTATAGATGGAGACACGATAGTAAAACAGAAGGCTCCTCCCCACCCACCACTATAGAGGAAGGTCGTTTAGAAAGCAAAGACTTATGCCACACTCTGTCAATTGCTTTGCACATGTCGAGGGCTGCAACAACACTTCCACCAAAATCCCTGAGGAGGAGCAGGACCAGAGGCGAGTCACATAGTATAGAAGGTCATTAGAAGACCTGGCACTGCGATATCCATACTGATTACCAGAGAGAAAGGAATGGGAACTAAAGTGCTCAGGAAAGTGAGGAGAATTAAGAATGTCATAAAGGAAGTGACTTGTCATAAAGGAAGTAAATAGAAATAAGAATTTCGAAGACTTAAAAAAGTCAGGATCAAGAATTTCAAAGACTTTGGATATAGCAGAAGTAAGAGCGATGGGGCGATGGTTAATGGAGTTAAAACAGTCTTCTTTCTTAGCGATGGGCTGCACCAAGGCGTGCCTCTAAGAGGAAGGAAAAGTCTGGTGTTTTTAGACAGAGGCGAAATAAGGATCACCTTCCTTCAGGTCTCGCAGAGGTATGCCATCTGGGCCAAACCTCATGTCCACCTGGACCTGGGAGAGTACCTGGAAGACCCTGCGACAGGAGAATGTAGGAGATGGCATAGGTTCAGTGGGAGGAGATGGAGGAGGAGGATTTGAAGAATGATCATCGAGGGTTGAATTATTGGAGAACAAGACACACACAAAAAAAGAGCGACTTCATCGGTAGGAGAGTTAGCTAAAGATTGCTCTGGCGGAAGAGAAGATGAAAGGTTATATAACAAAAGCCATCGGAGATGTTTCTTGTTTAGGTCTAAAAATGATTTGCCATTAAAAAGATGTTTCAGTCAGTCCACTTCCTTTTCATGAAAGTGTGCTTAGCTTTGCAGCAATTCAGAGGAAAAATGAAAGCTTTTTTGTTTTATTTGACGAAGGGAAGAGTTTTAAGGCCCAGTGCTATCAGTCCCCGAGGCTGCAAGTATCACAGTAAGAAACTATCAAATCTTGACTTGGGTCAAAGATATTTAGCATAAAATAGATTGTTACAGCTTTAGGTCAGCTAGAATAACCTATGCTTGGGCAATATCCAGCGCACTATGCCTCCACAAGAGTTGATTAGCCTTAGAACCTCCAGTGCTCGGCTTATAAGCCTAGATTTCATATGTATAATCCAATCTATGGATCCACAGCTGAATACATATTTGTCCTTTTTTTTTTTTTTCTTTTTTATGTCTGCTTCCCTCTGACTCCATACAATCGTTTCTGGTGGACGTGTGTCTACCTGACGAAGAAATTGGCGAGAGAGACATACCATCCTCGAACTCATTTAATAGTATTAAGTAGTCTTCCATCAGATCTCAAGAGTCTACACTATCTATAGAGATGATGATTTTAGATATCTAAGTCTCTCTCTCTCTCTCTCTCTCTCTCTCTCTCTCTCTCTCTCTCTCTCTCTCTCCACAAGGTTTATCCTTTAAGCAAGAGAATTAGTTTTGTTGGACTTTTTTTTGTATTTGTTCTAGTTTTTCTTAGCCTTCGATCAAGTCTGGTGACCAGACCTGAACGGAGTATTCTTAACGAGATCAGATTTGAGCGTTGTAAAGACTTAGTATCGTTTCTCCTTTCACTGATTATATTTCTTTGAAAAATGATATCGTACTCGCCATAAATTTGAATTCTTAACATTTCCTCTTCTTCCTCTTTCTTTTTTTCTTCTTCTTCACGTTGCAAGCATTTCATTATTACTGCCTGCAAATTTTAATATTCTTCCTTCATTCTCTAGTGGAGGTGGTGGGTGAGAGGGGAGAAACAGAGGGAAGGCTGAAGAAGGGATGGGGAGAGATAAAGTCAGTGGGAGAGGGGTAAAAGAAAGGGAAGAGGACGAGAGGGGTGTGGGAAAGAAAGCCGAGAGGGTTAGAGTAAGAGGTGGAGAGTGAGAGGGGGAGGGATGTGAAGGAAGGGTGAGAGGGGGGGAAAGTGAAGAGGGGAAAGTCGAGAGGATGAGTGGGGACTGAGTGGGGACTGAGTGGGGGAGATTGATAGGAGGAGGCTGGGGGCTTTTGTTAGTGGGGAGAATTAGTCAGTGTTAAGGGGAGGAAGGGAAGGAGAGGAGGGTGAGAGTATGGAAGTGAGAGGAAGGGGTATAGTGTTGTGGGGAGAGGAATGGTGGCTATGATGCATTAGGGAGGAGAAGGGTGAATATAGTAGTGTAGGGAGAGTAAGGGCGGTTATAGTGCTGTAGGGGCAGGAACGTAAGGCTTTAGTGTCATGAGGAGGGAGAGGGATTGCTCTAGTGTTTTGAGGGGAGGGATCGGTTGCTACAGTGGTGTGGGGGGGATGAAGGGGAGGTTGTATTGCTGTAGGGAGGGAGAAGAGAGAAATGATTAGATGATGGAAATCAGGTGAAGCAGATAAGGAACATGATGGTAACAAGAAGAGGGTGACAGAGAGAGAGAGAGAGAGAGAGAGAGAGAGAGAGAGAGAGAGAGAGAGAGAGAGAGAGAGAGAGAGAGAGAGAGAGAGAGAGAGAGAGAGAGAGAGAATGGGCGAAAGTGAGGGAAGGGGAGTGAGAAAGGGCGAAAGGAGACCCAGTTAGTTAGTGTTTGTATTTCGTATAATGTATGGTTAACTTGGTCTATTATACAGCACACGATACTGGATACAGCCTAAGGCCGGGATGGAGTTGGTTATGGCCGTTTGTCTTGTGTGTGTGTGTGTGTGTGTGTGTGTGTGTGTGTGTGTGTGTGTGTGCTGCGGGGAGAGAGAGAGAGTGTTACACTGACATATTTTTTTCTTGTATCTCCCCTGATGATGGGATCACTACTCGAAAGTGCACTTGGGAACTTATCGTGTCTCATTTCCCTGTGGACTCGTAGGAATATATATATATATATATATATATATATATATATATATATATATATATATATATATATATATATATATATATATATATATATATATATATAAAATGATGCAAATAAACACGCACTTTCACAGAACACGTAATACCCTCCAGCAGCCGGGACTCGAGCCCAGGACCTTTGCGTGGTGGTCGGGAACGCTAACCGCTCGGCTACGATCGCCTCTGATAGAGAAATGTTTCGATTACAAGTAATCGAATACCCTCTGTCTCACATCCATGAGCAAAGTGATCTAGACCACTCAAATCTTATCAGCCTCACATAACCATATACACACGAATATAGTGCATATGAACGCGCAGTTTCATAGAAAACAATACCGTCCAATAGCCAGGACTCGAACCCAGGACCTTTGCATGAGGTTGGGAACGCTAACCACTGGGCTATGAGGAGCGTTCATAGCAGAGTGGTTAGCGTTCCAGACTACCACGCTAAGCTCCAGGATTCGAATCCTGGCTATTGGAGGGTATCATGTAATCATATATATATTGCAATAGGTCACAGTGGTGCGCGTGATCTAGTATATGCTGATAACCATGAGGAAAATGAATCATCAAGTTCCCAAGTGCACTTTCGTGTAATGATCACATCCTCAGGAGAGATACACGAATGAGGTAGAAGAGTCGGTTTATATACAAAGAAGAGGCGAAGCTAAGACGCCATTGGAAAATAAGTGTTTCCGGCTGGTGGTGTTCGGGTATGGCACTGTGCCAATTTTTTCCCACAATGTCTATAACTGTTGTTATTTTACGTTTTGTTTCATGGAAATTGTTGTTCAGTGCGATCCGTGTCGCCCCCACCGGCGCAGAGATAACACTATCTAGGGAAAGTAGATGACGTATTAGGATGATCATTGCCATTTGCCAGATTTCTTCAGACCACACTTATTGTACACTATTTTCCTATCGTTGGTCTTCGTCATCGTATAGGTACGATACCATCACATGAGAGAGCTTGCAATTGTTCCATGTTACACCAGAACTTGTCTCCTCCAGCACTCCACTCCGCCAATCAAAATGATTTTTTTGTTTTGTTTACCCAGCTCCCAAAGAAATGGTAGCGGTTCGAATCCTTGCTGTTGGAGGACATTATGCTGTATATACCTTGTCTTTACTCTTATGTACACACACACACACACACACACACACACACACCAGCCTAAGCCATGTACCAATTTAGTGACTAGCCCCAAGGGATGGATGAACACCTAGGTTAGTATTGTGGGCCGACTTCCGCGCCCAGGATTCGAACCAGAGTGTCGACAACTCATGATCAGTGAAGCTATCCACACTATGTGTGTGTGTGTGTGTGTGTGTGTGTGTGTGTGTGCTAAAATGCACTCATATAAAGAAACGTTCAGTTTGCCCCGTGCGAAGCCACTACCCTAGCAGCCCAATAGATCCAAATATATGAGAGAATGTCCGCATGTTCGTATGTCATCAGTGGATCACAGTGATTTGATGATGGACAATCAGGGTGATGAGCCATTACGTTATGAATATCATGTAATTATTGAAAAGCTGATGGTAATACAACGCAAGAGTTTTGTTTGTGATAGGAAACGTACAGTGATAGAATTTGCATAATTTCATGTGTCAATCAGTCACACGGTCCCTTCATAACTCTGGCCGTCATCAGTCGTTGGTGATCACCCAATTACGCGTGTATGGGTTCGAATCCCAGGCTTGGTCAGTCGACCTGCAATTTTGATGAATTGGATTGATAATCGACTGCCTGGCATAGGTTCGTGTATATGTACATATATATCATCCCTGGGGATAAGGGAGAAAGAATGCTGCCCACGTTTTCCCTGCGTGTCGTAGAAGGCGACTAAAAGGGGAGGGAGCTGGTGTGGCTGGAAATCCTCCCTTACTGTATTACTTTTCGACAGAAGGAACTGAGCAAGGAATCAAGTAAGGAATTCTTAACGCTACCTCGCTAATGCGGGAAATGGCGAATAGTATGAAAGAAAAGAAATATATATGCAGGGCATCAATTATTTAGTCTTTTTTTTTTTTCTTAATTTTTCTACAGTGTTCCCGCAGAAGTCGGGGAGGGAGAGGGGGGGGGGAGGGGGGGTAAGGGTTGTCGTCGTCGTCGGCCGACTGGTCGGGACCGGCAGCGACCCCCTCCCCACCTCCCCGTGCAAGGTCCCCCCCCCCGACCGACCTACCGCCACGGAGCGTCAAAACCACGTCAACCGAACGTCAGAAAAAATATATATCCAATATATCTTTTCTTTTTTTTTATTGCAGGAGAACTGGAGGTGGGTAGACCTGCTGGCGAGAGAGAGAGAGAGAGAGAGAGAGAGAGAGAGAGAGAGAGAGAGAGAGAGAGAGAGAGAGAGAGAGAGAGAGAGAGAGAGATTTCTGATGTAAAAATTCAAGTGTCATGTGAGGACGATCCAGATCCAAGGAATAAATGTAGACACTATAATATATATATATATATATATATATATATATATATATATATATATATATATATATATATATATATATATATATATATATTCCTATGAGTCCACGGGGAAAATGAAACACGAAAAGTTCCCAAGTGCACTTTCGTGTAATAATCACATCATCAGGGGAGACACAAGAGAGGAATATAACAGTCAGTTGATATACATCGAAGAGACGAAGCTAAGACGCCATTTGGTAAACAAAATTGTGATCCTTTCCAAAATATATATATATATATATATATATATATATATATATATATATATATATATATATATATATATATATATATATATCAATGCCCAAGTTTCACCCAGTAAATCCGGTTGCCTTCTATACAGCGTGCCTACACACACACACACACACACACACACACACACACACACACACAGCGTCCACCGTGATCAACCACACACAAAGAGACGTCGAGAGGCCTATTTAGATCCAATCATTTTATCAATTTCCCGGCAAATTTGATGTTCAAGATCGCACACCATGCTCGGGGTAGAGTTATGGTCCCCCAATCCATAAAAATCCAAGACGTGTAAAACCATACTGAAAAAAAAAAATGTATATATCATAAAAGCCCTTGATGAAAACAGGCAGGTGGCTCTTACAATGGGTTTCTATTAGGTGTGGACAATGGGGGGCTCCGCGGTTTTCATCAAGTCCGTGATAATAAGTTCATAAATCATCAAGAATGGAAAGGGGATCTATGAAATTAGGCCTCCTGTTCTTCGTTCTTATGTGTTTTCCATTTTCTTTACCTGCCTCCTCTCCCTGCCTGCCTCCCTCTCCTTTCCTATCTCCCTCCTCTTCCCTCTCTACCTCTTCTTCCCTCTCTCTCTTTGCCTTCCTCTCCTCCTCTCCTTCCCTCTCTCCACTTCCCTCTCTCCCTGCCTCCCTCTTCTTCCCTCTCTCCTTCCCTAGCCTCTTCTTCCTTCGCTCCCTCCTTACCTCCTCTTCCCTCTCTTCCCTCCCTCTACCCCCGGACGCTGACATCAGTAAGAATAGCGGAGGATCTGTGTGTGTGTGTAGTCTCAGCTAAGACCAGTTTGTGACCTTTCTCGTTAACCTTGAGCACGACAGCACGGCCCTTGAGCACGACGGTACGACCCTTGAGCACGACGGTGCGACCCTTGTGCATGACAGTACAACCCTTGTGAAAAACGGTACGACCCTTCAGCACGACAGTACGACCGTTGAGCATGACGGTACGACCCTTGAGCACGACGGTACGACCCTTGTGCACGACGGTACGACCCTTGTGCATGACGGGACGACCCTTCTGAAACACGGTGCGACACTTGAGCACGACGGTACGACCCTTGAGCACGACGGTACGACTCTTGTGAAACACGGTGCGACGCGAACACGACGGTGCGAACCTTGAACACGACGGTATGACCCTTAGACGTAATGGTTTGGTACTTTGACGCAGCCTTTTAAGAGGTAAAGTCAAAGTCTCATACCCATGACCAGTTTGTTGTCATGGCATTTACTGGGCCTTTGCAAATGGAAGGCATTTACTTGGCCTTTGCAAATGGAAGGCATTTACTTGGCCTTTGCGAATGGAAGGCATTTAATAAGCCTTTGCAAATGGAAGGCATTTACTTGGCCTTTGCGAATGGAAGACATTTACTTGGCCTTTGCGAATGGAAGACATTTACTAAGCCTTTGCAAATGGAAGGCATTTACTTGGCCTTTGCGAATGGAAGACATTTACTAAGCCTTTGCAAATGGAAGGCATTCACTTGGTTTTGCGAATGGAAGACATTTACTAAGCCTTTGCGAATGGAAGACATTTACTAAGCCTTTGCAAATGGAAGGCATTTACTTGGCCTTTGCGAATGGAAGACATTTACTAAGCCTTTGCAAATGGAAGGCATTCACTTGGCCTTTGCGAATGGAAGACATTTACTAAGCCTTTGCGAATGGAAGACATTTACTAAGCCTTTGCAAATGGAAGGACTCTAACAAGCCTTTTCCTGCAGCGCAACCTTCTTAATTCTGGTGCTATGTTTGTTATTCTATCGACCTCCATCCTGGACAATATATATATACACTGGACATTAACCCGAGGGTACTGTGAATGCAGACGCCAGTGCCATATCAGACTGCATATGTGGCTCCATCTGTCCACCTTATTCACAAAAGTAATTTTCTATGGGGGATAAAATTTCATTATATGACCCTCTCTCACCCGGGGAGTTGGGGGGGAAACGGTGTGCGTGCGCGTGTACGTGTCTAATTACTTATTTGTAATATCCTATTTGTACTGTACGGAGAGCGAGCTGTACAGTCGTGGGGGCCCCACCTCTTGAACATTGTGTGTGTGTGTGTGTGTGTGTGTGTGTGCAACAGTGTTTTTAGCGAACAATCTGCGCCTCATGAACCGGATGAAGACCTTAAGAGATTTTTCTCTCTCTGAATCATCTGTATGTCTCTCTCTCTCTCTCTCTCCACTCTGGCCACACTGAGTTTCTGATCTCCTCCTCCATCACAAGCAGCCTCGAACGGACCCAATGGTCTGTTGTTTGCATTCGGATGCATATTCCTTCGTATCATTGAATAATCTTATTCAGTGACCATCAACAGCACTGCAATGTTTGTCTAAATGTGATTTGAATAGATGGATCATCTCCACCCTCGACAGATGTTCTTATGGTCGTCAATTCCTTTTATAATTCTATTTGAAGATATTTTTGCTCAGTTGTATCACATCAACAACCTTGACATCTGCTCTTTAAGCTCATACTGGTATTTCTGATCCAAGCGTCCCTGTTTAATGTAGATATCTGAATTTCATCTTGAGTATTATGTATTTTGAAAACTTCAGTCAATTCTCCTTGGAGTTTGTACTTTTTTGGGAAAAGCGATTTGAGTATTTCTTCATAAAGTTTTGTTGCTGTTCTATGTTTTCGTTCTAGTTTTCCTTTGTCCCGAATGACATTTTGGAAGTGAAGGTCGAAGACCGTTTTCTAAATAGAGTCTTACGAAGGCGCTGTGAAGAGTGAGTATCACTAGCTTCGTTTTACAGATGATATTTGTAGACATAAAACCGAAGATCCTGTTTGCATATTACACGCAATTCTGCGTATCTTAGGCCATAGCTCATCATTATTCCAACGTCTTTGTCTTCTTGTGCATCTAAGAATTTGCTTATCAAAAATTCAACCTTTATGTTCAATATTTCCAACATCAGAATGCGTTACTTGATTAAGATCTGCAGTGACGGACATTTAGCCTTGACTGACATAGAGAATCATTTGTTTGAATCTCTCCGAAGCATCAAACACTTCCTTTGATTGGGTCGTGACAACTTAGTATGGCATAAACGGCAAAAGATTTGATATTTTATCGACGAGTTCTGGCTCTAGATCAACTGGTATGAGTAACTAACTAACGGGTTGGGAAATGAACCTTGCGGTACTCCACATGTCACGCTGCTGAGCCAGTCGGATACTTTTCTACTGATATCAGCCGAGGAAATTTTTAAGACCTATATATATATATATATATATATATATATATATATATATATATATATATATATATATATATATATATATATATATATATATATATATGTGAATAAGAGCAAGGTTATTAGGTACAGTAGGGTTGAGGGTCAAGTCAATTGGGAGGCAAGTTTGAATGGAGAAAAACTGGAGGAAGTAAAGTGTTTTAGATATCTGGGAGTGGATCTGGCAGCGGATGGAACCATGGAAGCGGAAGTGGATCATAGGGTGGGAGAGGGGGCGAAAATTCTGGGAGCCTTGAAGAATGTGTGGAAGTCGAGAACATTATCTCGGAAAGCAAAAATGGGTATGTTTGAAGGAATAGTGGTTCCAACAATGTTGCATGGTTGCGAGGCGTGGGCTATGGATAGAGTTGTGCGCAGGAGGATGGATGTGCTGGAAATGAGATGTTTGAGGACAATGTGCGGTGTGAGGTGGTTTGATCGAGTAAGTAACGTAAGGGTAAGAGAGGTGTGTGGAAATAAAAAGAGCGTGGTTGAGAGAGCAGAAGAGGGTGTTTTGAAATGGTTTGGGCACATGGAGAGAATGAGTGAGGAAAGATTGACCAAGAGGATATATGTGTCGGAGGTGGAGGAAACGAGGAGAAGTGGGAGACCAAATTGGGGGTGGAAAGATGGAGTGAAAAAGATTGTGTGATCGGGGCCTGAACATGCAGGAGGGTGAAAGGAGGGCAAGGAATAGAGTGAATTGGATCGATGTAGTATACCGGGGTTGACGTGCTGTCAGTAGATTGAATCAGGGCATGTGAAGCGTCTGGGTCAAACCATGGAAAGCTGTGTAGGTATGTATATTTGCGTGTGTGGACGTATGTATATACATGTGTATGGGGGTGGGTTGGGCCATTTCTTTCGTCTGTTTCCTTGCGCTACCTCGCAAACGCGGGAGACAGCGACAAAGCAAGAAAAAAAAAATATGTATATATATATAGTAAGTTCCCTGTGATGCTTGTGAACTAATATATGCTGATAACCAAAAGGAAAAACGAAACACGATATGTCCCAAGTGCACTTTCGTGTGATCACATCGTGAGGGGAGATACAAGAATGAGGGAGAAGATTCAGAACAGACAGCACATATACAAGAGAAGGGGAGCTAAGACGCCGTTGTCCACAGGTGTTTCCGGTTTGTGGTGTCCTGGTCCGGCAACGTGCTTGTCAATGTTTATTATTTAAACAAGACAGGAAACCGCTTAAGAATTTTGCTTACGATAGAACTATCCAGTTTATATAAACGTTCGCTAATACTCATGTTTAAAATCTTTGTGTTTGATGAGAAAATTCAATAATATTTCCCTTGATCAAGGCATTACAAGTTACAACCGAGGTACATGTACTCTAGCCAATACATAATTTCTATATGATTAAATAAAGTATTTCAAACTTGTTCTCTTCTTAGACAATACTTATGCAGTTTAGGTATACTAGAGATCCTTACCAGTCTGCACAATATAGAATATATTACAGATTTTACAAATTATTTTGTAAACACAGCCTGCAGAATTTTCTGGCGAGTTTCCGATTAAGATATTCCTAAGAGAATTGTTATTGCAGAGAGCTACAGTCACAGTAAAGGCTCTGAGTAGGTTGGAAACAATGGTAAAATTACCACTAAATGGCAATACTAATATATTCTTGGTATCAAGGGGGGGTTTGCCGTTAACTCTATAAAAATGATTCTTTTTTTTTTGCCAAATTAAGAGATTTATCAATGAAAGCTCGAGAAGGTACTTTAACTTGGATCCAGCAGAATATATCTTTTCAAACTCTCCATCAATGAATTCTGGACTGCATATGCGTAATGCCCTAAGGAACATCGACTGGAATTATAATTGCTTAGTTCCATCATGTTCAGCTGAGTAATGATGAATATAAGAATAAACATTGATGTTTTTTGCGTAATATTTAACTTAAAACGAGTTACCAACACTATGGATCATACATTCTAAAAATGGTAACGTACAATAATTTTCTACTTCCACAGTGAATATGATAGATGGTACTAAATTGTTATGTAAAGAGAGAAATGTATGCAAGTTCTCACTTGTTGACCAAACACAAAAACATGACAAAACAAAACAATTATTACAGTTGATGTTCCTTAGGGCATTACGTAGATGCAGTCCAGAATCTATTGATGTGTTTGAGAAGATAAATTCTATTGGATCCAAGTTAAAGTATCTTGGATCTTTCATTGATAAATCTCAGTATGGCGAGTAAATGATTTTATGGAGTTAACCATAGACCTCTGCTTGATACCAAGAATCTTATAGATTCTCCATTTATTGAGAATTGTCTTTGTTTCCAACCTATTCAGAGCTCTTAATATCAGAGTAGGTTTCAGCAGTAACAGGAACATTTTGATCAAAAAATTCTCTAGAAAATTCTGCGGGCTGTGTTAACACAATCCTTTGTAAAAGTTGTAATATGTTTTATACTAGGCAGATTGGTGAAGATCTCTCCGTTAGACTTTAGCAACATAGATATTGTATAAGAACAGGACACGAATCAAATACTTTGTTTAATCATGTTAGAAATTATGACCAATGTATTGATTGAAATAGTGCTAGTTCAGTTACAGCCTGTAACTCCTCGATCTAAAAAGTATCACCGAATCTTCTCTTATCAAATACACAAAGACTTGTAACATCAGTATAGGTGAAGGTGTATATAAACTGGATAGATCTGTCGAAGGCCAAATCTGTAAACGGTGTAGTCTTGACAGCATATAAGATTTTATGACAGGTACGTTGCCAGACCCGAACACCACAAACGCTGTACCAATAGCGTCTTAGGTCAGTCTCTTTTATAAACATAACGACTGTTCTGACTCTCGAGTCTCATTCCTGTATCTCGCCTGACGATGTAATTACACGAAAATGCACTTGGGAATTACCTTGTTTCATTTTTTCTCCAGGCTATCAGCGATATATATATATATATATATATATATATATATATATATATATATATATATATATATATATATATATATATATATACACAACTCACGAAACACGTTTTAGTCTATTACAGACACGATACTATTTCTGAAGATATTTACTTCTTTTTCCACGTATTTCATCAATTTTGATATTGAAAGCCGAGGCAAGACTTTTATTTCGATAATTTCAGGTTCATTTTTCGAGTTTCCGTTCATCTAAAATTAGTGTTAAAGTGTTCTAGCCATTTGGATCTTTGCTTCGTTGTGGTGATCTGTAAAGTGATTCAGTGATCCGCAATGCTGCTTCTCCACGTACACTGTTTTTTTGATACTACGAAATAGATCATCAGGACCAATTCTGTCAGTTCAGTGTCTTTAGTCCACCATGTTCCCGACCTTTGTCAAATCAGCGACTCTTTTTTTTTTCAAGAAATTGTGATGGCTGATGGCCTCCCCGCCCCACCCCCACCATCATCCCATCATTGAAACTCAAGTAATTTCTTACATCAAGAATGTCTCCTGATGAGCAATTAAGAGTCTAACAGCGAATCAGCCAGTCCCCCTCCCCACCAACACCTCCTGAAGTAGATGTTCCACAACCGCAAAAAAAAAAAGGAAAAAAAAAAAAAAATGCGTCGAAAAAAAAATTGGTTGAAGAAAATAGGTTGAAAAATCACGTGATTTAGAAAATAAATGTGCATCGGGGTTATGTAAGAATCTTATATAGTCATGGAACATTCCATAGATACATTACATGTTACTATGTTTCAAAACTGTAAAAAAAAAAAAAAAAAGGGAGTACGGGGACTCGCATGACTATTTGAAATAGAGACAGCGACTTCACTGCAAATGTAGATTGACAGCTTCTGCAGCCGACGTGTGAATTTAACCTTTCCTTAAAACTTCTTAGAAAAGGCCTGAACCCAACGTTCCCTCTTTTCGAAGACGATGATGCTCACCTTAAACGACGGAACTTTTCCAAAACTTTCGTATAAACTTTCATAACATCCTGTGCGTCATTTTGAAACAAAGTTTCAGTTATAGGGCAACAGAAATACTTATGTGCCAACGAGATGACAGTGTATGGAAAGCTGACGAGTATGTGCTCTGGAAACAGTTAATGTTTCTTGACTCGATTTTTATCATATTTCTAAATCAGAAACATTTCAACGATATATATATATATATATATATATATATATATATATATATATATATATATATATATATATATATATATATATATATATAATTTCAAAACCTTTATCCAGTTTGCATTATCGGTACCCAACGCATTTTTATCAAAGTACGCCAATCCTTTTACCATCAGGTCGTCTTATCACAGACTTCGGTCTATCTTATAAGAGAGCAACATTTTCTTTGCATTAAGATTGCGCAAGCAATTTGTGGGGGTCGTGTTGATTATCTGTTCAATTTATAAAGAGTCGTATTCGTTGACATCAATCTAATGTAACTTAATTACATTCAGTGCGTGATATTAAGACATAACACTGCCACTTACCGTATGTAATCTGACATGACTGAAAATGCTATGGTATTTGTATATGCTGGAAGTCTCAAAGAACGAAGTCCCTAAAGTTTGACATCATTAGGAAGAAGTCAGAGTCTAGATTGTGACATCATCAGATGTCACTGTTTAAACAGCGACATCATCAGGAAGTGGTCAGTGATTGGAAAGGAACGCTACTGGATAGAAGTCAAGAGCGTGGGAAGTGACATCACAATGATGAGGTCAGTGTCTTAGTCAGAGACATCACAACGGTGAGGTCAGTGTCCAGAGAGTGACGTCAACAGCAGAATTCAGTACCCAAAGGGCAAGATAAAAACTTACGTTTGAGGAGCCAGCTGGAGTTATGTGCGTAAATCCCGTAGCAAACAGTGCCAGGCACGACTCTCCTCCGCAACCACACCTGCAGCAGATCGTAGACTGTCAACAAGCCATATGATGATAAAGAAAAAATACGAAAGGAAGATATATATATCATCAACATGCACACACGTAAGATTTATATATATATATATCCGTATCCATAAACATGCACACAGATACATGATAGAATTTTACGACACAGAAAATACATTAGCCTTTGTCAGCTCAAGATGGTTCTGTGTATTGCCTGCAAATAAGACAAATATCATTGCTAATATTAGCTACGTCCTTATCTGCTCTCAAACAGATTGCTGTAGAATATTTCTAACAATCTCAAACACATTACACTTGTCTTGGGAAATATCGAGTGTTAGAAGGAAGTCAGCTAACGCTATTGGAAGTCCTTTCTGTGACTGAACCTAATCAGGAAACCCTTTATATTAGCAGTCTTCAGTCCTGACAACCCCAGCTGTAACAGCAGCTGTAGCAGCAGTCAAGGTCAGCATCAGGATCCTGTATAAGATGTAAACATCATAACAGATGTTCAGGGGAACAGTTTTCACTTATTCCTTGTGAGAACTTATAACTCGGCTTTCATGGAGTAATTTGTTGGCATATGGCTTCTTAGCTGTTGGCCTAGGTCCATGTGGAACTGACATGGGGTTATGGTAGTCTTAAACAGACGTGTATTTTGCCAAGACAAGATTATCCAGAAAGGGTCCAGACAGTTTGAGGTTCAGTGCCATGATGTGGCAATTCCAGGAACATGAGGTATGTATATGGAGGTTGGAGAGATGCAGTATCTGGAATGTGAACAAACACAACGTGTCTGGAAAGTAAATAATACATAACGTTTCTAGAAAGTGAAGACTCGCAGTGCCTGGAAAGTGAACATCAAGAACGTCTCTGGAAAATAAATATTTACTCTGTATGAAAAATGAAGACACAGGGAATGACTGGAAAGGGAATATCCAGAAATCCTCTGGAAAATGTAGATTCGCCGTGTCTGGAAAATATAGATCCATCGAGTGCCTGGAAAGTAAAAATCCAGAATGTTTTTGGAAATTGGGATTCACAGTCGTTGGATAATGAAGATCCAGAGGCTGTTTGGAGAGTGAATATCCAGAAATTCTCTGGAAAGTGAAGATTAAGAGTGTCTGGAAAATTGAGGATCCAAAGAGTGTCTTGAAACTGATGATCCAGAGAGCATTTGGAAGGCTAAGCATCCAGAAAGTCTCTGGAAAGTGTAGATTCACAGTGTCTGGAGACAGAGGATCCAGAAAGTGCCTGGAAACTGAAAAACCAGAGAATAATCTGGACATTGTAGTTCCATATTGCATTTAGACAGTAAAGATCTGAAGACGATCTGCAACAAGACTTAGAATGGAAATACACACACACACATATTATGATATCTATTTATATTTATCATACTTAGTCGCCGTCTCCCGCATGGAAACAGACGAAAGAATGGCCCAACCCACCCACATACACATGTATACACATAAACGCCCACACACGCACATATACATACCCATACATTTCAACGTATACATAAATATATATACACAGACATATACACATGTGCATATTCATACATGCTGCCTTCATTCATTCCTGCCGCCACACATGAAATGGTACCCCCTCCCCCCGCGCCCGCGAGGTATCGCTGGGAAAAGACAACAAAGGCCACATTCGTTCACGCTCAGTCTCTAGCCGTCATGTGTAAGGCACCGAAACCACAGCTCCCTTTCCACATCCAGGCCCCACAAAACTTTCCATGGTTTACCCCAGACGCTTCACATGCCCTTGTTCAATCCAATGACAGCACGTCGACCCCGTTATGCCAAATATATATATGTATATATATATATATATATATATATATATATATATATATATATATATATATATATATATATATGTATATATATATTCTCACCCATAAGGAAACAGAGGGTATCAATGAAACGTACAATTATTTAAATGCCATAATGGCTGTGAAATAATTAATACACGACCACCAGGAACACGATATCCGAGTTTCCAGTCGATTTGTCTCTAAAAAAGAAAAGAAAAAAAAACTCCATGAAAGTTCACCTACTTACACACGTACGTGCACAGGAAAGATAATCTTATTAAAACTTTTTTTTTTCCTTTCGTTCGCTTTTTTTTATGGTCCTCATTAACCTTAATTGATCATTGACAAGTTTGAATTACAAATATTGTCCAGACGAGTATTTGAACACACAAAAAAAACATGGTTTTTGTTCGCATGGAAAGTATAATGACTTATGACTTAATTACGGATATATATCATAATCATAATCATGATTACTTATGTTACCCGCATAACATACAAAAGCCTGAGAATAGGTAATTATACACACACACACACACACACACACACAAACATAAGGGGGCCAAGTGAGGATAGAAAGAATTTTTTCTAAGGCTCAGTCCTCTGTTCTTACCGCTACCTCGATAGCGTGGGAAATGAATATATATGAAAAAAAGATTATATGTATATATGTATATCATATTATACTTAGTTGTTGTCTTCCGCGTTAGCGAGGTAGCGCAAGGAAACAGACGAAATGTATAAAGGCCCACACTCGCAAATATACATACCTATACAATTCAACGTATACATACATACATACCTTGACATATATACACATGTATATACTCATACTTACTGCCTTCATCCATGACATATATAATGGATTGAACCAGGGCATGTGAAGCATCTCGGGTAAACCATGGAATGTTTTGTGGGGCCTGGATGTGAAAAGGGAGCTGTGGTTTCGGTGCATTACAAATGACAGCTAGAGACTGAGTGTGAACGAATGTGGCCTTTGTTGTCTTTTCCTAGCGCTACCTCGCGCGCATGCGGGGGGGGGGGGGGGGGGGGGGATGTCATTCCATGTGTGGTGGGGTGGTGACGGAAATGAATAAAGGCAGCAAGTATGAATTATGTACATTTGTATATGCCTGTGTATGTATTTATATACGTTGAAATGTATAAGTATGTATATGTGCGTGTGTGGACGTGCATGTATATACATGTGTATTTGGGTGGGTTTTGCCATTCTTTCGTCTGTTTCCTTGCGCTACCTCGCTAACGCGGGAGACAGCGACAAAGTAAAATAAAATGAGTATTATATATATATCCCTGGGGATAGGGGATTAAGAGTACTTCCCACGTATTCCCTGCGTGTCGTAGAAGGCGACTAAAAGGGGAGGGAGCGGGGGGCTGGAAATCCTCCCCTCTCGGTTTTTTTTTTTTTTTTTTTTTCCAAAAGAAGGAACAGAGAATTGGGCCAGGTGAGGGTATTCCCTCAAAGGCCCAGTCCTCTGTTCTTAACGCTACCTCGCTAATGCGGGAAATGGCGAATAGTTTGAAAGAAAGAAGAAAGAAAGATATATATATATATATATATATATATATATATATATATATATATATATATATATATATATATATATATATATATATATTCACATATATATATATATATTATATATATGTCATATATATGATATATATTATATAAATTTAACATATAGAACATTTATATATGATTATCATATGTATCCATAATTAAGTCACAAGTCATTACACTTTCCATGCGAACAAAAAAAAATTTTGTGTTCAAATACTCATCTGGACATTATTATTTATAATTCAAACTTATCAATGATCAAGTAAGGTTAACGAGGCCCTGAAAAAAAAAAAGGCGGACTAGAAAAAAAATAATGTGTAATAAGATTATCTTTCCTGTGTACATGTGTAAGCCGGAGAACTTACAAGGATTATTTTTTCAAAGATGAATCTGGAAATTCAGATGTCACTTACCTGTTGGTCATGTATTACGTATTTCACAGCCATAATGGTAATGATAACTTGTTACATGCTTGTACGTTTGACCGACACCCTCGGTTTCCTTATGGTTGAGAATATATTGAATCTACGTATATAGATGTGTGTATGAGCTGTTGTGGTTATCTGTTTGATAAGTCATTTACTTTATTCAAACTCCTTCTTATGACAGAATCTAACACTGTTCTCTAGTCCACATAGCACCAGAATACACCTGACTTCTTAAGGCTGTAGATGGATGTCTGTAAGCTGAACCACATCTCAGGTGCTGTGGTATTGTGGCATCTAATTAAATCCAGGAGGAGACGATGATTCCAGACGGATTGACGTGTTCCTTGATCAATTTCCAGTCGATTCCACCCACGGGTAATATAGTATTTGATGAACTTTCAGTCCACTGCATACGTAACAATACATCGACTTAACTGATTACATCGATAGCTTTTGATGACGTTACTCTGTTTCTGTCTATCTGTCTGTCCATCTGTGCATCGGTCTTTCTGTCCATATGTCTCCGTGTCTGTCCACCTGTCTGTCTGTTTATTCATCTGTCTGTGTCTATCCAACCGCCTCTGTGTCTGTCCATCTGAGCTATCGGTCTGTCCGTCTCTCTGTCCGTCTGAGCCAACGGTCTGTCTGTCTCTCTGTCCATCTGAGCCATCGGTCTGTCTGTCTCTCTGTCCATCTGTCCCTCTTGTCCGTCTGTCTGCCTGTCCTCCGGTAAACATATACAGGAGTACCTATTGCTAATCTCTCTCCCTGGTGTGGGAGCAGAACACTCGCATGCAACTCCCTCCATGAATAATGAAGTAGTCTGGACGCAGATGAGTCGAGGGGGTTGCCGGGCCCCGCACACATCTTGTTTACCAGTAGTTACTACCTCGCGTCGTCAACCTGCCTGGGGAGGTCTTCCAGACACCTCCCCTCCTCCTCTCCCTCTCCCTGCCTGGTACTTCCGCTCTAGAACGTCTGAAACCCCCTTTCCCCTGCGTCTGGAACCTCCGCTCCAGAGCGCCTGGAACTTCCACTGCATAGCCTCTGGAACCTCCACTTCAGAGCGTCTGGAATGTCTGATCAAGAGCGTCTTTGAACCTCTACTTCAGAGCCTCTGTGACCTTCGCTCCAGTGTCTTTAAAACCTCCACTTTAGAGCGTCTGGAACATGTATTGCAGAGTCTAGGAATCTTTCATCCAGAGCGCCTAAAATCTATTCTTCAGAGTTACTGGAACCTGCATTCCAATATGTCTGGAACCTCTACTTCCGAGCCTCTGAAACTTCCGTTCCAGAGCATCTGGAACTTTATCGCAAAACCTCTGAAACCATTAATCCAAAGCGTTTAAAACCTCCGCTCCAGAGCCTCTGGAACCTACAATCCAGGGCCCATGGAACCTTTAATTCAGAGCCTTTGGATCCTTCGCTCCGGAGCCCCTGGAACCTCCGCCTAGACACTGGTACTTCCACCACGTACCATGAGTATCAGGGAGACAAGGACGAGCCCTTCACGCTCATAAGGACGGGAGAAAAAAAAAAGTCCATGAACAGAGCTCCCGGGAGGGACAGCTGGGTCATGAATAGTGAGGAGGAGGAGAAGGAGGCGATCATTATCAGCAGGAGCAGCAGTGGGGGTGGGAGATCCCAGGAGTATGGAATCCAAACAAACTCGTTTGAGTTGCTGGGTCTTTCCCCATCCCTCCGTGCCTCTCTCCTCCCTCCCTCCCTCGCCGCACTCCTGGACTGGAAAGCAGGCTTGATGGGAGGGCCCGCACCGAGGGTTTTATACCTTTTATCCCAGTTTTATGCCATTTTACTACCCAGTAGAGGGTTCTTAGGCGAGGTCCTCCTGTAGCGACAGGCGAGCGCGCCCTTCCGCCCCTTCCTCCCCTACTTCCCGGTTTCTTTGAGAATGGAATTATTTCTTTTTTTCTTCTGGGGCTCACAGTGGGTGGGTGTAGGACGTAAACATTCTAGTAGTGAGGCGAGCTGGGCTATGGTAGGACTCGCAGCGTCACCAGCACTGCGTAGAGGAGGGAGTGTAGGGGAGAGAGTGTAGGGAAGAGAGTGTAGGGGTGAGTGTGTAGGGAAGAGAGTGTAGGGAAGAGAGTGTAGGGAAGAGAGTGTAGGGAAGAGAGTGTAGGGAAGAGAGTGTAGGGAAGAGAGTGTAGGGAAGAGAGTGTAGGGAAGAGAGTGTAGGGGAGAGAATAAAACGGTCAGAGTGTAGGGGAGAGAATGAAGGGGTCAAAATGTAGTGGAGAGGGTCAAAGTGTAAGGGGAGAGAGTAGAGGGTCAGAGTTTAAGGGGGAGAGTGTAGGGGAGAGAATGTATTGGATCATAGTAGAGAGAGTTTAGGGGTCAGAGTGTAGGAGACAGGGTGTAATTAGCAGGTGAGTGCATAGGAATGACAGATAACGGGAGGCCTCATGATTTATAACAAAGTTTTTCGTTGTCCAAAGCGAAACAAAAAAGTCGTAGAAAGAGGACAGTAAAGCAGAAGGCACTGCCCTACCCACCTCTCCCTCTGGCTCAACTGCCAATAGGAAAAAACACACAAGAAAGATGCTGTAGTGGGGGAGTATGGACTGGAAAGAGTCTCTTACCACTTTATCATCTGCTTTGTAGCCGAATTCTGTAAAAGTATGACAATCAGGGGTAAACTTGATTATCTACTGAAAATAAATATTCTGATATATTTGTCCAGCCTGGATTGTGAAGATATTTGTAGTCTTTGCATTTGCTACATCAGGAAGCAGTTTAGTCCAGTGCTCCTCCACAGGAAATGTCAAAACAACTCTTGCCCACATTACCACTACATCATCATCTTCCTTTTATCTTCATGTCACTATTTCTGGTCAATGAATCTCTGTCCAAAGTTAGGACATTATCGTATATTACGTCGTCGAAATTATTTAGAATTTTGAAAACTTTTGATAGATCACCTCGGGGTCTGCTGGGGTCCGGGTTTTCATTGTATTCTTAGAAGGAATATCTTTCGTTCTTTGAGTCTCCTCTCATAAGACTTCTTTCAAAGTGAAGAAATAAGCATGGTTGCTCTTCTTTGAATTCACTCTAGTTTTCCCTCGTCTTTCATCAGGTTTGATGACCTGAATCGAATGAACAATGTGTTCCAAATGAACTTTAACTAGCGTGTTATAAAGAGAGAGACAGTCTCATAACAGTTGCTGTGTAGTTTACATTTCTGGTTATGTCCTGCAACATCCTCTTGGCTTTACAGTATACAACATGACATTGCTCTCTCATATCTTTAACTTCTATTGGCATTTTAACAAGTATTTTGCATTCATGATTCCTATTTTTGGAACCAGAGTGCATTTTGCATTCATGATTCCTATTTTTGGAACCAAAGTGCATTTTGCATTCATGATTCCTATTTTTGGAACCAGAGTGCATTTTGCATTCATGATTCCTATGTTTGACACCAGAGTGCATCACTCTGCATTACTCTACGTTGAAGGTCATCTGCCAAGTCGCCGCCAGCCCTACCAGTGCGTCTGAACTCCACAGTTCCTTTGGGATGTTTACCTTCGAGTTGGCTGCGTTTTCCAAAGTCGTGTCGTTGGCAAAATTCTTCTGGCGCGTCTTCACTCTAGGTCGATGATGATGATCAGTCAGGAGGACAATGTGTATAGTGACTAAGGGTAGTTAGGGTAGAGGGAGTATTGACCAAGGTGGAGTGATTAGGGGGTGGAGTGTAGTGATCAAGGGTGGAGGGAGAGGGACAGTCTGGTTATCAAGGGGAGGAAGTGTGCTTGTAGTGACCAGGGGGAGGAGGGTGGGGGTGGAGTGTAGTGATCAAGGAGGAACGTAGTGTGGTGAGCAAGGGGAGGTAGTGTGCTTGTAATGACCAGAGGGTGTGTGGGGGGAGTGTAGTGACAAGGGAAGATGGGTGGAGTGTCCAGGTACCGTCTCGCCCGCCGCTCATCGTTGTGTGTGTGTGTGTGTGTGTGTGTGTGTGTGTGTGATGAACATAAAGATTATATGCGATATAATCATCAGAACAAAGAGCACTGCCGACCGAACGTTCAGACCCAGGTCGGCGGGCGATTAATTAAGAATATATTTCTTGACTGTTGATTGGCGGGAAGACAGTTTCCGCGATCTGAAAAAAAAATTTGGAAATAAAAAAAAAAAAGGTCTTACTGGAGTTGTGTCCCGAAGAACGCCATGAGAGAGAGAGAGAGAGAGAGAGAGAGAGAGAGAGAGAGAGAGAGAGAGAGAGAGAGAGAGAGAGAGAGAGAGAGAGAGAGAGAGAGAGAGAGAGAGACAAGCCAAAGGGAATGTTACGGATCCCTGAAATCAGTCGTGGTGGTTTGATACATGACTATTTAGTCCAATAATGTCGACCATGTGGTAATGACATGGGGTGGCCTACAGTAATGACGAAATAACGGGGAAGGGGTATTACAAGAGTAGAGCCGGGACAACGGGGAAGGGTTACAACGGGTAAATAGGTTCATGCAGTGTTACTAAGGGGTCAAGGTAAGAGTGGCAGTAAGGGTCAGGTAACGCTACCATACCATGCGTTGGCAGGACTTACAGAGACAGTGTGTCAGTAACAGGCTCTCTGACTGGCTAGGAGCAGTCAGGAACAGGCTATCTGATTGGCCAGGAACACCGTCAGTAACAGGCCCTCAGACTGGCCAGGAACACCGTCAGTAACAGGCTATCTGATTGGCCAGGAACACCGTCAGTAACAGGCTATCTGATTGGCCAGGAACACCGTCAGTAACAGGTTATCTGATTGGCCAGGAACACCGTCAGTAACAGGCTATCTGATTGGCCAGGAACACCGTCAGTAACAGGCTATCTGATTGGCCAGGAACACCGTCAGTAACAGGCTATCTGATTGGCCAGGAACACCGTCAGTAACAGGCTATCTGATTGGCCAGGAACATTGCAGATTAGAATATTTCATCTCGGCTGACCAGTCGTCGCTGACGGGGTAGTAGACATCAGCTTATCTGACGATCCAGCAGATGTAAGCTTATCTGACACGACAGGATATAGTGTACATTCACGTGTGTGTGTGTAGATACATGATTACTTGTACAAGTTATGCAAGTTATACACACAATATATATATATATATTTTTTTTTTTTTTTTTTTTTATACTTTGTCGCTGTCTCCCGCGTTTGCGAGGTAGCGCAAGGAAACAGACGAAAGAAATGGCCCCCCCCCCCCATACACATGTACATACACACGTCCACACACGCAAATATACATACCTACACAGCTTTCCATGGTTTACCCCAGACGCTTCACATACCTTGCTTCAATCCACTGACAGCACGTCAACCCCTGTATACCACATGACTCCAATTCACTCTATTTCTTGCCCTCCTTTCACCCTCCTGCATGTTCAGGCCCCGATCACACAAAATCTTTTTCACTCCATCTTTCCACCTCCAATTTGGTCTCCCTCTTCTCCTCGTTCCCTCCACCTCCGACACATATATCCTCTTGGTCAATCTCTCCTCACTCATTCTCTCCATGTGCCCAAACCATTTCAAAACACCCTCTTCTGCTCTCTCAACCACGCTCTTTTTATTTCCACACATCTCTCTTACCCTTACGTTACTTACTCGATCAAACCACCTCACACCACACATTGTCCTCAAACATCTCATTTCCAGCACATCCATCCTCCTGCGCACATCTCTATCCATAGCCCACGCCTCGCAACCATACAACATTGTTGGAACCACTATTCCCTCAAACATACCCATTTTTGCTTTCCGAGATAGTGTTCTCGACTTCCACACATTTTTCAAGGCTCCCAAAATTTTCGCCCCCTCCCCCACCCTATGATCCACTTCCGCTTCCATGGTTCCATCCGCTGACAGATCCACTCCCAGATATCTAAAACACTTCACTTCCTCCAGTTTTTCTCCATTCAAACTCACCTCCCAATTGACTTGACCCTCACCCCTACTGTACCTAATAACCTTGCTCTTATTCACATTTACTCTCAACTTTCTTCTTCCACACACTTTACCAAACTCAGTCACCAGCTTCTGCAGTTTCTCACATGAATCAGCCACCAGCGCTGTATCATCAGCGAACAACAACTGACTCACTTCCCAAGCTCTCTCATCCCCAACAGACTTCATACTTGCCCCTCTTTCCAGGACTCTTGCATTTACCTCCCTTACAACCCCATCCATAAACAAATTAAACAACCATGGAGACATCACACACCCCTGCCGCAAACCTACATTCACTGAGAACCAATCACTTTCCTCTCTTCCTACACGTACACATGCCTTACATCCTCGATAAAAACTTTTCACTGCTTCTAACAACTTGCCTCCCACACCATATATTCTTAATACCTTCCACAGAGCATCTCTATCAACTCTATCATATGCCTTCTCCAGATCCATAAATGCTACATACAAATCCATTTGCTTTTCTAAGTATTTCTCACATACATTCTTCAAAGCAAACACCTGATCCACACATCCTCTACCACTTCTGAAACCGCACTGCTCTTCCCCAATCTGATGCTCTGTACATGCCTTCACCCTCTCAATCAATACCCTCCCATATAATTTACCAGGAATACTCAACAAACTTATACCTCTGTAATTTGAGCACTCACTCTTATCCCCTTTGCCTTTGTACAATGGCACTATGCACGCATTCCGCCAATCCTCAGGCACCTCACCATGAGTCATACATACATTAAATAACCTTACCAACCAGTCAACAATACAGTCACCCCCTTTCTTAATATATATATATTTATATATATATATATATATATATATATATATATATATATATATATATATATATATATATATATATTTGTGTGTGTGTGTGTGTGTGTGTGTGTGTGTGTGTGTGTGTGTGTGTGTGTGTGTGTGTGTGTACTAAAGCGATCAATGTTCGTATTGTAGAGGACAGACCTCTAGTTCACTCTTATGTCTATTTTGTGGTAGATTCTACACAGTGATCAGCATTTATTTCTGACCCAAACAGTTTCAAAACTACGAATCAATCCGGCGAAAAATGATCCAAGATTCTTCCATGAACCGAAGGGGTGGTAACATATGGGGGGGGGGGGGGAAATGGGAGATCGAGATAACGATAAAGAAAACGGGGATATTCACAAATAAGAAAACAAGGTGGAGGAATTTTCGTGAGAGGAATTATGAAAACGGAAACCCCCCAACACGTCCCTCCTCCCCTAGGCGTATTCTTACGTCTTTTTTTCTTTTGGTTTGAACAGTAAAAAGTATCTTTCAAAAATCTGATTCGCTTGCATTTAAGTTTTAGTGAATATTTTTCAAACTATTATTCCTTTTGTTTTTTGAAAGCAACCTGACGGCATGTGTTCACTTTCAACCTTGACCCTGCGAGGTCATAATGAGCAACGTAGGTACATAACTCGTTGGCACTCGCACTGTTGTTCATTATAGACAAAAGAAAGAATAAGAAAACGGGATCGACATCTTACATCTCTTTCAGAATCGAAAACGGCTGAACGGTACCCACGCCTCTAGTCACAAACAATTCTTCTTCTCGTTTCTGTCTTTATGTAAACAATAGAGAAATTAATGGTCAGTGCTCAGAAACTCACCGTAGTTTCGCCTCCTTAAAGGACAGCAGAAGTAACAGTAGCATCAGTAACAAGAAACTTAATTGTCTAGTGGGAGGGCTAGAAGGCAGGCACCCGGAACATATTAAAAAAGGGATGTAGTAAGGATTCTGTTCGTACAGCGTACTGACACCCATACTTATTGCTCTTGTGCTGATGGGATTCACTTCCACAAACAGTTTGATGATCACCGATTCTTGTATCTTCATTACTTGCCCTCAACACCCTGAGATCAGAATGTAACATGCTGGTCTTTGAAGCCAGACACAAATACTCGAAGACGTTATTGCTCAAGGGATTCAAATCGAATTGTTATGGATTCCCTCTCATATAGGCCTTCGAGAGCATGACAAAGCTGATGCTTTAGCCAAACTTACTAAAGGTGATGTTGAAAACAGCATTGGGTTTTCAATTAGAAGCCTCAAAACTGTAATTAGAAAGGAACTAACTGGCCTCTATGAAGAAGGAAGACTAGTTCAGATAACCACAAATAGTAACATTTTTTCCCTCAAAGTGAAATGTGTAAAGTAAAACCTGTATATGGAGAAAGTAATAAGATCAGCAGATTACATGTAATTTAGACTAAGGCTAGGCTATAGGTCCTATTGGTGCTTAGGCTTAACTGGAGATGTTAATCATGTGAATCGTAAAGTTTGTGGTTAGAGATTTTGGACACAAACGAGAACACCATGCATGAAAATGTTAAAATATAGAACCTTTTAGTAATAGCTCTAAACAAACTCTGCAAGAAATGTTACAACACCATATTGTTAATAACAAGATACCTGAAACATTCAAGTCTGTATCCAATTTCTGCATCTAGTCGGTAAAAGTTACCATACGAAACCAAGTAATGTATGTACTAAAATACCTGTTATGAACTGTAACATCTCATATAACATCAACCCACTGAAGTCTGACCAAGACCCATTGTGTCCCCATGTAATCCTTTTGCGCTACCGCTCACAGGATGAGCATGAACGGCACAACAAACATACCGGGGTCACCGGCACAATTGGACAATAACATTTTCTTACACTGAACCAAACATTTTACCCCCCCCCTCCCTCATTTTCCACCACCCTCGTGTGTGTGTGTGTGTGTGTGTGTGTGTGTGTGTGTGTGTGTGTGTGTGTGTAGCTGGATAGACGGATCTGAGCCACAAGATGGATACATGTCATAGTTGTGGAGCTTCTGGAGCGGCACTTCGTTACCCACATATGAAAACCTTCTCATTACAGAGAACCAACACATACCAGCCTCCCTCACTTATGATCAGCAACATCATTAACTCGTCCCTCATCAGTAGTGTGAGGAGTCAATTCGTCATTATAACTACCCTCACACATATATAACTTTTGACCTGGATTCTCCACATGAATTATTATATCATGATGGCACATATGGATGCATATACACATAAGGTTAAGAGACGGGGGCAAACATAAGTGGGAAAACTCTCTCTCCTCTCTCTCTCCCCGTAATACACAAATAGTGATCACACACACACACACACACACACACACACACACACACACACACACACACACACACACACAAGGGTCGTCCCTCCCATACCTTAAGACCAGCGGAAGTTGAGGAGAGAAAGACTTCATCTTAGCAAAAAATGTCGGAGGAGCAATATAACTTGGGGGAGGGGAGAGAGAGAGAGAGAGAGAGAGAGAGAGAGAGAGAGAGAGAGAGAGAGAGAGAGAGAGAGAGAGAGAGGGAAAAAAACCGTAATCCTCCTCCGTATCGCCCCAGACACACACACACACACACACACACCCACTCAACATCCTCGAGTGTGAGGAGGTTTTCTCACCCCTCGCAAGTGTGTGTGTGTGTGTGTGTGTGTGTGTGTGTGTGTGTGTGTGTGTGTGTGAGGAGAGTGGCAACACTGTACTGCCAGGATAAGCAGGCGGAGGGAGGGAGTAGAACCCACACTTGCAACACTGCACCAGGCCAGGGAGTGAGTTACTGGAACAACACGAGCGTTTTCTATACATGAGTGTGTGGCATCATAAACCGGATTATCTAATGTCTCTTAACTCGTCTCCTATACATAAATACACAGATTATTTCCAGGAGTTCCTCCTTAAGTCTTCACAAGGGTCGTGGTGTTGGTGGTCGTCGTCACCGCCTGGAATTATCGCGTGACGCCATTCCTGGAAGCCTGTGGTCCAGTTGGCTGGACTTGATGGTCTTGCAACATAACTTTTTTTCTTCTTCTCTTCCAGCCGTTGTGGTCACTTGGCCTTTTGAGGTACTTCTTTTTTTCTCTCTTTTTTTTTTGCTCTGATCCCCACAGTCTGCAAAAATACCCTCCTACCCTTTTTTTTTTTTTTTCAAGTTTTGTTTAGGGGTTTAGGGTAGACTTTCCAGAAGGTGGAGTCGGTCTGGGGCACACTAAATCCGGTACTTCCTCCAGCCAAGGTATATGGGGGTTGGGGAGGTTGTT
This sequence comes from Panulirus ornatus, assembly GCF_036320965.1. Lineage (NCBI taxonomy): Eukaryota > Metazoa > Arthropoda > Malacostraca > Decapoda > Palinuridae > Panulirus > Panulirus ornatus. Next base: position 5,792,255 of record NC_092226.1, on the reverse strand, counting down.
TGCTGGGGGTTGCTTGTTTGGGGTTGTTTTGGGGGTTGTTTGGGGGTCGGGGTTGTTTGTTGGGGTTGCTTGTTTGTGGTTGTTTTGGGGGGTTGTTTGGGGGTCGGCCCCTCCCTCTCCCTCCCCGTGAGAGACCTTACGTGAGGAAGTGACTGTGGGAGAGCGACGAGGTATGCGTCTTGCGTCACCAGTTACAATTCATGAGGTTTGACCCCAGACAATTCTGCAGCGCCACTTAGTCTTATTACCAACACAGCTAAGATACTGCAGACACTTAGCCTTATTGCGGACGGGTAGATATGGCCAAGCACTTAGCCTTAATTGATATCAATATGGACGGTGCGCACACTTTTTTTTCTTTCTTGGTCGTCTGTTATTGGTGACCTCGTTGTCACTGGAGAGAGAGAGAGAGAGAGAGAGAGAGAGAGAGAGAGAGAGAGAGAGAGAGAGAGAGAGAGAGAGAGAGAGAGACCTCCAAACACTAGGCGAATCACGACAATAAGACTTGTAATGCTCTATGGTGATCTTTGGGGGATTGCATTTTTCTTTTATACGTCTTAGGTGAAGACTGACCTTCCCCCCCCCCACCCCTTGCGCCACGCACAGCTCGGCTGGGACACGGGTGGTGGTGGGCGAATCACACACACACACACACACACACACACACACAGCACTGAACGCTGCTACGTCTACGTAGGCCTGCGTCCAAAGTCCCACACACCTAAAGACATAGGACACACGAGGCCCTAGCTCATCTGCACACGGTGGCACTAGCAATAAAGACATGGCAGCCACATCTGCACACGGTGGCACTAGCAATAAAGACATGCCAGCCACATATGCACACGGTGGCACTAGCAATAAAGACATGCCAGCCACATCTGCACACGGTGGCACTAGCAATAAAGACATGACAGCCTCTAATATTTCATGTGAGCATTGAGAAGTGGGGCCATTTCTTTTTATCTATTCTGTCTATCCGATATAGGCCGTTCCTATACAGCTATCTATGTATAGACAATATCCATCTATCTATGAATGTGGAATATATATATGTCGAGGTGTGACTTCAGTGGGGAATATTATAGTGGCACAAGAGATGCGAATCCTAAATATTCCTTTTTTCTTCTTCTTCACAGTAAGATAACATCCAACTCGTCTGTGGTTTGATGGACATACTCTCTCAACACCGATAGATAAATCCGGGTTGTCTAGTAGATATATCTACCATCCTTTCTTAAGAAATCCTACTAGCATCATTTTCTTCACAGGTATCCATGTCTTCCAGTGTAGGCAAATCACCTGACTTATGGTAGCAAATCTAACGACCCATAATTAATCTGTGAATTACAGGAATTAGAGTGATTATTGTCTTTTCATCCTGTGTCTTCGCGAGATCGAAAAGCAGTTCTTCGATGGTGTAAGATACGTATATTCCACTGCCACACACGCCATCATGTTCTTGTGTGGTAGAAATGGCAGCAGCAGCTTGCTACTGGCCTGGTCACATGATGCAGTGACGTGTTACAGAAAGCATTTTGTGATGACCAGGTAAACATCGTGTTATGATAATGATAATGTATAATGATAATGATTATCTTATTATCACTATTGTTATTACTGCTATATTGGTTTTGGATATTATTATTATCATTATCATAGTTATGTTCTTAAATATAACGACCATACGTTATGTAGTGAAGATTACATTTGGCTATTGTAGCCTGAAGTATATACTGTATATGTGTATGAATGTATGTGTGTGTATAAATATACATATGTATACGCGCGTGTGTGTGTGTGTGTGTGTGTGTGTGTGTGTGTAGGGGTTGAATTCCTATATATTACCCTCGAGATGCTGTCATACAGCCGGTAACCCAGCCATACGCCCTGCACACACACACACACACACACACACACACACACACACACACCACGAAGGAATATTCCTCATTTAGCCCGATGCGTATGTATACGCAGTCCTCGCCTAACCGTTCCCCCCCCATTCTGGGGCCGAGCAACAGACGGACGAACGGACGCCCTCAACAGAACTAACCCGAGTGGTTTAAAAGCCTTTTACAATCGCCACGAGACTCAAACGCACTCAAAAAGGCGTCAACGCACTGAAAGGCGTCCCTCCCCCCCCAGCTATCAGCAGTATTTCAAACACTGGCATAAAAAAAAACTCACAAAATACTGTCCTTTTTTTTAAATGCAATGTCTTTTTTTTTCTTCTTATTTTTTTTCAATCTCTTTTCCCCCAATAATGTTCACGTATATTTCAAGGATGGACGACTTCGTGTGTATACATTTTGCCCGGACATGTTCAGTGTTCGTCATATATCTTTTACAAGTTTCAGCTGCCGACATGAAGGCCTGAATATATATATATATATATTTCCTCTCTCTCCTTTTTTTAATTTTTTTTTTGGGGGGGAGGTGGAGTGAGGGAGGGAAGGAGGGGGAGAGGGGGTTTAAATCAGAGGGTGGAATAATTCTAAGGCTGTCAGCAGCTGTCTGACACCAATAAAAACTACAATTGAATGTTGCCGAGAGAGAGAGAGAGACAGAGAGAGAGAGAGAGAGAGAGAGAGAGAGAGAGAGAGAGAGAGAGAGAGAGAGAGAGAGAGAGAGAGAGAGTGTGTTTGTAGAAAAATCCGGCCGGACGAAAATGTATTTTTCTTATCCATCTTTTTTTTTTTCTTCTTTTTTTTTTTAGAGGCAACTTTTTTTTTCGAAACTGGAAAAAAAAAATGAGTTAGATATTGAAACTAATGATGAAACCTGAGGAACAAGAAATGGGAAAAGTGAGAGAGAGAGAGAGAGAGAGAGAGAGAGAGAGAGAGAGAGAGAGAGAGAGAGAGAGAGAGAGAGAGAGAGAGAGAGAGAGAGAGAGAGAGAGAGAGAAGCATGGCTTTCTCGAGAGAAGAAATTCCTCAGATGTCAGTATAGCGCAACAGGGCCACACGGTATCCTGCGTCAGTTTGCGTAGCAGAACAGTTCGATGTCTCAATGTACTGGGCACCCCAGGGCCAGCGGTACTCCACGTATGACGCTATAAACACTGGCGTATGCAACTGCGTATGTGAGAGTCTTCCCAGCGTCATCAATCCTGACGTCAGTGTATCATCAACCCTGACGTCAGTGTGTCATCAACCCTGACGTCAGTGTGTCATCAACCCTGACGTCAGTGTATCATCAACGCTGACGTCAGTGTATCATCAAAGCTGACGTCAGTGTATCATCAACCCTTACGTCAGTGTATCATCAACCCTGACGTCAGTGTGTCATCAACCCTGACGTCAGTGTGTCATCAACCCTGACGTCAGTGTGTCATCAACCCTGACGTCAGTGTGTCATCAACCCTGACGTCAGTGTATCATCAACCCTGACGTCAGTGTATCATCAACCCTGACGTCAGTGTATCATCAACGCTGACGTCAGTGTATCATCAACGCTGACGTCAGTGTATCATCAACGCTGACGTCAGTGTATCGTCAACCCTGACGTCAGTGTATCATCAATCCTGACGTCAGTGTATCATCAACCCTGACGTCAGTGTGTCATCAACCCTGACGTCAGTGTATCATCAACCCTGACGTCAGTGTATCATCAACCCTGACGTCAGTGTATCATCAACCCTGACGTCAGTGTATCATCAACCCTGACGTCAGTGTATCATCAACCCTGACGTCAGTGTATCGTCAACCCTGACGTCAGTGTATCATCAACCCTGACGCCAGTGTATCATCAACCCTGACGTCAGTGTATCGTCAACCCTGACGTCAGTGTATCGTCAACGCTGACGTCAGTGTATCATCAACCCTGACGTCAGTGTATCATCAACCCTGACGTCAGTGTATCATCAAAGCTGACGTCAGTGTATCATCAACGCTGACGTCAGTGTATCATCAAAGCTGACGTCAGTGTATCATCAAAGCTGACGTCAGTGTATCGTCAACCCTGACGTCAGTGTATCATCAAAGCTGACGTCAGTGTATCATCAAAGCTGACGTCAGTGTATCATCAACAACCACTACACAGTGTGAGCAACCCCTTCATCAGTGGTAGTACAGTGTCCCACTTGGAATGAACCGCAGGCGGAGTAATGTCGTTCAAAGACCTGGTCGAATTTATACAGTGGGAACCCTCGTCCCAGGCAAGCCCTAGCTGATCTTCCTTGGGTGTAGGCTTAAGTGCAAGACCAACGTCTGATGTTTAGCAGGACTCGCTACACTTTGTAGTCAGCGCTACACTGCTCTGTGGCTCAGTGTTCTCTCCCTACACTCATCCAAGTTACACTGGGGACCAATACACTGTATATTTCTCTGTGGGGGGGGGGCCTCTACACCCAGGACACTTCGAGTCTCTACACTCTCTCTCTTTACACCCAGGACACTTCCTAGAGCCTCTACACTCTTTCTACACCCAAGACACTTCCTAGAGCCTCTACACACTCTCTACACCCAGGACACTTCCTCGAGCCTCTACACTCTCTCTCTCTCTACACCCAGGACACTCCCTCGAACCTATACACACTCACTCTCTACACCCAGGACACTTCCTCGAGCTACCGTGCTCACCACCGCACTATATACACATCTACACCATTCCCCTATTACAGTATACTTCAAGTTTTTTTTTTTTTTACGGCTCATGACACTTCCTGTATCCTGCGTTACAGAACGGTCACATCTTGTAGTACAGTGGCTTACAGTGTATACTGTAACACCGGTTTTGAATAAACTGCCCAATTACCTTGACAGTTTTGCTGGCAGATTTATGCCAACCATCTTTGGAAACAACACTGCCTATCACTTAAGATCACCAGTTGATCAGCCATGTATATCATGGTATCTATTTTGATCACCAGTTGATCAGCCATGTATATCATGGTATCTATTATGATCACCAGTTGATCAGTCATGTACATCATGGTATCTATTATGATCACCAGTTGATCAGCCATGTATATCATGGTATCTATTATGATCACCAGTTGATCAGTCATGTATATCATGGTAATTACGACATATCTGATTACTTTCAAGATGTAATCAACACATATGATGAAAGAAATGCTGTCTGTGTCACTAGAGTTTCGCATGTCATTCGATAAATTCCGGGATCAAAGATTACAAGCAAAAGTGAAGTGAAAATACTAATTCTTCTTATACATATTCGCCTTTTCCCGCGTGAGCGAGGTAGCGTTAAGAACAGAGGACTGAGCCTTAAGAGGGAATATCCTCACTTGGCCCCCTTCTCTGTTCCTTCTTTTGGAAAAGTAAAACCTGGAGGGGAAGATTTCCAGCCCACCCTTCCCTCCCTAATATATCTATATAATATCTTTTTGTGTCTCAGTTACTATCTTTTGCAAAACTCACTCCATATATTCACTTGGCTTGCTTGACAAGTCTTTTCACGTCTCTCCTAACTATCTTATATCACGTTACAATATTTGGATCATTGTGCGGCTTCTTAAGATTGTCGAGTGTATTTCTGTGTCGTACAGCTGTTGCGATAGCTCAGAACAACTCAGGCCTGTTCTTAGTTGAATCGTGTAAGAGAAGGAATGAGTCTTTGTTTTGTGCGCGTAAACTGACGCTTAAAACTGGCAAAGTACATAATTCCTTTGGGCATGAACCATGAAGGTGGGGAGGGAGAGTCTTCAATGCGCCGCTCAGCCTATCAAAATCCAACCCACCCCCCTTTTTAAAGTTAGGGGTAATAATACTGGTTTTAGGGGAGTTGCTCTTTCTTTTTTTTGGGAGAGAGAGAGAGAGAGAGAGAGAGAGAGAGAGAGATATGGACAGAGACAGACAGACACACACACACACTTGGCCGCGACTCGTCGTCGCACTCCACCTGACGGAGCGGGGGGGGATTAATTAGGTTAAATCCGGGGCCTCGGCCGAGTTACGACCGTCGTTTGTTTTTACAACTTTAGGTGGGGGTGGTAGGAGAGGGGGGGGGAGGGGGGGAGAGTGGGGAGAGGGGGAGGGGGGGATGGTGGATGATTTCCTCCGCGAAGTGACTGTGTTGCGCGCACGAAGTTCGTTCGCGTCATTCGCACGTCTATAACTCCGGGGGGGTTTAAATTTTTGAAAAACATTCCACGGAAATTCTTATTCAAAATTATTTTTTTTTTTTTTCTTCGAGGACTTGGGTGGCGAGGGGAGGGGAGGGGGGGGGAGAGAAGGATGCGCCTATGTAAATATTCTAATTAAACATCATCTTCATCCATAAGTGATTCGCGTTATGTGACACTGGACATCATCTTTATATTCTTTTCAATTCGATATTTCATTCCATTTTTCTTTGTGTTTCTACAGTGTGTATGTGGGGGAAAAATGGGTCACTATACGGGTCGTTCCCTTCAACGTCACCTGCGTCAGGAGGGAGACGTCACCTGCGTCAGGAGGGCGACGTCACCTGCGTCAGGAGAGCGACATTACCTGCGTCAGGAGGGAGACGTCACCTGCGTCAGGAGGGCGGCGTCACCTGCGTCAGGAGGGCGGCGTCACCTGCGTCAGGAGGGCAACGTCACCTGCGTCAGGAGGGCAACGTCACCTGCGTCAGGAGGGCAACGTCACCTGCGTCAGGAGGGCAACGTCACCTGCGTCAGGAGGGCGACGTCACCTGCGTCAGGAGAGCGACATTACCTGCGTCAGGAGGGAGACGTCACCTGCGTCAGGAGGGCAAC